>NC_073234.2:16812129-17121203 GCF_029281585.2 Gorilla gorilla gorilla | reverse complement strand
CAACAGGGTCTCATATGTCAACTTTGTATGTTCTCTTTTTAATTTTTTGTAGAGACAGGGTCACGCTATGTTGCCCTGGCTGGTGCTCTTTCAACCTCACATGTTCTTCAATTAGAGATATTTGATCTAACACCTCAGTATGATAACGTCAACAGTCTCAAACGGGAGAGACTGGTGGAGAACACCTCACACCATCTTCTTGTTAACTGGCCAAGGAACAGAGTGAGGAAGGCTGGGACAGACAGGCAGGGCTGGGGGAAGACTCAGACCTGGGGAGAATGAGTGCTCCCAAGCCATCGTGAGGCCTGCTCACACCTCCCCGGTACAAAGCATCTCATGTGTAAAAGTAAGCAGAAGAGACAGTAAAAAGAAGAGTCGATTTTCTCTTCCCTTCCCCCCTTCTCTTTTTCTAATCTTTTTGAGATTGTTTTTTACCCTTTTAGGAGAAAGCACCTATTGTGATATTAGAACACTCAGCTCTGGTCCATTGGAGGCATCCTCTCAGCCTGTTGAACTCCAAGTCCATTCCTGGTTTCATTCTCATGTCAGAGGACAGGAGGTGAGAGGCTCCTCTGCTCCATGGCTCTCTGTCAGGGCAGAGCCACCAGCTCCCACAGTTCTCCACTGCTGATGACCAGGTGGCAGTTCTTCAGAGAGATTCGACCTTTTATCTACCTTGGACATCAAGAAGGTTAGTGTAGAGACCACATCCAAAGCAGAAAGGCAGAGTAAGATGGCAGATGTAGAAACGGTGCTGGAATCACACTTCTTCAAGTGAGCAAGTTGGGATGAAGTTTGTAGTGTTTGGTGCCAAGAAGGTTCTGGGCACCTGTTCCTCGTAGTTCTCCTTTCTTGGCTCCTGGGTTGACTACCTCAGGCTTCCCCATAAAGCAGGGTCAAGAGGACTCTTCCAGGGCATTGACCACTTGCTCTAGGATGTCGGGACAATGGTCTGCTATCTGCTGAAGAATGGCGTTGGCAAACTCCTGCAGTTCTGCATTGTCCCGTTCACCTTTCTCTAACTCATCCTGAAGCTGAAAGGGAAAGGAGATGGATTTCAGATACAACAATCCCATTTGCACTGAGATAAGAATTATTTTTCATCAATAAATGACAAAGGCACTCTCTATGTGAAGTCTCTCTGCATCAAAATTAACCATAAGAAAAGTGTAAAAGCAAATATCAAATGCGTCTTCATGAAAGTGAGGCCCAAAAAGTTAGTCACTGGTTCTAGGCCGAAAGCTGATCATTTTTGCAGAGATGTGACTTCAGCCCTGGCCTCTCACTGTAAACAGAACGTTCTTTCCACCAAGTCACAGGCTCATGAACGTGCATGAGAGCAGGAGAGAGGGGCATGGTGATCTCAGAGAGGATCCTAACCTTGTGGAGCGACCCTCGCCCTAAGGGAACTTAGAATGTAAAGGACTTCTCCATTTGCCGTGTATCGCTTTCATTCGGTACATTAGCCTACCCACCTGAGGCCTGCTAATTTAGCTGAAGAGATTACTTTGAGAAACACAAGATAATCCCTTTGCTTAGAAATAAGTATATTTCTAACTTCCTGTTGTTTTTAACAACCTCTTTCACATTCCTTCAAGCATTTTAACCAACATTTATTGAGCGCTACTCTGTGCTGGGTGCTGAAGCTGAAGGGATTTGGTCCTTGTCCTGAAGACCCATTTAGGTTAATGGAGACAAGCACGTAAACAGATAAACGACCACCCAGCAGCGTGAGGCCGCAGCTGAGGCTTGAGCATGTGCTGTGGCAGCCCTAAGAGTGTCTGCTCACCCTGAGTCTCAGGAAATGTTACTAAAGAGGCATGGGGTCTGGATCTTCACAGCTGACTAGAGTCTGTCTGGGAGACCAAAGACAAAGGAGGCTTAGCGCAGAACAAATGCTGATGCGTGGGGCTGGGACAGGCCTGGCCCAGATCTTGCGAAAAGGGAAGCCTCAGGATGGCAGGAATGTAAGGCACAGGGAGTGGGTGGAGAATGACAGGAAATGGAGCTGAAAACACACGCGAGGGCCAGACTGAGCACGTGAAGTGAGGGCGTTCCAGTGTGATCTGCCTAGAAACCAAACCACAACCACAGAAAAGGAGTCCACGCAGTTTTAAATGGTACAGTGACATGAGCATCGCCACTTTCTCAGACTGAGCAGAAGGAAGAGTCCACCAAGGGCAGCTCCTGCTCCCAGTCCAGGTGGGGGTTAGGCAGGGCTGATGCAAGGGAGGGTCAGGGACGTGGAAAGGAACACACAGGTCTGAGCCTCTTCAAAAGGCAGGACTAAAAGGAGGAGGTGTTAAGTGAGGGAGAACTGGAGAATCATTTCTGACAATTCTAGCTGGGGATATTGGACAAATAAGACCAAGAACGAAGGAGACAGCAGGTTTTAGGAAAGAAAGGAGGAAAATTAAAAATGGAATATAAAGTCTAGTTAAGAGCATAGGCTCTGGAGTTAGGCTGCCTGGGTTTCAAGGTCAGTTCTGCCAATCAGTTCATCTGACCTTGATTTGTCTGAGTCTCAGTTTCCTCATCTGTAAAATGAGGCAATAATAACCATGTCAGGCCAATGTTTTAAATTTTAATTTTTTGGAGAGATGGGAGTCTATATTGCCTACGCTTGTCTTGAACGCCCGGGCTCAAGTAATCCTGCCTCTGCCTCGGCCTCCCAAAGTGCTTACAGTTGTGAGCTCCTGTGCCCTACCTTATAGGGCTGTTTTAAGGATTTAATGAGATAGTCATATAAAGTGCTTGACAAATATTAGGTGTTCTAACTGTTACTAAATGGGAAAGATCACCCAGCAAGAGCATATAGATTAAAAAGCAAAAAGGGAGCTGTGTACAGTGGTGCATGCCTGTAATCCCAGCTACTTGGGAGGCTGAGGGTGGGGGAATCGCTTGAGCCCAGGAGTTTGAGTCCAGCCTGGGCAAGGTAGTGAGACCCCATCTATCTTTCTTTTCTCTCTTTTTTTTTTTTTTTTTTTTTGAGACGTGAGTCTCGCTCTGTCACCCAGGCTGGAGTGCAGTGGCGCGATCTCAGCTCACTGCAACCTCCGCCTCCCAGGTTCATGCCATTCTCCTGTCTCAGCCTTCTGAGTACCTGGAACTACAGGCGCCTGCTACCACGCCCAGCTAATTTTTTATATTTTTAGTAGAGATGGGGCTTCACCGTGTTAGCTAGAATGGTCTCGATCTCCTGACCTTGTGATCCGCCCGCCTCGGCCTCCCAAAGTGTTGGGATTACAGGCCTGAGTCACCGCGCCTGGCCTTTTTCTCTTTCCTTTCTTTTCTTTTCTTTCTTTCTCTCTCTCTCTTTCTTGTTTCTTTTCTTTCCTTCTTTTCTTCCTTCCTCCCTCCCTCCCTCCTTGCCTCCTACCCTTCTCCTCTCTCTCTCTTTCTATTAATTTGAGACAGGGTCTCCCTCTGTTGTCTGGGTGGAGTGCAATGGTTTGATCAAGCTCACTGTGGCCTTGACCTCCTGAGCTCATGTGATCTTCCTGCTGCAGCCTCTTAAGTAGCTGGGATTACAGATGTGTACCACCGTGCCTGGCTAATTTTTCTATTTCTCTTTTCTTTTCTTTTTTTTTTTTTTTAGAGGTGCGGTCTAACTATGTTGCCCAGGCTGGTCTTGAACTCCTGGCCTCAAGTGATCCTCCTGCCTCGGCCTCCTAAAATGTTGAGATTACAGGTGTGAGCCACCACACCCAGCTGAGATTCCATCTTAAAACAGGCAAAAAACAAAAACAAACAAAAAAAAACTAGATGCTTGGCACCATAAGACAGGGCAAGAAAAAGAAAAGAAAGAATCTAGATGCTCTGAGTCAAGAATTAGCACAGTGCTTCTGAAATATATCGAAGAGTTAAGAATAGACCTAGCGATCTTCTTTCTGCTAAATGGTGACTAAAAGACTGGGACACTGAGGGGCCAGATTTAGGCCACGCTGCCTTGGTGCATCCCAAACTCTGGCTGTGTCACATGAGTAAGAATCTCTTCAACGGGGAAAGCTAGGAGGCTGGGTACCTTGTAAATACAGCTGCAGAGAAAACAACCCAGGAATGCTGCTAAGTGAAAAGGCTACAAACTCTAAAGTCTCAGCAGAACTGACATCAACCAAGCTACAGAAAAGGTTATGGGGTGATGCTGCTTCAGTAGCTTGATTCCAGCTCGATCCTTCCCAGGAATATTCCAGACAATTCTAGTTTATATTCTGAGCCAGGTAACTCTTCTTCAGTCTCTACAAGTCACTTATTTATTTCCCATGAAATAGTCTTTATTCTAATTGGGCTTCTGTTATGTTAAGTAGATAATCATGAAGTTACTGAACGATATAATTTAGTTTAAGAACATTTTTTTCAGGGGTTTTCCGCAATTTAAAAAGTGCTTCACAGCCGGGAGTGATTTCACAGCTGGGTGCGGTGGCTCACGCCTGTAAACCCAGCACTTTGGGAGGCCGAGGTGGGCGGATCCCTTGAGGCCAGGAGTTCAAAACCAGCCTGGCCAAACGGCAAAACCCCCTCTCTACTAAAAATACAAAAAATAGCCGGGCGTGGTGGCACGTGCCTGTACTCCCAGCTACTCGGGAGGCTGAGGCAGGAGAACTGCATGAACCTGGGAGGCGGAGGTTGCAGTGAGCCGAGATCGTGCCACGGTACTCCAGCCTGGGCGACGGAGCGAGACTCTATCTCAAAAATAAAATAAAATAAAATAAAACAAAGTAAAAAGTGCTTCACAAATATTGTAAAAACTTTGGAAAATAAAGAAAAAAACCAAGAAAAAAATCACCTAGAATATCACCATCATCTAGAGATAACCACTGCTATATATTTTATCATGCATTACTTGAGGCTTTATGTATGTGTGTATTTGTGTGTATAACACATTTCCAAACAAATCCTAAAGGTTCTTTTTGGAATTTGATAATGGATTCTAACATTTATCCTGAAGTATAAATATAGAGAAGAGTCAAGAAAATATTTTAAAGGAAGAAGAGTGATACTAAGACTTGCTTTACCAAACAAAACATGCCATAAAAGTACAATAATTAGAAGAGTCTTGGGTTGATACCATTAAATGACTGGGATTTAGGATATGACCAGGAAGCGTATGAAGTCAGTGAACTGTATGGGGCCAACTGGGCCCATTTATGGTTGTATTCTTGCTTATACCATACCAAACTGGTTAAAGATGTATATTTAAAACCTATGCTGTGAAAATACTGAAAGTAAATTTAAGAGCATATTTTTTATAATCTTGGGATGGGAGACAGAAAAGTATTTTTAGCTTTATTTTGGAGAGGAGGGTAACTGCTTTTAAATTCAGAAGTCATAAAGGAATAAAAGGGTAAGTTGGACTATTTAGAAATTTAAAATGTCTGTATGGAGACAGAAGAGCTATAAATTTAATTAAAGTACAAATGACGGCTTGAAAAACATAATAAACACAAAACAAAAAGACAAAGGATTGACATCAATGTATTATGAAGTGGTACTATAAGCCTAAAAACCTATAAGCTAATAGAAAAACAGGCAGAGAATATGAACAAAAAACTCACAGAAGAAATACAAATGGCTAACAAGCACAAAAATAATACCCAACTTCATTAATAATTAAATAATGGCCAGGCGCAGTGGCTCACGCCTGTAATCCCAGCACTTTAGGAGGCCAAGGTGGGCAGATCACAAGGTCAGGAGTTCAAGACCAGCCTGGCCAATATGGTGAAACTCTGTCTCTACTAAAAATACAAAAACTAGCCAGGCGTGGTGGCGGGCGCCTATAATCCCAGCTACTTGGGTGGCTGAGGCAGAAGAATTGCTTGAATCCAGGAGGTGGAGGTTGCAGTGGGCCAAGATCACATCACTGCATTCCAGCCCCGGTGACAAAGTGAGACTCTGTCTCAAAAAAAAAAAAAAAAAAAAAAGAAATATAAAGTTGACCAGGTGTGGGGACTCACACCTGTAATCCCAGCACTTTGGGAGGCTGAGGCAGGCAGATCACTTGAGCCCAGGAGTTCAAGACCAGCCTGGGCAACACAGCAAGACCCCATCTCTACAAAAAATTAAAATAAAAAAATTAGTCAGGTGTGGTTGTGCGTGCCTCTAGTTCTAGCCGCTCTGGAAGCTAAGGTGGGAGGAACTCTTGAGCCCAGGAGGTTGA
Organism: Gorilla gorilla gorilla; assembly: GCF_029281585.2. Classification (NCBI taxonomy): domain Eukaryota; kingdom Metazoa; phylum Chordata; class Mammalia; order Primates; family Hominidae; genus Gorilla; species Gorilla gorilla. Next base: position 17,115,046 of record NC_073234.2, on the reverse strand, counting down.
GGCTGCAATGAGCTATATGATTGCATTGCTGCACTCTAGCCTGCGCAACACAGCGAGACCCTGTCTCAAAAAAAGAAAAACAAGACCCAGCACGGTGGCTCACACCTGTAATCCCAGCACTTTGGGAGGCTGAGGCGGCAGGCGGATCACGAGGTCAGGAGTTCGAGACCAGCCTGACTAGCATGGTGAAACCCCATCTCTACTAAAAAAAATACAAAAAATTAGCCGGGCATGGTGGCGGCACCTGTAGTCCCAGCTACTCAGGAGGCTGAGGCAGGAGAATTGCTTGAGCCCGGGAGCCGGAGCTTACAGTGAGCCGAGATCACACCACTGCACTCTAGCCTGGGCAACAGAGCAAGACTCCATCTCAAAAAAAAAAAAAAAAAAGGAATAGAAAAACTCAAAACAAACAAACAAACAAGAAATATAAACTACAGAGTTGGCTAGGGCATGGGAAGTGGGAACAGCAGAGCAATGACCTGTGGGACAATTGTAGGGAGGTGAGCAATTTGGTCTCATCAGCCAAATTTAATTGTATATGTCCTTTGACCAAATAATTCTACTTTTAGAGTATGTTCAACAGAAACACCAGTAAGAAATTTAAGAATGTATGTACAAGTATGTTTACTAAGGCAACTTGTAGGAACAAAGAATTTTTTTTTTTTTTTTTTGAGACAGAGTCTCGCTCTGTCACCAGGCTGGAGTGCAGTGGTGCGATCTCGGCTCACTGCAAGCTCCACATCCCAGGTTCACACCATCCTCCTGCCTCAGCCTCCCGAGTAGCTGGGACTACAGGCGCCTGCTACCACGCTCGGCTAATTTTTTGTATTTTTAGTAGAGATGGGGTTTCACCATGTTAGCCAGGAAGGTCTTGATCTCCTGACCTTGTGATCCGCCCGCCTCAGCCTCCCAAAGTGCTGGGATTACAGGCGTGAGCTACCACGCCCGGCTGGAACAAAGATTTTTTAAAGACCTCACTGAAGCTGGGCGCAGCGGCTCATGCCTATAATCCCAGCACTTTGAGAGGCCGAGGCAGGCGGATCACGTGAGGTCAGGAGTTTGAGGCCAGCCTGGCCAACATGGTGAAACCCCGTCTCTACTAAAAATAAAAAAAAAATCGGTCACATGTGGTGGTGAGTGCCCGTAGTCCCAGGTACTCAGGAGGCTAAGGCACAATAAAAGCTTGAACCCCAGAGGCAGAGGTTGCAATAAGGTGAGATTGCGCCACTGCACTCCAGCCTGGGTGACAGAGCAAGACTCTGTCTCCAAAAAAAAAAAAAAAAAAAGCTCTCAGTGGATGGAAGGAGTTTTGATTTTACTTTTACTTTACATACTTCTGTACTGTTTATAGCACAAGCAACATCAATTTTGCAATAAGAAATATACCAAAATATATAACATAAATACCTTTTAAAACTGTATATACTTTTAAAGGCATAATTCTGGTACTCTACGACCTTAAGGAGGGAAAAATTGAAGTGTATAAAATATCCACTCAAAAAGTATTAACCAACTGGCCAATAAAAAGGAACGAAGTTCTGACACGTGACATTATGTAAAGCTACACTATGTAAAGTATATAAAAACATTACGTTAAATGAAAGAAGCCGGTCTCAACAGACCACGTCTTGTATGATTCTATTCTTTTTTTATTTTTGAGACAGGGTCTCATTCTGTTGCTCAGTGGAGTGCAGTGTCAGGATCTCAGCTCACTGCAACCTCCACCTCCCAGACTCAAGTGATCCTCCTGCCTTAGCCTCCCAAGTAGCTGGGATTATATGCACATGCCACTACACCTGGCTAATTTTTGTATTTTTTTGTAGAGATGGGGTTTTGCCATGTTGCCCAGGCTAGTCTCGAACTCCTGGGCTCAAGCGATCTGCCCACCTTGGTCTCCCAAAGTGTTGGGATTACAGGCGTGAGCCACCATGCCCAGCCTGATTCCATTCTTGATGAAATTCCAGAGTAGCCAAATCCAGAGTTGGGAAGTAAGAGTAGCAGCTGCTTGGGGCTGGGGTAGGATGGGGTGATTGGCAGTGACTGCTAATAGGTGGGGGCTTCCCTTTGGGGTGACAAAAATGTTCAAAAATTGACTATGGTGATGGCTGCACAACTCTGAGAACACACTGAATCTACTGAATTATGTACTTGCAATGGGTGAGTTGTATGTATGTAAATTATATCTCAGTAAAACTATAAAAAAATTGGCCAGGCGCAGTGGCTCATGCCTGTAATCCCAGCACTTTGGGAGGCCGAGGCGGGTGGATCACTTGAGATCAGGAGTTCGAGACCAGCCTACCCAACATGGTGAAACCCCGTCTACCAAAAATACAAAAAAATTAGCCGGGCGTGGTGGTAGGTGCCTGTAATCCCAGCTACTCAGGAGGCTGAGGCAGAAGAATCACTTGGACCCAGGAGGCGGGTGTTACAGTAAGCCGAGATCGCGCCACTGCACTCCAGCCTGGGAGACAAGAGCGAAACTCCATCTCAAACAAACAAAAAAAACACCAACAAAAAACTCTTTAAAAAATTGACTGAGTGCTCTATGCAAAACACTGTGTAGTAACTGCAACAAATAGGTAGAGATAAAATGCTACTGCCTTCAGTAGTTTGGACAGAAAGGAAGGCAGGGTTGGGGGGGCGGGTATTTTCTTGAGAGCAGGGGACAGAAAATGGTCAGTTCAAATGGAAACACAGTATGAGGTGAGGCACAAAGGAGGAAAGGCACTGGGCTGCTCACTGCAATTCTGGAGCACAGGAATCGCCGGATCTTGATGGAAGCGATTCCAGCTCTTCAAGAGAGACAAAGGTCTCCGGGCTGGCCAGACACAGGCATCACTCCTCAGCAGACCCCCATTCCATTACACAGTTTCAGCGAGGCCACACCTAAGGGCACTGTGTTCCGTTTCAGACACCTCATTACCAGAAAAATGGAGACAAACTGGAGTAAGTTCAAAGAAAAATGGCAGCATGACTAAGAAGCTGAAAGAATCATTTTATGGGCAGGATTAGAAAAACTAAACATGGAGACCCAAACTAAGTAAAAACAAAGGGCAGGGAAATGTGATTATTACCTACACATGCCAGGAGGGTGTAAACAAGAAGGGGGACAGTGATTTAGCGCTGGAGGAGGAAGTATAACAAGAAATGGTGGAATAAGATTAAGGAGAAAAAAAACCAGAGGCAGACTACAAGGCTACGCTTTTTCCAGGGTCTAATGTATGCTATGCCTGGGAAAAGGTGTTTAAAAATAGAGGGAATCACAGAATTGAAAAGTTTAGAGAAGGAAGTGTTCCTTCACTAGCTGGAGTTGCTTTCCATCTGGTAGGCCTTTCTCTGTTCTCCAGGGATTAGGCATGGTTCAAATTTTATCTGAAAGCAGTATTACATGTGGGCACAGCTGAGCAGGGAGAGATTTCACTGGCGCTTGATCCATTCTATTTTTTCTTGGCTTGAAAGAATCTCAAGGATCAACTTCTCTTGTGTAACTCTGATTACCTTTAAAATGCGATTTTTATTTTGTTGACTTTGATTGTAAAGCTTTAGTCATTCTGAAGTCAAAGGAGTACAGGCATGTGTTGTTAAAACTTTTAGATTGCTTAGGAAAGAGAGGCGATGTGAAGAAAGCAAACTAAAAACTTAGATCAATGTGTTATACAGCACAGGTGTGAAAACAAAACCTGAAATGGATTAGTACCTCCTTATACTAAAATACGGCGGCGCCCCCTTGTCCATGGTTTCCCTTTCCACGGTTTCAATTACCCTCAGTCAACTGCGATCTGGAAATATTAAATGGAAAATTCCAGAAATAAATAATTCATAAGTTTTACAGTGCATGCTGTTCCAAGTATTGTTATAACTGTCCTATTTTATTACTAATCTCTTACTGTGCCTAATTTATAAACTAGACTTTATCTCAGGTATATATGTATAGAAGAAAACAGCATCTATAGGCTTCAGTACCATCTACAGTTTCAGCATCCACTGGGGAGCTTGCAACAGACCGCCCAGAGTAAGGGGGACGTCTGGGGGCCGTCTGCATTTCTTTACCATGAGCATCACATGAAAAAAGGCAGTTTTTCCGTGGCTTTGGGATGCAATGGATTCTGTGGATAAGTTGGGAAAGATGTATTTTAGTGTCTGAAACTTCCCCTAACAGGTATTACTCGAGATATTCTTGCTCTCTTCAACCCCCTGCCCGCTACCCACACCCCTCCCACACCTGCTTATCTTCCTCACCTCCTCTTCAAGGCAGGCCCCTTTAGGCTTAAAACCAGAAAAGAATTTCCCAGAGAGTACAAATTAAATTGTGACTTAATGAAGGTGCTCATTACATTCTAGTTACAATGAATTGATTCCTTTTCCCCTTCCTTTTATTGCCTTGTTAAGACTACAAATCCAAACGCAGTAATGTAAGGAGTAATCCAATGAGATTTTCCACTTCCCATTCTCCATTTTCTAATACTGGCAAGTAATCCCACCACTGCAACTATTACAGTGAAAAATACTGGCTTCTTGGTTACTTTCTTAAAAACACCATAATTACGGGCAGCACTGAAGTTTACCCAATCAGCTCCCTAGATGTGCAGATGCCATCTTCTGTGCATGTGCTGAAAACCTTGTATCTAAAAACAAACAATAACAAAACATCGAAAAACACTTCCAGAGTAAACCAACTTTCACCAAACTGCAAAACAAGTTTGCTCCCATGAATTCTGCCAGCCCTTTCTATAACTTAAGCACGAAGTCTCGTATCTCAGCACCTTAGTTTCCTCCATATATAGCATTTCTACTACAAAATATTCCTCAAGCCTCCTGGGCACTGCAAGATTTTATTTAAAAAAAAAAAAAAAAGCCCCTTTCCAGCAAACCTTACTTTAACTCAGATACTCTGGGGGAAAGGACTGTTGGAATGACACATGTACAAGTATACACCTTCGGTAGAGAAAATGGAACATGCTTTGTTAAAACAACATGTGCTGTATTCCAGGGGCTTAGAGGTGTGGATGAGGACAGGCGTGAGGGCAGCAAGGCTTGCTGCTGCTCTCAGTGCAGAGGGCACGGCTCACGACAGCTCCGTGCTGTTGACTACGTGGGCACCCGGGGAGTCTGGATCTGTCCTGCCTCAAAGTGACCCCACCTGGCTTCTCCAGGCGAGCAGGGTTCCACACGCCTCAGGAGCACCCACACTCCTGAGCTAACTCTCCATGTCTCTGTCCCTTCAGTGAACTCTGTTTCCAACCCCTCCCTTGGTTTTTCACTATGGCTTCTGAGGGCACTGAATCCTGCCCGTCCTGAAAAGACTTTTGGAATCTGCATCTCACAAGCTAGTAGCAACTTTTCTCTTCCTGTAACCAAATTTCTCAAAAGAATAGTCTACATGTGTTACCTGCATTTCTGAGTTCTCTCCTTAATAACTAAGAATTTAGTTTCTGCTATTTCACTGAAATTGCCCTCTCGAAAGATTACAGAAGCCTCTATATTGAAACTATAAAATATTTGGAGAAGTTAAAATGTCTTAAATGGAGGAATAAACATGATTAAGGACTGGAAGCCTCATTTCTGTAAAGCTGTGAATTCTGCCTCAACTAATCTATACAGTCGATGCAAGCCATATCAAAACTGGCAGGTGTGTATGTGAATAGACGAGCTGATTCCAAAGAGTAAGTGGAAATGCAGAGAGCCCAGAACAGCCAAGACGGCCGCCAAGAACAAAGCTATACAAATGCTCCTCTCTGGAAGAAGGTCACTGCAAGGCGGCAGCAATGCACACACATAACACTGGCACGAGAGCAGACACACAGACCAATGGGACGGAAAGAGGACACGGAAAAACCCTACACATATATGGCCACTTGACTGTGCACTGGGAAAAGATGGTCTTTCTGATAAATGGTGGGGCTATATGCAAAACAAATTTGGATTTCTACCTCATACCATTAACAAAAATCAATTCATGATGAATACATATATAAATGTGAAGGGTAAAACAATAAAGCATTTACAAGAAAATGTAAGAGACCATCTTTAGGGAATGTAAAGATTTCTTAAACAGAACACAAAAAGCAATAATCACAAAAAGAAAAAATTGATAAACTGGATCTACATTAAAATTAAGGATTTCTGTCTCTCTCTTTTTTTTTTTTTTATTGAGACAGAGTCTCACTCTGTCGCTCAGGCTGGAGTGCAGTGGTGCAATCTTGGCTCACTGCAAGCTCCACATCCCGGGTTCACACCATCCTCCTGCCTCAGCTGAGTAGCTGGGACTACAGGCACCCGCCACCACGCCCGGCTAATTTTTTGTATTTTTAGTAGAGACGGGGTTTCACTGTGTTAGCCAAGATGGTCTCGATCTCCTGACCTCGTGATCCGCCCGCCTTGGCCTCCCAAAGCGCTGGGATTATAGGCATGAGCCACCGCGCCCGGCCGGATTTCTGTCTCTTAAAAGACACCATTAAGAGAGTGAAAGGACAGTCCACAGGAGAAGATACATATCTGATGTATGCATCTCCATAATACATAAAGAACTCCTATAAAGCAGTAACAACAGTTAATAATGAAAAATAGGCAAGACACTTGAATGACCACAAGAGTATACTGAAATGGTTAACAGACATATAAAAAGGTGGATAACTCATTAGTCACCAGGAAAATACAAGTTAAAATCACAAGGAGATACCACTAAATGACCACCAGAATGGCTAAAATTTAAAAAGACAGACAATATCAAGTGCTGACAAGGACGTGGAACCACTTGGCCTCTCCTACACTCCCGGTGGGAGTGTAAATGGCCATAACCACTTTAGACAAACATCTGGCAGTATCTACTAAAGTTGAATGCCAAGCTGAACAAGTGGACTTGTAGGTATATGTAAATTCACCTGAAGACACTGATAAGAGTATTAAAACCTGGGAACAACCCAAATGTCCATACTGAATGATAAATAGATGATAAACAATTTGTGGCACATTCATACAATGGAATATCATAGAGCAATGAGAATGAATGAACTATATGTATAACAAAACAGATACAATTCGTAAACATGATGTTGAATGACAGAATCCAGACACAATAGAGTATGGTATGATTCCAGGCATAGAAAGTTTAAAAACAGGCAGAACTAATCTGTGGTGTTTGAGGTCAGGTTATCCTTGGAGGATGAGGAGTGACTGGAAGGAGGATGACAAGGGGCTTCTAGGCACTGGTAACATTCTGCTGCTTGTTCCAAGAATTTGCTATATGAGTGTGTAATTCAGCTATATACATAGGATTTGTTTACTTTTCTGTATGCAAGTTATAATTTCAAAACTTCAGAAAAAAACCCATCAAGGACCCCCAAGGATTATCTAACTGTACGATCCAATCTGACCCTGAAAACACCTGCTAGGCTGTCTGCCCTAGAGGCCCCCAACACCCACATATTTCTGGCTCTCCTCTGTCTGCCCCAACATTTCTTCCCTGTCCTGGTGGTGTTCTTCTTCTTTCTGCTCAGTCTCACATGTGCAGGGGTTTCCTGAGGTCTAAGGAGACTGTCCACTGTTCTCTCTTAGATCCTCTGCTTAGCGAAACGTGTTTACCTTTAGCTTTAAAAGGGGGGAGGGTGATAATAACAGCAACTAACTTACTGGGCATTTATTATGGGCCAAGTATTATTCTAAGTGCTTTAGTGATTAACACATTTAATCCACTTTCTTTCAAATTTATTTCTTTTGAGGTAGGTGTTCTTTAAAATTTTTTTTTAATCACAGAAAATATCACATGTATAATAACTAGCATAATAACTCTTCTATGTCCATCATCTAAACATAACCATTATGAAGGTGGATCTACACAATTATAACTCTAGCTTCTTCAATTATAACTCTAGCTTCTTTTTCTACTGAGTTTCAGACTCACATCTTTCCAGTGCCTGATAAACATCTCTTGGTGAATGTTCCCTTTACACATTAAATCATACTGTTCATACTATTTACTGAATTGTTCTTTTCACCCAATAATTAAACAGCTTTTCATGTGATAAAATATTCTTCTAAAATAATTTATAATGGGCTGCATTGTAATCTATTTTATTAATGTATTATAATTTATTTAACTCCAATAGACATTTAGTTTGTTCTCGTTTTCATTACTATAAATATTAATGTATTATATTTTCCCATACATAAATCTTTGCATGTCTATGATTTTTTACTTAAAATTCCCGAGTCAAAGGGTATAGACCTGTGTAAAGCTTTTGACAAGTAACCAGACCATTCTAGAATAGCTGTACTAATATTCAGCCCATAAGCAAGAAATAAGGGTGCCATTTTCCCACTCTCTGAACATACTGGGGACTCCAACAAACCAACCAATCCCAACCTTCCCAGTATGACAGCACTGTTTTCATTCGTAGTTCTTCCCATCTGTAGTGAAGCCAAAAATTGGGGTAAAACATTAAAAAATATATATTTATTGGCCACTTCTTCTGTGAGTTTCCCATTAATGCTCTTTCCAGATCATGTTTCTTCTAATTTAGTTTTTTCTTTCTTTTTTTTCTTTTGAAGAGAAAGAGTCTTGCTCTGTTGCCCAGGCTGGAGTTCAGTGGAGTGATCATAGCTCACTGTAACTTTGCTTTTCCTTTTCTCTCATTCTAGAATGTGGACAATCTGACTTCCTACACATCTTTCTTCTCTATCTTTCTTACCCTTCACGGTTGAGCCCCTTTTCTCTGTAATGCCATCCCTGGTTAGAAGTGTAAACTGCTACAGTATTCATTTTGTCCCCTTTCAATAGTTGGTTTTATGTTTAATTCCCCAACTGTTCTTCAAGCTCCTTGGTGAATTCTTTTTTGTATACCAATATTGCCTCGTAACAAAAGGCCTGCACGTAGCAGACAATCTGAAAACGGTGAATGAAATAAAGGAATAGATACTAATTCTGGGGAAAGGCCTCGATAATGTTCTAAAGAGCTATTTAAGTTCAAATTTGAAGCATGTCCAAACCAAAACAATCTGATGATACAGGCCCTTTGGTAGACAGCAGGGCACATAAACTATACAGTGTAGCACCCCACTGTGTTTAAAGTTCTTAAGGGATGGAATACGGGACAAGTATAGGATACAAAGGTGGCCTCTGGCAGAAATTCTCTGGCTTTTGTGTGTTGAATGTTATTAAAATGCATTCTGTTCTTAGTAGCTGTTCCAGCCCTCCCTGAACTCAGAGTAGTAATATGATTTCTAGAGGGACTTGAGCCAAGAATCACAAATGCAACAGCAACTCAATCTGAATGCTCAAAGCAACACAGGCTGGAAGCGTATGCAGCAGAGGGAAGGGGAGAATGCCTCACCCTACCACTGCGCAGGGAAGAAATGGACAGAGGAAGCTCAGCAGAGCGGGAACATTTCAGAGATGAGGCTCTCCAAGCACATGGCAGACAAAAGCATGGTTACGACTGGCTACAGGGAAAACCACTCAGGCCCCCTTCCCTCTTTGAGTGTTAGGATAACTGCCAGAGAACAAGCTGACAGTCTAAAGAATAAGGAATGCGAGGGGGCTGAATGGAGAAAGAGAAGCAGAGTTGAGGGGTGGGCTGCTTGATTCAGGGAGACTGCCCCAAACATTTACCGCTCAGCACAAGTCATGATTTTAGAACAGAAACAACGTTTTCTCTCTAGTAAAGACGTTAGAGAGAGCTACCAGAACTCCGTGAAATAAATTTGTAAAAGAGAAAATACAGTTACAAGTTCTGTGGACTTGGCCTGATTTCAAGGTAAACAACTCTATTCATAGTCACAAAGCATGAGGTGAAAGGGAGGATGTATTGATGGGTATAAAGAAGGGACGGTTACAAGAGGGGCCAGTGAATGAATTCCTCTGTGGTTGGCAGTGACTCAGATTAATTCCTTTCTGCAGATGGTTTGGTGGAGGGCAGGAAATTATTCAGAAATGCCTAGTTTGGTTTAAGCAGACAAGAATCTAAACTTGAGGTTCTAACAGCTAAGTCCCAGGATGTGTCACAGGCCATGAGGTCTGAGCTGTAATCTGGCATGATGTTCGGAGCCTTTTGGAGCTGACAGATCAAGTGAAAATGGTGCTCGTCCTGGCCAGGTCTGGCCCACAAGCCCCTAACTTGAATCTGCAGGCTTCTTAGGAGATACGAAGACATAAAATAACTTCCTAGTTTGGAATTTCACACAACTGGAATAAATGGAAATGTATTTTGCCGTAAGAGCATCTATTGAATAAGACATAAAACTTACACAGTCAGAGGGATCTGGAATCCCTCTAACCCTCTGCAATCCCTCTAAACCTCAATCTTTTTTGCCCAGGCATCTATTTTTCCACAGGCATCTGGTCACTTTTTGACTCTACAGAATCCCTTTAGCACTTAGTACCAGGGAAAACTAAAATTGCTCTTGAAGAATTTATCCTATGGTTATTTCCCACTCATTAAAGTTAACTCCAAAGTCCTCTTTCAAGTCTGCACTTGCAGAGACTGTGCAAGTGGGCCGGAAGTGGTAATGGCTGTGAGGCTGCTGTGGGGACTTCTCCTTCCCCCTCCCTGTCCTTTTTTTTTTTTTGAGATATGGTCTCACTTTGTCCCCCAGGCTGGAGTGCGGTGGTGAGATCACAGCTCACTGCAGCCTGGAACTCCTGGGCTCAAGTGATCTTCCTTAGACTGCTGAGTAGCTGGGACTACGGGTGCGCACCATCACACCCAGCTTCCCTTCCTACTTTGTGATGAACTCCTTTGCCAGGCAATGTATGAATTTGTTTTTACAGGAATGAAAGGCTGTTGCTTAGACCAAAAGTAAATAAGATGTTACTGCTCTCCCATAACTAACTTTGAACAAAATGGCATAATAAAAACGAGAGTTTGGGCCGGGCACAGTGGCTCACACCTGTAATGCCAGCACTTTGGGAGGCCAAGGTGGGTGGATCACGAGGTCAGGAGTTCAAGACCAGCCTGATCAACGTGGTGAAACCCCGTCTCTACAAAAAAAAAAATACAAAAATTAGCTGGGCATGGTGGTGCGTGCCTGTAATCCTAGCTACTCAGGAAGCTGAGGCAGGAGAACTGCTTGAACCCAGGAGGCGGAGGTTGCAGTGAGCTGAGATCGCACCACTGCACTCCAGCCTGGGCAACAGAGTGAGACTCCTTCTCAGAAAAACAAACAAAAAACAACAAGAGTTTGGCTCCATTCGGGTCTGTCTATCCAAAGTCAAAATTCCACTGCTTAACAATTTGATAGTTCACAGTCATCTCCTCTAGATTCAAGTGGTGATATAAAGGGACTTCCTCCTTTCTTTCCCTCATGATAGAAGATAAGATTCCCTGGATGGGAGGGAAACTCAAGTATGTAATTACTTTCTTATATTATCAACAACACTTTATGCCTGGCATGTAATAAGTGTTCATTAAATATTTATTGAGTGAATGCTAGCCATATGCCTTAGTCTAGCTAGATTTATCTTCCTTCCTTCCTCCCTCCCTCCTTCCCTTCCTTCCTTTTTTCCTTTCCTTTCTCCCTTCCTTCCTTTTCTCTTCTCTTTTTTTTTTCTTTTGAGACAGGGTTGCACTCTGTTGCCCAGGCTGGAGTGCAGTGGTGTGATCACGGCTCACTGCAATCTCTACCTCCTGGGCTCAAGTGATTCTCTCACCTCAGCTTCCCGAGTGGCTGGGACTACAGGGACATGCCAGCACACCCCACTAATTTTAAATTTTTTTTGTAGAGAGGAGGTCTCACTATGTTGCCCAGACTGGTCTTGAACTCCTGGCCTCAAGCAATCCTCCCACCTTGGCTTCCCAAAGTGCTGGGATTATAGTGGGGAGCCACTGTGCTTGGCCTAGATTTTTTAATATTAGGTCATCACATATTTCTACCATTCATTTTCAAAGGTTAAAAACAAAACAAAAACAAATCAAGAGCTTCTCTGCTTCCCAGCTATGGCACTGAAAACTCTGCAACTGCACTGGCAGCCCCCAGCCCTAAAAGAAATAAAACAGTTAAGATTTCTAGTGAATCTATATAAAAACATAAATTATCGTTTAGTTTTTACCGTCCCCTATCCCCGACCTGCAGCTCAGGCAAATACCCAACAGTGGAACAACGAGACCTACAAATGCTACACCCAAAACAGGCCAATTCTGAAATTTGGACTCATCAGCCCGGAAGGGAGCTACAAGAACTACTAGTCCCATTCTCTAACCTTACAAGTAAGACAGCTGAGGTCTCAAGAGGTACAGGGCCAGGTACACAGGTTAGACTGATAGATCTATCTGTTGTAGGAAAACTTAATATGTATCTATCACGCCTGGCCAGTGGTTAGAGGATCAGGCTCTACCACATCCAGGTGCACAGGCTCTCCACGGAGAAAAAGAGGAAGTCTCCCCTACCTGAGAGGAAAGCTTTACAAGGAATCTGGTCTTGCTAGCTGTCAGACCTCTTCCAGCTGTCACCACTCACAGTTGTTTATTATTCTTTGCAAGGTTAGAGTCAACCATTATTTTGTGAAAGTCAACAACTGAGAGACCAAGTAACCCCAGCAAAGGTGGACAAATGAATTGGGGTCAGTGGCAATCTACAGGACCAAGAAACACATGTTGCTAACACCTGTCGCTCCAAATTAACCTCCTCGTGTATAGCAGGAGCTGGAACCACGCACTACAATAGATACAACAATTCAGTTTTAAGCTGTTATCTGGACAAAAACCAGAACAAATGTTTGCTTTCTGATGATTATATTTTGTATTTGCAGATGTCACCAACATACTCATATCTTAATTTCTAACTTACTTATGTCTAGACACTTCTAAAATTCTGGCTGTCTTCCTGCCTAAAGCATTCTTCCCTAGCTGAGATAATTTCAGTTTTTTCTACATGCTAGTCTGTGCCTATAGCAACTTTCCAGATTATCCTCTTTCCTGAAAAGTTATACCTCTCTAATTTTTTAGAGAAAGGGTCTCGCTGTGTTGCTCAGGTGGGTCTTGAACTCTTGGCCTTAAACGATCCTCCTGCCTCAGCCTCCTGAGCAGCTGGGACTACGGGTGTGTGCCACCACGCTCAGCAGGTTTTATCTTGATGTGGGTGTTATACCTTTTCTGAACAAGCTGGGAAGGGAGCTGAATAGAACGGGAGTTTGGCAAGAAACAGAAAACATGACTATAAAAGACAAAAATGGGAATTAAAAAAATAAAACAACAGGAGATTTACATTGGTCTGATGAGCCTCTATACACTAAGAAAACAGGGGACCATCTCTTGTATAGAAATGTCCCTGGAACACCAAAGGAACTGTGACGTGGTATCCCACTCAAAGAACAAGCCAGTTACCCTTCTGTGTGGAATGCTTGGACGAAGTACAGTCCTGAAGCAAGAGATGGACGGATGGACTCTGGAAGTCTTTATCAGGCCAAAGATTTGCAGATGCAGGCTTGAGAAAGTGTGGAGTATTCTAAACAAAGAAGCAGATTTCCCAGTGAGGCAGATTTTTAATCCGGTTGTCTAAGCTGATTTGGTAATACCTCACATTATTTCTTACAAATCTATTAACTGAAGTGAACAGAGACATTCAAATTAAGGGCTCCTCATTATAAAAATGGAGAAAAATTTCCCTCCTTACCAAAGGGACCCATCAGAGCAGCAGCAGGGCTCTGGGAATCGCAGACACAGCCAGGTTAGCTAGTCCGCCTAGCGTATTTGGTTTGGCTCTCAGAAATGAAAAGTGTCAAAAGGGAGAAGATGAAGAAAAAAAAAAAACAAACAAAAAAACCCCCAAACCCAAACAACTAATAAGAAACCTAATGCTGAAACTGTCAGGGCGGTAAGAACAAGGCTTTGTTGCAGTTGAGATTTAATCCAGGCAATCTCTCAGGCCAGGCAGGAAGAGAGAAGGAAGTTTCCCCCCAGCCACAGTGGCACGTGCTCAATGCACCCTCTACGTCCAGGGCTGCACTCTGCTATTTCCAGTGCGTGGTATCTGATTCTAGGGCCACTGTGACAGGAAGAGACTGGAATGGCTCCCACAGAGAGCTATGGATCTTGCTGGATTTTCTTTTTTTTTTAGTATAAATCTGATACATTCTCTGGGTGGTATCTCCTGACTCCCTGGTGAGATGACGAAATGACCCTTTGATGTGATACAAACTCCTGGGCCAGTAACTCACAAGGGCCACGGAAGGGGTTCCACAGCTGCCAGAGCTCTAGGGTTCCGTGGGCTGCTCTGAGTGACCCCGGGGCATACCTGCCCAGTTCATGGCACACCACAGGGACATGGCAAGTTGTGTCTGACTTGGCTGGCATTGAGGAGGATGGGGGTGGGGTGGGGTGGGGCCTGGAGTTGCATGTTACTAATTTTGGATTGCTAAAGGGAAAACAGTACTTTATGTGATTTGAAAGCTCTTGGGGAAGGTTGGGGTTGAAAGAAAAATATTCCCACAGCCCCCTAAAGCTCAGAGAATTTTGTTGTGTGTTTACTTAGGTGACGAAGGGTGAGAATGAGGGACTCCCGGGATGTTTCCAGTCCAGTCTGGCTCAATGAATGCTTAAGGCTCTCCATACTTGTGAGTGCAGTTCCCCCAGAAAGTGTGGGTGAAGCCACGGAGCTCCAGGCCCCACATGGCTTCACACAGTTTATTCCCACACGGAGGGGAGGCGAAGCCCGCACCACAGCAAGCACTCTGGAAGGACCGCCAGGTCCTTCTTCTTTGCCTCTCTTTCTGAGAAAACAGCTGGAGAGGGCGGTGGGCCCACCGCTCCGAAGGAGCCAAGGGAGAGAGTGAGCTCCACACAGGCCAAAGGCATGGAATCACCCACTGCACACAGCCCGTGGAGGCTGCTCCCAATCAACAGCTGCCCCAGCTACTCCCATGTTGCAGCACTTTCCAACAATCCCAATGCCCGTATGACAGCTGCTGGCAGCCTGCAGGGTGCCACACCAGACAGTGCTCAAGAGCTGGGCTCAAGGCTCCCACCAGCAGGACAGGGAGAAGAGAGCTGCGTGGAGTCACAGCCCTGCAGGAGCCTCTTAATAAGATATTCTTAGTTATCTACTCTTCCTTTTTCTCCCTGCAAGAAATCCATAGTGCTTGGTTAGTGCACAACACCTAGCACAGACATGTATCTATCTGCTGTTACGCATTCCTGAAACACTCTGCCTGCACTAGAAGGCAAATGTCCCTGCGGCATCCTGCAGAGGAGTTAACATTGGTGAAGGAGAACAGTTACAGACAGAGATGCCTCTGACAGGCTAAGAGGACTTTCTTCCCAAGGTTGCACAGGGAAGTAGTGGGAAAAGGTCTGAAATGGAAGAAATGTTTAGTTCTAACTCTGCCACTTAGCTTTACCATCTTGAACCTCTCTGTCCTCAGCTTCATTATGTGTATAAAGGGGAGATTAGATGATTTCTAAATTCTTTCCAGATTTAATAATCTGTGGCTAAATACAGCTCATCCCTGGTTTGCCTTATAAAATAACAGTAGAACAGTGATCCCTGAGAGCCTGCAGGCTCTTTCTTTCCTTTCCTTTCCTCTTTCTCTTTTCTTTCTTCCTCCTTTCCTTTCCTCTCTCTCTCTTTTTCTGTCTTTCTTTTTTGACGGGGTCTTGCTCTGTCACCCAGGCTGGAGTGCAGTGGCATGATCTCAGCTCACTGCAACCTCCACCTCCGGGTTCTAGCGATTCTCCTGCCTCAGCCTTCCGAGTAGCTGGGACTACAGGTGTGCAACATGACGCCCGGCTAATTTTTGTATTTTTAGTAGAGACGGGTTTCACCATGTTGGCCAGGCTGACCTTGAACTCCTGAGCTCAAGTGATCCACCCACCTTGGCCTCCCAAAGTGCTGGGATTACAGGCGTGAGTCGCTGCACCTGGCCCCTGCAGGCTATTTCTAGTTGGAGTTTTTTGCTTTCGTGAAGCCTTCCCCCTGCAGCTTTTCTCTGTCGTATCATACAGTGCTAAGAAAACTCATTACTCCATCTTTTCCATGAGTCTTTACCTTCTTGCTAGTTGTATTCTGACATCTATCTGTGGCTTACTTACTTTTAGAAGTAAGTATTTTTTGATTCAAATTTAGGCTCAATCCTTGTAAAAGGTTGATGTGATTTCTCATATACTCTAGATCGGGAGTCCCCAACTCCCAGTACTGGGTCCGTGTACTGGTCCAGGCCCTGTTAGGAACTGGGCCACACAGCAGGAGGTGAAGGGCTAGCCAGGAAGCAAAGCTTCATCTATATTTACAGCCGCTCTCCATTGCGTGCATTACTGCCTGAGTTCTGTCTCTTGTCAGATCAGCTGAGGCATTAGATTCTCATATGAGCGCAAACCCTGTTGTGAACCACGCATGCGAGGGATCTAGGCCGCGTGCTCCTTATGAGAATCTAATGCCTGATAATCTATCACTGTCTCCCATCACTCCCAAATGGGACAGTCTAGTTGCAGGAAAACAAGATCTGGTCTCCCACGGATTCTACATTATGGTGAATTGTATAATTATTTCATTATATATTACAATGGAATAATAACAGAAATAAAGTGCACAACACATGTAATGTGCTTCAATTATCCTGAAACCATCCCTTCCCTGCCACTCCCCTGTCTGTGGAAACACTGCCTTCCGTGAAACCAGTCCCCGGTGCCGAGAACGTTGGGGACCGCTGCTCTAGATGTATCAGGTAGCCTAAAGTTGAAGAATCGTTAAGAATAAAGATGCTCAATCATCAGGCCTGGGATACAATGAAGAGGTTAAGCTGGTTTTTAATCTGGCCATTGGGTCCCTCCCTTTTTTGAACCCTCCTTTTCCCAGTCTCTTCCTGTTTGTATCATCCTAGATACACTGGGCACGCTAAGGAGAAACTGACAACACGCTGCCCTTCCTAGAAAACTTGCACTTAGAAAGGCAGTGCCTCAGAGAGATGCCTCATTCAAAGGAACAAACCGAACCACTGAAATTTCAGGCACGCAGGTCGGAGCCTTATCCAATATCCCATCACACTTTTCTGTTAAGTTGGCAATAAGATGTTAGTGTCCGAAGTTTGCTTTAGAGCTTACGTTAGAAAAGAGTAAGATGTTTCCAGTCTGACAACATTAAAAACTACTATTTATCTTTAACAAGAACACCATGAGAAATCCCATCAATCACAACCTGATCTTAAGGGCTATTAAGCATCATTGCACTTTACAGCAAGATCTGTTACCTTTAGTGTTAAAATTAAAGACTGTTTCACTTGTTCAGCCTATGCTAGGTAGGGGCACTTCCTTTTGTGCCTAGGTGGTCTTTTGTATAAAAAGAGGTAAACAAAGCAGGAAGATAGCATTTATACAGTGTAGAAGAATACCATAATCTTATCTCCGGAAAATTCCTGATTTCATTCATTTGCTAAACAAGCACCTACTTCATATTTTATGGCTTTATGTCTCTTACACAACTCTTTTAGAAAGCGCCAGAGACTCAGTGCTTTTCTTACAGCATTCTTTATTGAAGTAACCAGCAGACCCTGAATGGCCCCTAAGGGAGTATTCAGTAATTACTGGACATAACAGATTCGCCAGGACCTCCTACCTTTTAACAGGCAGAGCCCCACAGTTTATTTGGAATGCAGTTTCCAGAGCTTGTTTGACAGTCAGTTATTTTGAAACCCTTAACAATTACCCAAGCAGTAGTTAGGTTCGGAAGTTGTTGCCATGAGCCTATTTTACCCATAATGTCTGTGGTGGGCTGAGCTGTGTCCCCACCAAATTCATAGGTGGAAGCCTAAATCACCAGAACCTCAGAATGATGTGACTGCATTTGGAGACAGGGCCTTTAAAGAGGCGATTAAGTTAAAATGAGGCAGGTAGGGTGGTTCCAAATCCAGTATGACCGGTATCTTTATAACAGGAGGAAATCTGGACATACAGAAAGACACTGGGGTGTACAGGGAGAGAGGATAGACCATGTGAGGACACAGTGAGCAGGCAGCCATGTATACACCAAGGAGAGGGGGCCTCAGGAGAAACCAACCCTGCCGACCCCTTGATCTCGGACTTCCAGCCTCCAGAACTGTGAAAAAATCAATTTACGTTGCTTAAGCCACGCGGTCTGTGGTATTTTGTTACGGTGTCCCGAGCAAGCTAATACAGTGTCGTTGGTGTGCAGTGCCAAGGACCTAACCACCATTTCATAACAGTTTATACACTGGAAGGCGCCTTCTGAGTTCCAACTCCAGACATCAGGATATGTCTTCACTTGTCTCAGTGGCAACAGAATTAGCCTGGTCCCATCTTTCCTACTTGGCACCAGAAGGGGGTCTGGGAGAAAACCTGCGACTGTGGCAGTGGCCCCAGCATCAGGACATTCTCACAGGGCATGCGGGAGATTCTCCAGAAGGCTCAGGGAGTAACAGCAGCAACAGCAAGGAGGCCTCACTAGTGCTGCCGTGGAGGGCTGGGACTTTTGGGACCAGGTGGTACTGCGGGGAGAGAGGCTGTGGCCGCACTGCCCCCAACTCTCTAGGGGAAGCGGGGCTTTCAGGCATGGGCACAGGGGAGTCAAGTGGAGAATGGCAGCAATGTCTGTCCGTAAACTGGAGATGGTTCATATTTCAGGGTTCCTGTCTGATTTTACACCTGGGCAGTTATGCCCCACTGGAAGAAGGGTGTGTGGTCTCACACCTTTTTGTTTAAATTTACGTTGGTTGTCTAGAGATTACCGTTGTACACAGCTACTGTTCCTACAGGAGCTTCACATCCTTCAGGTGTGCTGAGTGCCTCTGGCATGCACCATTGCAGACACTCTGTAAGAAATTTACGTTACTTGTATTTCTAGGCCGTCTCAGTAAGATTGGTACCACCAAACCTTTTGTAAACAATTTAAAAGTTTGGAAGAAAACTGTGGGCCATTTATTTCAGATGCTCTGACCGGACCGGAAGACTGTCATTTCCACAGTTTCTAGTCCCACTGGCTTTAGGTTTGCAGCGTCGGTGCAGGTCACATTCATGTCTCTTTGGCATTCACAAGGACTCATTTTCTTCTCAGCTTAGTTGGGGGAGCATCATCTCTGGAAGATGACACTGGTGATGACAGACCCGCGTTCAATGACCTGGATTATAGTAATTGTCAAGACTCATTAAAATTCCAGGATGGTAAATAATTCTTCCTGCAGGAGCTCAGGGACTCAGGAGGGTGAACTTTCTTCTCCCATGGGAATACGTTCAACACAAAGGAAAAAAGCAATTAGGGCAGCTAAAATACACTAAGATCTCCATAAACGCAGAGCTTTGTATTTTATAAAATATTCCATATTCATATTTTAGGACTCTTTTAAAGAGTCCAGTGTGAGGCCAAGCTAATAAAAACTAGACTAAAAAAGGCCTTTGTGGCCATGCACGGTGGCTCACGCCTGTAATCCCAGCACTTTGGGAGGCTGAGGTGGGCAGATCATGAGGTCAAGAGATCGAGACCACCCTGGCTAACACGGCGAAACCCTGTCTCTTACTAAAAATACAAAAATTAGCTGGGCGTCATGGTGCACACCTGTAGTCCCAGCTACTCGGGAGGCTGAGGGCAGGAGAATTGCTTGAACTCGGAAGGTGGAGGTTGCAGTGAGCTGAGATCGCTCCACTGAACTCCAGCCTGGGCAACGGAGCAAAACTCTGTCTCAAAAAAAAAAAAAAAAAGGCTTTTGCATTCTTTGCTGCAGAGCTGAAGGTACATGAGAACTGAATTCACAATAGGACGTTTTTATGTTCAGTTTTATTTAGACCTGGTGAGTTTGGGGTAGGTACCAGTAATAAGGATCAAGAGCTGCCCTAGTTTAGAGGTGAGGGGAAGACCTGATAGGCGAGCCACGAACACCAGAACTCCCCTTCTCTGAGATAAGCTATGGAAGGAAATGACTGGAACAATCTTTTGTATCATAATGTTTTGGTCTACAGAGGTCTCCTAATATTTTCTCTTTCTTTCTCTTTCTGCACAAACAAGATTATTCTACATTTAGCACAAGGTCTCACATATACACCAAAACTCCATGAGGAGTTCTCACATCCACCGGGAGTGAATTGCAAATAATACTTAATATCTGTGTCATTTCAACTATGTACAAGAGTTCCTTATCTCCCTTATACTCACATCCCCATTTCCTCTTTCTTTTCCCAACTTCATTTGAGGGAATTTTATCAGAAGCAAGGCAGCCATTCTGCATCGTAAGGTCCAACTGAGTACCCTGTCTTCCCCTGGACCTTTGGTATGTCTGCCCAACCTTCCCCATATTCCCTGCCTCCTTTTTTTTTTTTTAAAGCAAGCTTTTCCTTGCCAGAGATTTCAACATCCAATTGGCAAGATACCCTTGTCTTCGCATTAAAAAGTTAATGGCAGCTGTCACAGAAGAAGAAAGTGCCAGACTGTGTGAGAGCAGAGAGGAGAAAACTACTCGATAGTGTTTCTCATCAGTTTGTCAAGACACACACACACACACACACACACACACACACACACACACACACACACACACACACACAGTCTTAGCCCCCCAACCCCTCTCTTCCCGTTCTCCAGCCCAGTCCTGATACGGACACACATTTATCTTCACAGTTCTGCAATTCTTTTTGCTGGATTGCTGGACTTGCCTCCCACAGTCTCTCACACTATGCTGCCCTTAGGTTTTTTGGACAAGAGTTCAGCATCTGAGCTGAGGAAACAAGTTCAAACATCACAAAAAGAAGAAAACCAGATCAGAAACATTCAGGCTGGGAACCAGAAGAAAGTTTGCTGCCCCACAAAGAACCATTCTTTTTTCTTTCTTTCTTCTTTTCTCTCCCTGCTGCCCCTCAGGCCCTGCCCCCCAACAGCTACATCCATTTGGCTACTTGAGCGATACACCCATCTGTGCAGGCGCGTTCAGGAGGGAAGAATGAACTGTCATGTCTGTGACTGATGATTGATGCGGTCCCTGAGTGAGGGAGATGACTCCTAGGTTCTGTGCCTAACACTGCCCCAGCATTAACACCCCCTAATACACCACCTTGGAAAAAGAGGGGTGCAAGTTAAAGAGTGAGTGAGCAAAACCGAGAAAGCAAATGGAGAAAGGAATCCAAGGAGAGGATAGGTCTGAGCCAAGTTTTGGAACAATACTTCCTGAAAATTAAAAATGGGACTAAGTGCTGGGAAAGGGACCTGGAATCCAAAGCTCAGTGAGCCACAGAGGGGCTGGCTGATGAAAGTTCATTCCACTGTGGTTCAGCCTCTGATGGGAGGCTGGCACTTATGGTGGAAAAAAAAAAAGAAATTTGTACTCTAGGGAAAAATTATATTTTTAGCTTTTTAGCAGAATCTGCCTATCAGTTGTACTACTTCAAACAGTTCAAAAGGAGACTGGAGGTGGAGTATTTTTTTTAAACGTTGCCATATAACAAAATGTACAGATCTTTAGGTGTACAATTGAATGAATTTTGATGAATTTATCTACCCACAAGGCCATCTCCCCAGTCAAAATATAGGACATTTTCATTACCCCAGAAGGTTCTGTTTTATCCTCTTTCAGTCAATTCCTGTAAGTAATCACTGTTCTAATTTTTACCACCATAATTTATTCTGTTCCTGAATGTCATATAAATGGAATAATACATTTAGTACATATTTTTTTGTGTGTGTCTGGCTTCTTTTGCTTAACACAGTGTTTCTGAAGATTCAGTTGTTTGTATTAGTAGTTCATTCTTTTCTATTGCTGAGTAGTATTCCATTACATGATATATGATCATTTAAAAATACCTATTCTCCTGTTAATGGACATTTGGGTTGTTTCCACTTTTGGACTTTTTCCAGTAAAGCTGCTATGAACACTCTTGTACAAGTCTTTTTGTGGATGTATGCTTTCATTTCTTTTGAGTAAGAATAGGATCCCTGGGTTACAGGATAGATGTACATCAATAAGAAACTGCTTCTCAGTTTACTAAAATATTATGCCATTTTACCCTCTCATCACAGTGTATCAGAGTTCCAGTTGCTCCATATCTTCACCAGCATTTGGTACTGTCAGTTTTGTTAATTTTAGCTATTTTAGTGATACTGTAGTACTATCTCTTTGTGGCTTTCATTTGCATAAACACTTATTCATGTGCTTACTTTGTATATTTGGAGAGTCTGTTCAAGTCTTCTGCCCATTTAAAAACTTATGTTGTTTTAAGTATCTAATAGATACTAAATATCTATTAAATATCTTTTGTTACTGACTTTTAAAATATCTTCTCAATACAAGTACTTTGTCATGTGTGTATGTGTTTTTGTGTGTGTATGTATGTATTTAGTGAATATTTTTTCCCAGTGTTGATGAATAGAAGTTTAAAGTTTGATAAAGTCCTATTTACCATTTTGTTCTCTTAAGTTTAGTGTTTTATGTCTCTATGCCTGCTGAATTGGGGGTAGTTTTAGCAATATATGTTAGGTGCCTTTTGGTTAACATCTGGAATTAAAACACATTTCTTTATTAAGGCTTAAAACAACCACCCATTGCTACAAAGGCTCAGTTTTATTTTATTATTATTATTATTTTTTGAGATGGAGTTTCGCTCTTGTCTCCCAGGCTGGAGTGCAATGGTGCAATCTCAGCTCACTGCAACCTCTGCCTCCTGGGTTCAAGCTATTCTCCTGCCTCAGCCTCCCAAGTAGCTGAGATTACAGGTGCCTGCCACCACACCAGGTTAATTTTTGTACTTTTAGTAGAGACAGGATTTTCCCACGTTGGCCAGGCTGGTCTCGAAATCCTGACCTCAGGTGATCTGCCTGCCTCAGCCTCCCAAAGTGCTGGGATTACAAGTGTGAGCCACTGTGCCCAGCTCAAAGTCTCAATTTTAGAGCCAAAAACATTGGCTTTATCTAAAATTCCTGGGTGACAAAGGTTTTAAAAACGAAAGCTGCACTTTCAAAAATATTCAGTCATTCAACATACAGGTTATATGTCTCATATTCATATATAATCCATATGGCTAATTCTATGAGATGATCTGTATCAAATGGTACAATATTGACAAGTATGGTGAGGTTGGGACGGGCACTAAGTGATGGGGAGTCAACCTTAGTTTTTAAAACTCTCCAAAAGGAAATTCTACAACATTCTTTTGAATTTTTTCCATGTTGCTAGTTTTATAGTCAGACAGCTGTTCCCTATGTTTAACTAAAATATTTCTTCTGTAATTTAATATATTATCTTGGTCTATCCTAAGTGGAACTAGAAAAATGAAAAAAAAAAAAAAAAAGGGCCTCCTCATCGTTTAGGCAAGTCTTTATCCTATGAAAACTGCCTTTTCAAAACAATTGTTCATTTTTCATTCCTCCTTTCTTCCCCTTTTCAAGTATTTTATCTAATTTATTTTTTATGGAGTTCAAGTTAGGATGTCACATTCAAATACTGTCCTAAAACTGGGAGGAGGGGGCTATTATACATCCCTGTTATACTAGATAATAGACAATCAGGGTTAGAAAAACAACACCACCACCACCTTAGAAACAAGCTGACTCAAATCATCTTGCAATCCTGAATCCTTTTTATAACCCAACTGAGTAGCTTCTCTCCAGTCAAAAGGATTTATTTCAAATATGGCTGCCCATTCTTTTTGTGGAGAGATCTAGGAAGTTTCACTTTCTGTTAAACTTAAACCTGCCTTCTTGTAATGTTTACAATTAAACACTGTAATGGCAATGAAATGGATGTCGCGTTCAAACGTATTTACCTCTTGTAACGGTGCAGTGATGGGTGGAGCTTGGTGTAACTGGCAGCACTGCTCATGGGGTAACACCGACTCAGCCCACACAAAGCTCCACCTGCCACGGCACCATTTTGCGGCTGCCTGTGGGTGTTACCTTGGGGTTGGCTATTTAGGCTAATACTTGTATTTTCAATACTCCTGTGCCTCTCAATTTTCACAAGAGGATTAAAATCTTAATCCTAGTTTACTGATTTAAGTTTTTAAAAACTTTTTATTTTAAAATAATTTCAAAAGAACATCTTATACCAGAAGGTAAGGAAGTTTTCCAAGAGTAGTGGGCATATATTAGAAGGATGCGGGAAACATCTTGGAGAATTTGAGCACTGAAATAAATGCTTATAAAATATTATAACTCACTGAATAAAACAGAAATCTTTAAGTCTATTCTGGTATAGATTTCACCTGGATTCCTTAACTGCTAACATTTTACATTTGTCATATCATTCATTAATTAATTCTCTATCTTGATAAATACACATGTGTGTACACATCTGTCTCTATCTGTATCGTTATCTGTGTCTCTATCTATATCACTCTATGTATGTTTCCTGGTGTTAAATTCAGGTGATTGTTTGGCAGGAGTACCACCTGTGTTCTTCTCTGTGCATACGATGAAGAGGCACACATTGACGTGTCCCACTACTGGAGATGCTAACCTTAATCACTTGGTTTAGATGGTATGTGTCAGATTTTTCCAATGTAAATTAACTGTAAATACTTTGTGCTAATTAACTGACATACATTTTTGTGTGTTTGATGAGATACTTTCAGTCTATGCAAATAGTCTGTTCTTAGTCAACCTTCACCCGGTGTTTTCACATTCATTGATGATACCTGCCTAAATCAGTTACTACTATAATGGTGCCAAATGCAGATTCTCTAATCCCATAATTCCGTCTACATTATGCTGGCATTCAGCTACAGGGTGGAGTTTTCCTTTCTCCCCCATTTACTTGTTCATTCATTCATTCATTCATTCATTCATTCATTCACTTCTTTATACCATCACAGACTCAAAGATTTCTATTTTATTCAATAGAATATTGATTACTTCTAGTCCAGAGATCTGAAAGAAATTTCTCCCCCTGGGTCCTCATAAAAAGTCTAATTGTAAGCAACATCTTCAGCATCCTTTCATATATATAGCCATGAGGTTCAGAGATTTCTTTTTTTAAAAGAATCTCAGCAATATCATAATGTCAAAGTTCATTTCATAGAAACCATTTTCTAGGAGACCCTAAACTAAATATTGCTGCCCAAGTACTCAGAAACCTAATGTATTATTTGATATAGGAAATAAATTTTCAAGTCTTTAGAAAGATTAAGGCAATACTCCCTCTATATTAGTTGTTATAATCTGTTACTATCTTTACTTATTTTGATGCTCGAATTCCTCGAGATTTTCCCCATGTTGTTTTGATACATCCCCACCACTCTTGGAATGCTTCCTTACTTTCTGGTATAAAACTGTCTGGGATTATCATGTGCTTTCCCACACACAGCCCTAGACTCAGTCATTTCCCCAAAGAGCTCTGGTTCCTTCTGGTGGGAAAAGGCATCTAGACCAACATTTGAGTACTAAGTGAGCTCTCTGTTACTGGGTATCACTGCTTCCAGGTCCCTTCAGCAGATAAGGTTAGAAAATACATACATGCTTTGGGAAGCCAAGGTGGGTGGATCACCTGAGGTCAGGAGCTCAAGACCAGCCTGACCAACATGGAGGAACCCTGTCTCTACTAAAAATACAAAATTAGCCAGGCATGGTGGCGCATGCCTGTAATCCGATTCAGTTACTCGGGAGGCTGAGGCAGGAGAATCGCTTGAACCTGGGAGGTGGAGGTAGTGGTGAGCCAAGATCGTGCCATTGCATTTCAGCCTGGGCAACAAGAGCGAAACTCCATCTCAAAAAAAAAAAAAAAAAAAAAAAGAAAATACATACATGTGTATATGTGTATACATACACATATACACATATATAAACACACATACACACAGAGAAATCTAAATCTATTTATCTGTTAAAAACCATGAATTCATATCAATACCTCTAAAAACAGTCCAATACGATAGGGTTTGTGTTTACTCTTTCTGTATCTGGTACTCTTATCTCCTATAATAACAAATACACTATCCTCAATATATTAGCCCCTATATATTTACTCATTTGCTTGATCTCCTGGTATGTAACCAGTCTCTCAACCATGTGGGCCACCTTCTTGGCCCTGGCCTGCTATTTCCACTCATGCTAGCTGAATCCTCAGCCCTTGCCTCCCCAAAATGTTGGCCATTTGGGCTGGCTTCTTGGTCTCAGCATGACAGACACACCAGCTATGCTAGCAGAATCCATGGTCCTGCCAAATGCCCAGGGCATGATCCTGAGGACCAGCTCCACTACCAAATATGCCAACCATGCTGGTCAAACCCAGTGCCTTTGTCCTGCCAGTCATTTTGGCTATATCAGTTGAACACTTGGCACCAGCCTCACTGACCATGCCAGCTGATTCCTCAGCCACAATTAAGGGGAAGGGGCAGATTGACTAACTTTTTTTTCTTTTTCTTTTTCTTTTTTTGAGACAGGGTCTCGCTCTGTGGCTCAGGCTGGAGGGCAGTGGTGCTATCTTGGCTCACTGCAGCCTCAACCTGCTGGGCTCAAGTGACCCTCCCACTTCAGCCACCCAAGTAGCTAGGACCACAGGCATGCACCACCATACTTGGCTAATTTTTTTTTTCCTTTTTCGATTAACTTTTAAAGTGTATGACTCTATACTTGAACACTGAATAGCTACATTCTGGTATCTGTCAAAGACTAGATCCTAAACATATTGCTGCTTAATGTATAAAAAAATGGTTGAGACAACTAATATTTAGAGTACTGCCTAAATCTTTCCAAAGACTTGAAAATTTATTCCCAATATTAAATAATATATTAGATATCTGAGTAGCAATATTTACAGTCTCCTAGAAAATGGTTTTTATGAGATGAACTTTGGCCTTATTATATTGCTGAGATGTTTCTTAAAAAAAGAAGTCTTCTGAACCTCACGGCTGTACATATGGAAGGATGCTGAAGATGTTGCTTACGATCAGATTCTTTATGAGGACCCATGAGGGAGGAATTTCTTTTTCTGTTTCTGTTTTAATATCGTGGGGTACTATAAACTGCATACTACAGACATGTCACTTAATGGTGGGGATACATTCTGAGAAATGCATCGTCAGGAGGTCTTGTTGTGGGAACATCACAGACTGACTTACACAGACCTAGGTGGTATAGCTGCTACACACCGAGGATGTCTGGTACAGCCTATTGCTCCTAGACTACAAACCTGTACAGCATGTGACTGTACTGCGTACTGTAGGCAACTGGAACACAGTGGTATTTCTGGATCCAAACATATCTAAACATAGACAAGGTACAGTAAAAATATGGTCTTATCATCTTACGGGAGCACTGTGGAACATGGGGTCCGTCATCGACTGAAATATTGTTATGTAGCACATGACAATAATTAAATCTCTGACAGTGCCTGCGAGCTCACTCCTGGCTTCACCTTATTTTTTCTCTCTTCATTTTCTCTAGATTATTAGAATTATGGGGATGGGAATGCAAGAGAACACAGTTCTTCTGGTGATTCTGAGGGCCCCACCCTCTCTGAGAGCTGCCACCCTCTTTGAGAAGTACAGCTCCAGAACCACTCACTGCATCTGGAGTACTGTGAGACTCAGACCCGAGCTTCTGCTTGCTTATTTCATCTTCTGATGTGTGCTCCCCCTTGGCCTTACATTACAACAATATTATAAATATAACTTCCAATTTTATATAATTCAAAAGAAGTAAAAAACATAACATGAACTAGATAAGAAAATTACCTTGAAGAGATAAAATAATGGCTGTTCTTTCATGTATACAAGATATTTAGAAATAATATCTTCTTGGTCATAGGGTGTCTCAAATCTGACCTGACCCAAGTTTACTTAGCTGCTGGAACTTGACAAGATTGCAGCTAGGGGTAAGGTGGCCCTGAATTCATTATTTCAACAACATACGCTTGGTAGAATCTACAGACAGGAAACCCAAAGAAACAGAAACCAAATACTTAAGCCTTCAAAAAATACCTGCAAACCAAAATATTTAAAGTGTGTAGAATTAACTACATATAGTTAGCCAAAACCAAATCTATTTAATCAGACTATCTGACTTTGGCCAGTTGGTGTAAAATCACGATACATAAAATTTCTTCAAATTAGGATACTTTGACTGCAGAACAATATTACGCCCCAAATCGGTCACCACGTTCACTTTATAACTACATGAGCCATTGCACTGGTGACAAATTGCAAAGTTGAAGTTTACTGTTGCAGGGAAATTGTGTTACACAGCACAGTGGTGAATGAATAAGAGAGCCATAGGAGGCCCATAAATGTTTCCTCACCTCATTGGAAAGCTGAACACAGTCACTTGCAGCTATGAGAAAGATCACATACGTGAGTGTGGTCTTTCCAATATCTGCACCTGTGGATATCGAACTTTCCCACTCCGTCGCATCTTTTGAAACTAAGGAATTAATGTGTAGCACATGTTCGGTACCGCCTTTTAAAATCACACACAGTGTTTATGTAAAACTCACTGTTACCCCTCTCAAAGGAAGCAGGACTCAAATCCTTGAGTTCTATGAAAAAGTTTGAAATTTTGAAAATGAAAAACAGTTCGCATTTATATACAAGGGAAAGGCGACTTGTCAAAAATGTTCTCATTGAAGTTTTCTCACAATTTTCATGGAGTTTCTTAAGAGCCACTAACGCAACTCCCTGAGTAGATGTTAGTTCTACGTGAGCTAATGTCAGTGCTGGATTCACGGAGGCACTAACAAGGCTTCCTGTCCCACAGACGGCGACAGGGCTTGGCGGTGCAACCAGCGCATCTTATATATGAGGAGAAGTTCTAAGCGCAGTGCAGAACCCCTGGACCTGGAATTTCAGTGATCAGCGATTCTGAAAGCTAAGTAACAGTGGTCAGATACGGGAGCATCCTAAAGTAAACAGAGAAGATGCTGAAATCTAAAACTGAACTTGAGAGGCCAGGAAGGGGGTTGGGGCATGCTCAAGAGAGGCTGATTAGTGGGTTAAAATATAGTTAGATAGAAGTAAGACCTAGTGTTCCACAGATCAGTAGGGTGACTATAGTTAATGTTAATCTGTTGTACATTTTATGAAGATTAGAAGAGAATTTCAAGGTTCCTAGCATTAAGAAAGGAAAGTATTTAAGATGATAGATATCCCAATTATTATTTATCTTCACACAGCATATGAATGTATCAAATTATCCATACTCCAAAAATATGTATTTCTATTGCGTATCAATTTAAAAAACTCCTGAATTTAATAAAACCTTTTTCTTAGTGCTAGGTCAAGACACTTCGTACCATAATAGCGTTCCACCTTGACATTACCTCAATCTATTTCCTTTAAAGAAGGCTTCTTTAGGGCTTAGACCACTAAAAAATGGTCTAAGAATCACCCTCTCTGAAAAATGTCAAGAATATGTTTTCTTCTATTATCAAACGACTAGAGGGCCTGAGTTCAGTAAGTAATAATGAACTGACAGCCTAAGTAGTATGAGACCATATATTTTAAATTTATATCACACTCAACAGTATTGTACATTGTTTATGGAAACATATATGTATTAAAAAGCTAAAAATATGGACTGTAAAAATGCACACCAATTTAGGACGGTGGCTGTGCCACTGTAGTTGAAAAAAGAAAAATATAGCTGAGAAGAGATACAAAGAAGACTTTAATTATTATTAGAGGCAGGAAAAAACACAGTGTTTTTCCTAATCTCACAGAGTCGGCACAACTCTTCTGACCCAGATTCTCCAGCAGACACCAACTGGGTGTCCCAGAATTTAATTCTGATACTAGTTACCTGGAGACAGTGTCAGACTTCACAGATTAAGGGCTCAGTCCCACAATATCCACCCTCCAGCTTCAGACGCCAATCACAGGTTGTGACCTGTGCTTCTGACTGACCAGCTATAAACCGGAGTTCTCAGGATCCCTTCCTCGGATTAGGTTAATTTAATAGAATGGCTTATGGGACTTGGGGAAACACTTTACTCATGTTTACCCATTTATTACAAAGGATATTTCAAAGGATAACACAAATGAACCGGCAGA
This sequence comes from Gorilla gorilla gorilla, assembly GCF_029281585.2. NCBI lineage: Eukaryota > Metazoa > Chordata > Mammalia > Primates > Hominidae > Gorilla > Gorilla gorilla. The sequence goes on along the minus strand of NC_073234.2, from coordinate 17,085,149 downwards.
TGAAGAGATGCATAGGGCAAGGCATGTGGAGAGGGGTGTGGAGCTTCTGTGACCTCTCTGGGCACCCCCAGCACCTCTGTTGTGTTCGGCTGGCTATCTGGAACCCATCTGGACACTATCTTTTAGAGTGTTACGGAAGATTCATTAAGTAGGCATGATTAATTACATCATTGGCCATGGGCAATCAACTCAACCTGCAGCTCCCCTCCTCTCTCTAGAGGCTGGGGTGTGGGCTGGAGAGTCCCAACCATCTATCACAGGGTTGGTTCCCTTGGCAACCAGTCTCCATCCAGAGCTCCCAGCCACCAGTCATCTATTAGCATTAAAAAAACAAACACGCATCACTCAGGGGATTCCAAGAATTTCAGGGGCTGTGTATAAGGAACTAGGGACCGAGACCAAATGTATATTTCTTATTATATCACAATATCATACTATATTTCGCATTAAAAAGGATCTGAAGCAGATAGGACAAAGTAATATTTGTTAATTCTGGGTATAAAGGTAATGTTATATTAATCTCTATATTTTTCCAAATGTTTGAAATATTTCATTAAAATTAATTTGATACAATCACACACAATAAAGAAAAAAGCCTGGGGACAAAAATAGAAATTACGTATAATATAATGTAAAAAATGGTAAGACAAGGTTTTCACAGAGGAAACTTTCTTCTGGAATCCTCTGCAAATAATTTTTTGTGACTCCTAAAATATGCATGTTTAAGATTGCTTTCTTCGATCACAACATGGACACAGAATGACAGGGAGCTTGACATCAAGAAAGCCCGGAAGTGAGAAGACATAAGGCCAAATTTTCCATGCTCAACATTTTAGAACAAGGGAAAAGCTGTGTGCTTCTGGGGGTAGGGCAGCAACCTTCACGGCCTCTATTCCTAGGCTAGAGAATTGGTACAAAATCTACCCTACCTCTTGTGCTGACATTAGGCAAAAGCAAACTGTTGCCAGGAAGGAGACAGGGAGTCCAGTAGGACCCCAAATTATGAACGGATTCAAACTAGAAGTCTGCTGCTACTGGGGAAGGGGTAGGAAATCAGCCGACAGTCTGGACCTGTGCTGAGTAGAGGGGAGATGTTGTCTGTCATTGGGGGTGGGACAGAAGTACCAAGACCAAGACTGGAGCAGGAAAATGAAGAAGCCACTCCTGCCCGACCCTGAGTCTTCACTGAGTAACAAGAACAGTCTACTGCTTAGAGAAGAACAAGAGCATGGAGAGAGGCCCTCTGCGGTGCAGGCATGAAGGACATGCTGAAAGCTGAGAGAGAAGCATGAAACAGAAACATCGGCACCCTAGAGCTCACATTAAACGTATGAAAGTGGCAATCCACCACTGAAAATCTCAAGGCCTGTGGCACCATGAAGGTAACTAGAGTGGAAAGAAGCCCAAACCCAGCTCGATTAGTGAGTTATTTGATTCAGTCCCCAATGCTAATGGCCTGACAGAAGAAGAGGAAAGTATATTTCCAGACAAGTTTTATTTACCTTGGTTTCCACTGTTCTTTTTACTTAGACTATTTAACATTTAATAAAAAATTATGACACACACACAAAAAGAAAGTGAACTGAAGTACAGATCAATATAAATTATCCGAACTAATAACAGAAAACTTCAAGTATAATAAGAAAATATAGAAAACAAAACACAACAGAAATCCAAGAGATATGGGACAATATCAAATGATCTAACAAATACATAATGGTAGTTACAAAGGAGAAGAGAGAAGTGGGCAGAAGATATATCTGAAGAGATAATGGCCAAGAATTTTCCAAAATTAATGTAAGACAACAAAACACAGATCCAGAGAAGGGGCTCAGAGAATTCCAAACAAGATAGATATACAGATAAACACAACTAGGTACATTATCATCAAATGGTTGAAAACTAAAGATAAAGAGAATATTTTGAAAGCCTCCGGAGAAAAAAGAACATGGTATATCAACCAACCAACCAACCCACTCACCCCAAAACAAAGCTACGTGAATATAGCAGACCTCAACAGAAACTATACAAGCCAAAAGAAAATGGAACCACACCTTAAAAGTATTAAATGAAAGAGGAAAAAAAAAATCCCTGTCAATCAAGAAATCTGTGACCAGAGAACATCTCAAAAACAAGGTGTACAGTTTTCTAGGGCTGCCATAACAAAATACCAGTCTGGGTGGCTTAAACAACAGAAGTTAATTTTCTCACAGTTCTGGAAGCCAGAAATCCAACATCAAAGTATTAGCAGGTTTCATTTCTTCTGAGGCCTCTCTCTCCTTGGCTTACAGATGGCCACCTTCTTGCTTTGCCCGTATGTGGTATTTTCCTGTGTGTGTGTACCCTGGCGTGTCTCTTAAAAGGAAATCAGTTACAATGGATGAGGGTTCACCCTAATGGCCTCATTTTAACTTAATTATCTCTTTAAAGGTCTTATCTCTAAATACAGTCGTCACACTTTGAGGTACTGAGGGTTAAGACTTCAACATAGGAATTTTAGGAGGGGGGACACAATTCTGGCCATAACAGAAGTTGATAAAAATACACTCCTTCATACAAATAAAACATAGAATTAATTACCAGCAGATGTGTACTACAAGACATTTAAGAGGAAGTTCTTTTTTAAAATTTATTTTTAATTTATTTTTAATTTTCTGAAACAGGGTCTCATTCTGCAGCCCAGGTTGGAGTGCAGTGGCGTGATCACAGCTCACTGCAATCTTGAACTCCCGAGCTAAAGTGATTCTCCCACCTGGGCCTCCCGAGTAGGTGGGACTGCAGGCACACACCATTGTATCCAGCTAATTTTTTAAATTTAAATTTAAATTTTTGTAGAGATAAGGGTTTCACCGTTGTCCAGGCTAGTCTTGAACTCCTGGCCTCAAGCAATCCTCCTGCTTTGGCCTCCAAAAGTGCTGGGATTACAGGCATGAGCCACTGCTCTCAGCCTCAGTAAGTTCTTTAGAGAGAAGGAATATGATGACAGATGGAAATTCAGACATACACAGATAAAAAACAAAGATTTTTGAAAATGGTAAACATATGAGAAAGATTTTATTTTATAATCTTAACCTCTATAAAATATAAATGATTAAAATAGACAAATGGGACTTCCTGAAAATAAAAAAACATGTGCATCGAAAGACACTATTACCACAGTAACAGTGAGAAGGTAACCACAGAACGGGAGAAAATATTTGCAAATCGTCTATCTGATTAGGGATAACTATCTAACTATGTAGAGAACTTCTAAAACTCAGTAACAACAACAACAATAGAAAACCTGATTTAAAAACAGGCTGAGAACTTGAATAGATATTTCTCCAAAGAAAAAACAGAAATGGCCAAGAAGCACATGAAGAGATGCTCAACCTCATGAATCATTAGGGAAACGCAAATCAAAACTAGGTGATGCCACCTTACACCCATTAGGGTGGCTACTATTTAAAAAACACACCAAAGACTACAAAATAACAAGTGTTGGCCGGGACATGGAGAAACTGGAACGCTTGTGTACCGCTGGTGGGAATGCCAGTTGGTACAGCCGCTGTGGAAAACAGTACGGTGGTTCCTCAAAAAATTGGAAATAGGGTTAACTCATAGTCCAGCAATTTCTCTTCTTTTGATTTTATACCAAAAGAACGGAAAGCACGGTCTCGAAAAGGTATTTATACACCCGTGTTCACGGCAGCACTATTCATGAGAGCTAAAATGTGGAAGCAGCCGAGTGTTCATCAATGGAGGAATGAATAAGGAAAATGTGGTATATAAAACAGTAGCCTTAAAAAGGAACAAAATTCTGACACAGAATTTCCTTAAACGAGGTACAACACAGACGAACCTTGCTACATGAAATACGTCAGTCACAAAACGACAAATACTGCATGATTCCATTTATACGAAATCCTTAGAGGAGTAAAATCAGAAGGCAGATGGAATAGTGGGGCAAGGGAGAATGGGGAGTTACTGTTTAACAGGTATGGAGTTTCAGTTCTGCAAGATGAAAAGAGCTACAGAGATAGATGGTGGTGACAGTTTACGTTATGAATATAACACTGAACTGTACACGTAAAAATTTTTAAGATGGTAAAATTTATGTTGTGTATGTTTTAGCACAATAAGCAATAGAAAAAAGATAACTGATTTAAAGCAAAAACAGTAACAATGTACTATGGGGTTTATAATATATGGAGGAATAAAATGTATGCCAATGATAGCATAAAGTTTGAGACAAAGGAAATAGAAGTATACTATTGGCAGATTCCGATACTATACCTGAAGTGGTATATTATATTTTCAAAATTTGACTATGATAAGCTAAAACTGTACACTGTAAACCACAGAGTAATCACTTAAAAGGGGTGGGGAGTTGAGCTTTAAGCCACTAGTGGAAATAAAATAACAAAAAAAAATTACTTTAAAAGAAAACAAAAACAGAGGAAAAAAATAGATGAAACAAATAAAGATGATAGGTTTAACTTTACTGTGTCAATAATTATATCAGATGCAAATATCCTAAACACTTTAATCAGAAGACAATTACTGATTTGATATATGTTCTCTACAAGAAACCCACCTTAAATAGAAAGACATAGTGTGTCAGCCCATTCTCACGCTGCTATGAAGAAATACCCGAGACTGGGTAATTATTAAAGAGGTTTAATTGACTCACACTTCTGCATGGCTGGGGAGGCCTCCGGAAACTTGCAATCATGGTGGCAGGAGACAGAAGTGCCAGGCAAAGGCGGAAAAGACCCTTATAAAGCCATCAAATCTCATGAGAAGCCACCCACTATCATGAGAACAGCATGGTGGGTAACAACCTCCATGATTCTATTACCTCCCACTGGGTGCCTCCCATGACACGTGGGGATGATGGGAACTACAATTTAAGATGAGATTTGGGTGGGGACACAGCCAAACCATACCATTCCGCCCCTGGCCCCTCCCAAATCTCATGTCCTCACATTTCAAAACACAATCATGCCTTCCCAACAGTCCCCCAGCATTAACCCAAAAGTCCAAGTCCAAAGTCTCATATGAGGCGAGGCAAGTCCCTTCTGTCTATAAGCCTGTAAAATCAAAAGCAAGTTAGTTACTTCCTAGATACAATGAGGGTACAGGCATTGGGTGAATACACCTGTTCCAAATGGGAGAAATTGGCCAAAACGAAGAGGCTACAGGCCCCAGGCAAGTATGAAATCCAATAGGGCAGTCATTAAACCTTAAAGTTCCAGAATGATCTCCTTTAACTCCACGTCTCACATCCAGGTCACGCTGATGCAACAGGTGGGCTCTCAGGGCCGTGGGCAGCTCTGCCCCTGTGGCTCTACAGGGCACAGGCCCCTCCCAGCTGCTTTCATGGGCTGACACTGAGTGCCTACAGCTTTTCCCGGTGCATGGTGCAAACCAGTGGTGGATCTACTGTTCTGGGGTCTGGAGGACGGTGGCCTTCTTCTCAGACCTCCACTAGGCAGTGCCCCAGTGGGGACTGTGTAGGGGCTCTGACCCTACATTTCCCTTCTGCACTGCCCTAGCATTGAAAAAGACAGACAAAGTTCTTGTCCTGTCCTCATGGCGGTGGTGTTGGTGGCAGCATGGTGGCAGTGAAATGCATTGGAGATATGAGGTGAAAAATGCAAATGTCAGGAGCAGAAGGCTCTGCATCACAAAAACAAAACTGCAAAACTATAAACAAAACACGCACACAAAATAAACCTATATGCATATTTGGCAGTGACTCACATCTTCTGTTTCTTGGCCGTTAAAGCTGAAGTCAAACTCTGATCACAATACTTTCACAGGCAAGTCATTTTGTATTGTTAGACAGCCTACATTACTTCCTTAAATTCTTACTTGGGGTAAGGAAGCACGAAACGGGTTGGTTTCTCCACCAACCTTCAGAAGCTATGAAGAAGCTTATAGTAGGGGTGGTTAGTTACTGTATTCCTCTGTAGATGACCCAGGTCTCTGGTTTCGCAGGGACTACTGGGGAGAATACAATTTCACACATCTCAAACGGTAACTTCAGTAACTGAAGTACATTCTCAATTAAAGGGAAACATGACAATATTAACAGAAGTCATGTGTGTGAGCACAATTGTTTTGATGAGTGCAGTAGCTTGACTGTAACACAATCTGCAATGGGAAGTCTATTAATCAGGTTTCATTCACTCAAAACTTGCTGAAAAATCCTTAGTTTTTGAAATTTTCTATCTTGGTATCACTCTGAAGATTTTTTTTTCCCCTTAGTAAGATTGAGTTAAGTCCGTCTAGGCATACTGAAAATACAGGACTGAGCAAAAATATCTTTTCCATTTCAAAGACAAGCTGGGCAGGCATGGTCACTCATTCCTGTAATCCTAGCACTTTGGGAGGCCAAGGCAGGGGGTCTGCCTGAGCTCAGGAGTTCGAGACCAGACTGGGCAACATGGTGAAACCCCATTTCTACTAAAATACAAAAAATCAGCTGCGCACGGTGACGTGCGCCTGTAGTTCCAGCTATTCAGGAGGCTGAGGCACGAGAATTGCTTGAACCTGAGAGGTGGAGGTGGAGGTGAGCTGAGATCGTGCCACTGCACTCCAGCCTGGGTGACAGAGCGAGACTCTGTCTCCAAAACAAAAACAAAAACAAAAACAAAAACAAAAACAAAACCAAAACAAAGACGACAAACTGTTTTACAAAGGAATAATTTAATGCCAGTTAAACTTTAATACATTAATAAGCACTGGGTTTTTGTTGTTGTTGTTGTTGTTGTTTGTTTGTTTTTGAGACGGGGTCTCGCTCTGCCACCCAGGCTGGAGTACAGTGGCACGATCTCAGCTCATTGCAGCCACGACTGCCCGGGCTCAAGCCATCCTCCCACCTTAACTACCTGAGCAGCTGGGACTACAGGTGCGTGACACCATGTCTGGATAATTTTAATTATTTTTAAAGACGAGGTCTCGCTATGTTGCCCAGGCTGGTTTTGAACTCCTGGGCTCAAGGGATTCACCCACCTCAGCCTCCCAAAATGCCGGGATTACAGGTGGGAGCCACTGTGCCCAGTAGCACTGCTTTTAAGAAGCATCGTTTTTCTGCAAAATTCTGAAGCAAAAGTCTCTAAAATGAATAGCCATGTGCCTTGTTTCCAATGAGCTTTTGGTTGCACTGTAGTTGTGTATGTATTTATTTCCATTACATTTTACTATATGGTTATCAATATCAAAAAGAGCTATTAGGAATTGAATTTAATACTGTCCTTTTTTTTCTTTTTTTTTTCGTTTTAGAGACAGGGTCTCACTTTGTCACCACCCAGGCTGGAGCACGGTGGCACAATCATGGCTCACTGTAACCCTGAACTCCTGGGCTCAAGCAATCCTCCTGCCTCAGCCTCCTGAATAGCTGGGACTACAGGTGTGAGCCACAGCACCTCGCTGAATTTAATACTGTTCTTTAAATTTTTTTCCTCTTTCAAGAAAGAAAGAAATTAAAATTCCTATGGCAACATGCTAAATTTGAGAAGTAGGCCTTATCTTTACACATCAAACAAATGATGGATAACTAGTTAGGCTGTGAAATATGTCTGTGTACTATTAGGCAATATCCACATCATGGGAAAGTAAGTACAGCTCTAAGGCTCACCAGTTTGCATTTCTTGACTTGTGGGTTTTCACTGTCATGTTTAATATCACGCCACAGGAAGTTCTGTATTAAATACAATTTACCTTCACACACGAGTAAACAAACAATATTTAAGAAAGTATTTAGCTAGAAATAGTAAGTAGCTTCAAAGTTCTGATGAAGAGTTTTAGTAAGTTTACACCACCTGTGCCTTTCTTTAGCCTTCTGTTGGTATGATTGAATTTATATGAGGTAAGGAATATCACTGACTTCTATCAGTAAACTAGGAGCAAAAGGAGCTTTAAGTTAATATTTCAAAAACTGACCTATTTTTCTCTTTTTCTGTTTCTATGTCTCAATGTTTATTCACTTTTTCTTTCCTTCACTTTCCATGTCTGTACTGTATGCCTGTTCTCATCCTGTCTTCTGTTTCTTTTATTCCTGATTTGTTGTCTCCAGGCTAGCCTTACCCTGTCTTTTACTGCATTAAAAATCACAACATGTAAAAAAGAGAATCACTGGATTTTTACAAGTGACAGCAAACAGAAAATGTCGTCTAGGGAGTACTATAGATGGAATGTTTACCCTCCTCCCCTCGATTCATATGGTGAAATCCCAGCCCCCAACGTGATGGTATTAGGAGGTGGGCCTTTGGGAGGTGATTAGGTCATGAGGTCAGCAGCATGTGACAGGACACAAGGAACCAGAAACCAACCATGCTGGGGCCCTGATCTGGGACTTCCGGCCTCCAGAACTGAAAGCAATAAATGTCTGCTGTTAATAAGCCACCCTGTCTGTGTTACTTTGTTGTAGCTACCTGAATGGTCTAAGACATGGGATTAACCTCAACTACTCAGACTTTCCTTCAGTGGCTGCCGCTTCACGGAATAACCTATGGCAATGTTAACAGATCGTCCTTAGCCTGCTCCCTTATAAATCAGCCCTTTCAGATACTTGAGTAAGTTACACTGAGCCAAGAATCGTACTTCCTTCAAAAGGTAATTCCAAATATCTGTTCAAGACTATTCATTGCCAAGAAACTTGAATCTAAGAGGAAAATGGTGGTTACCAGGAGCTGGAAAGATGTTGCTGAAAGGTTACAAAATATCAATTAGACAGGAGGATTAAGTTCAAGAGATCTAGTGTACAATTGGCCAGGCGCGGTGAATCACACCTGTAATCCCACCACCTTGGGAGGCCGAGGTGGGCGCATCACTTGAGGTCAGGAGTTCGAGACCAGCCTCGCCAGCTTGGTGAAACCCCATCTCTACTGAAAATACAAAAAACTAGCCAGGCGTGTTAGCACGCGCCTGTAGTCCCAGCTACCCGGAAGGCTGAGGCAGGAGAATGGCTTGAACCCGGGAGGTGGAAGTTGCAGTGAGCTGAGATCGTACCATTGCACTCCAGCCTGGGCAACAGAGTAAGACTTCATCTCAAAAAAAAAAAAAAAAAATCTACTGTACGACATGCTGACTATACTTTATAACAATGTATTGCTGAGAGTAGATTTTAAAGTGTTTTCACCACACACACACAAAAATGGAAAGTATGTGAGGGAATGCATATGTCAGTTAGCTCTATTTAGCCATTCCACAATGTACACATATTTCAAAATTACATGTTGTACATGAGAAACATACATTTTTAATTGGTGAATTAAAAAATAAAACAGTAAAAAATCAATTAAAAATCAGTTTAAAAATGATATCTGGAAACCCCTCCCCACCCCCAAATCTTGAATCTAAACATGGAATTCCCCAAGGTAGCTCCCACTGCATGAACCTACACAGCAACGGGATTCCCCAAGGTAGCCCCCACTGCATCAACCTACGCGGCAACTGGATTCCCCAAGGCAGCCCCCACTGCATCAACCTACGCGGCAACTGGACTCCCCAAGGTAGCCCCCACTGCATCAACCTACGCGGCAACTGGATTCCCCAAGGTAGCCCCCACTGCATCAACCTACGTGGCAACTGGATTCCCCAAGGCATCCCCCACTGCATCAACCTACGCGGCAACTGGATTCCCCAAGGCATCCCCCACTGCATCAACCTACGCGGCAACTGGATTCCCCAAGGCATCCCCCACTGCATCAACCTACGCGGCAACTGGATTCCCCAAGGCATCCCCCACTGCATCAACCTACGCGGCAACTGGATTCCCCAAGGCATCCCCCACTGCATCAACCTACGCGGCAACTGGATTCCCCAAGGCATCCCCCACTGCATCAACCTACGCGGCAACTGGATTCCCCAAGGCAGCCCCCACTGCATCAACCTACGCGGCAACTGGATTCCCCAAGGCCGCCCCCACTGCATCAACCTACGCGGCAACTGGATTCCCCAAGGCAGCCCCCACTGCATCAATCTACACGGCAACTGGATTCCCCAAGGTAGCCCCCACTGCATCAACCTACGCGGCAACTGGATTCCCCAAGGTAGCCCCCACTGCATCAACCTACGCGGCAACTGGATTCCCCAAGGTAGCCCCCACTGCATCAATCTACGCGGCAACTGGATTCCCCAAGGTAGCCCCCACTGCATCAACCTACGTGGCAACTGGATTCCCCAAGGTAGCCCCAACTGCATCAACCTACACGGCAACTGGATTCCCCAAGGTAGCCCCCACTGCATCAACCTACACGGCAACTGGATTCCCCAAGGTAGCCCCCACTGCATCAACCTACACAGCAACTGGATTTTCACAGGCTCTTTTCAAAGTTTGAGTGAGAGGCTCACCTGCCCCCGGGTCATCTTCTGCAGCTCATTCTCCCAAGCCGCCTGGTCATCGTCCAAGTTATAGGAAGCTGGTGGAGTGAGTCCACGGAGGATCAGGGGGTCTCGGTCATGGCAGAGGGCTGTCAGGTGTCCAATGTACAACTTTAATTTACTTCTATTTTGGTCAAGTTCTAAGAGGGGCTGGATGATCTAAGGCAAAAATAAAATAAAATAAAATAAAATGAGGAAAGTCAAGGTCAGTCTGAAATGAGAGGTTCAAATATTCTTTATGCTTTCCAAGTCAAAGAAAATTGACCAAAGACTAAAGCTCTTCTAATCACTACTGAAATCTTCAGGATTACAGAAACATTTTCACATACTGTCACACATTTACGCTGTCACACCCAGCCGCCCTTCTGGGAGACAGGAAGAGAATGCTGGCTTAATATATCCACACCAGACGGATAGCTCTGTATTGAGGCAGGGATTAAGCACAGGACTAACTTGTTTTTACAGAGATGCTATTCCTGATACAGAAAGACTCCAGTTACCTCACGATTTCTCTTTTCACTTATTTATGAGTAGATTACAAAAAACTGCTAGTGAAACTGCTCATCTGAAAGCCTGGACTACATATACTTCAAGTGTTCCTCCACCTCCTGGAATGGAAGAAAAATTCTGCCTCTGGAGAAAGTGCATGTTTTTCTTGGCCAAGAGATGTGATGAGGGAACTCATTATGAATTCTGTCTCATCCTGGCTTATGCTCCTCTCATTTATTTCACAGAAGTTATCCGATATTCTTCTGAACCAGTGACTGATAAATCCCTATATAACACCAAACACCTGACTCACAGCCAAGCACTCTGAAATTCTTAGTTGTAACATTGGTTCTGTGTTTTTCTTAAGTAACAGACTTGCTCTACGTTTTTTCTTTTCTCATTCCTTTCCCCTGCTTGAACAGCTACTCCTTTGATTCCTTCTGGAAGCACACTAAATGACTGATGACTCCTGCCCCAGGATTTCATTTGGCAGCTCTCGTGACAATAGTCTGGCCAGGTATTTGGTAGCTGGTCAAAGCCTGGAGTGCTGAGGAAGAGAGTGGGGCCAGACCTCACATCACAGAACACTGAAGCATTAGAGCAGCCCCTGCTTGACACACAGCAGCTGTGAGCACTGCGAAGCACCGCCAAAACGCTGGCAGTTCTCAGTGTGTTCCCAGGGCTCACACAGCAGGTCTGCACCTGTTGCATGTCACCGGCCTGGCAACTTTCATGAACAGGACACCTCTGGCCTAACTAATGAATTGGGAGCTCAATAATCTTCAAGTCAACAGAAGCAAGGCCTGGTATTACTTTCCACAGTAACACTGATTCCTCCTTGGACCCCCTCAGAGGACTGCTCCTGCCACCTTCCTTTATTTCTTTTTAAACAAGAGTTTTTTAAGAAATATTACTCCAAAAAATTGGGGAAAAAAGAAAAATATAAAGGAAATAGGACTTTTGCATACACTTCCATCAAGTAGTAATCATTTGGCCGGGCGTGGTGGCTCATGCCTGTAATACCAGCACTTTGGGAGGCCGAGGAGGGCAGATCATGAGATCAGGAGATCGAGACCATCCTGGCTAACATGGTGAAACCCCGTTTCCACTAAAAATACAACAAATTAACTGGGCGGGTGCCTGTAGTACCAGCTACTCGGGAGGCAGAGGCAGGAGAATGGTGTGAACCCAGGAGGTGGAGCTTGCAGTGAGCCGAGATCACACCACTGCACTCCAGCCTGAGCGACAGAGCGAGACTCTGTCTCAAAAAAATAAAAAAAAAATAAAAAAGAATCATTTGTAACATTTTGGAAATTTTCCTGCCAAATCTTTTAATAGATTTATATAAAACAGCTTCTAACAGTATCATACCTCACATTTGGCTTGATACATTATCTACTTAACATTATATTGTGAGTACTGTTCACTACATTATATATGACTGAAACTATGTTTTTCATGGCTGCATAATACATATAGCACATTTCCTTTGTTTCTAATACTATTTCCAGGAAATAATTAAAGGAGAATAAAGAGCAAGGGCTTAGTGGCTAAAACAATCTTCAGCTTACTAAAAAGATCAGAGTTCAGTTTAGGCCTATACAGTATATTACACAGAAGCTGGAGCCTGGCTAGACAAACCAGAGAAAATTAATCAATTTAGCATTACTTTTGTTTTTAAAATTCTCTCTCTCTCTCTAAGGATAAACGATAAACACCAAAGTGCTGCTGTGGAAGGCTGCTGGGCTCTGTAAGAGACTCCTAATCAGCAGGTTTACGGTACCAGTTCTGGGCTGGAATTTCCTACCTATGACAGGAATGTCAACACAGCCAGTCACAGAAGGAAGACAGTGTTTCAATTAAGTAGAGAATTTAGAGTGGGGGAGCTGGATAGTTTTTTGCAAACAATACCAACTTTTCAAAAATATTGTATTTTATTTCTGGGCATACATGTATACTTGTGGTCGGGCATGGTGGATCATGCCTGTAAACTCAGCACTTTGGGAGGCCAAGGTGGGCAGATGACTTGAGGTCAGGATTTCGAGAGCAGCCTGGCCAACATGCTGAAACCTTGTCTCTACTAAAAATACAAAAATTAGGCGGGCGTGGTGGCGTGCGCCTGTAATCCCAGCTACGTGGGAGGCTGAGGCCGGAGAATCGCTTGAACCTGGGAAGCAGAGGCTGCAGTGAGCAGACATCACACCACTGCACTCCAGCCTGGGCGACAGAGTGAGACTCTGTCTCAAAACAACAACAACAACAAAAAGTATACTCATTGTGGAAAATTTACAAAGGATTCCAAGCGCAGTCTTCAAAGGTAAAATTACTTTAAATGCAAGCACACTCTGTGCGCCAATGACGAAACCGTCTCATCACGGTTCTATTACTACATCCCCATGATGCCAAGTAACATATCCCTATCTCATTCCTCATTTTTTAAAAGCTTGGTTTTCTCTATCTTCTTTCACGAATACATTGATTTAAAAAAATCACCTTTGGGATTTTCACTGGATTTGTGCAATTTATTCCCATTCTTTTGGTGCACACACGCATGTTTGTGGGTATAGAGCTGCCATCACAAATGCCACATCTGGGCTGCAAAGGCTGAAAGAGCTGCTTATCTTAGGTAATTACTTTTGACTGACAAAACTGGCAGAAAAAAGTATGACCACGAAGAAAGGGGACAATGTGATAAATGGTCATATTGAGAAGGTCAAATTCCTTATAGTAAAACGGAATTTAAAAAGATATTATTAGCTCACTCCTACAACTACTATGACTGCGGACGCTGACTTTTTAGATCCTTATTCTTAATAAACAATACATTTCAGCCGGGCACGGTGGCTCACACCTGTAATCCCAGCACTTTGTGAGGCTGAGGCGGGTAGATCACTTGAGGTCAGGAGTTCGAGACCAGCTGGCCAATATGGTGAAACCCCCATCTCTACTAAAAAAATACAAAAATCAGCCAGGCATGGTGGCGCATGCCTGTAATCCCAGCTACTTGGGAGGCTGGGGCAGGAGAATCGCTTGAACCTGAAAAGGCGAGGTTGCAGTGAGCCAAGATCGCACCGTTGCACTCCAGGCTGGGCGTTGCAGCGAGATCTGTCTCAAAAAAAAAAAAAAAAAAATTTCAAACCGATTTAAATGCATTTTATGCTGATGGTTAATTGATTAAATAAACATGATGGCATCTGGTATTCTGAAAAATTTCAGAGTCCAATCAAAAACTTAAAAAATAAGGCTGAGGTCAGGTGTGGTGGCTCATGCCTGTAATTCCAGCACTTTGGGAGGGCGAGGTGGGTGGATCACTTGGGGTCAGGAGTTCGAGAGCAGTCTGGCCAACACAGTGAAACCTTGTCTCTACTAAAAATATGAAAAGTAGCTGGATGTGGTGCGCACCTGTAGTCTCAGCTACTCAGCAGGCTGAGGCATTAAGAATTGCTTGAACCTGGGAGGCGGAGGTTGCAGTGAGCTGAGATCACACCACTGCACTCCAGCCTGGGTGGCAGAGTGAGACTCCATCACAAAAAAAAAAAAAATAAGGCTGAGGCAGGGGGATTGCTTAAGGCCAGGAGTTTGAGACCAGCCTGAGAAACATGGCAAGACTCTGTCTCTATTAAAAAAAAAAAAAGGCCGGGCGCAGTGGCTCACACCTGTAATCACAGCACTTTGGGAGGCCAAGGAGGGCGGACCACAAGGTCAGGAGATCAAGACCATCCTGGCTAACATGGTGAAACCCCATCTCTACTAAAAATACAAAAAAAATTAGCCAGGCGTGGTGGCAGGCGCCTGTAGTCCCAGCTACTTAGGAGGCTAAGGCAGGAGAATGGCGTGAATCCAGGAGGTGGAGCTTGCAGTGAGCTGCGATCGCACCACTGCACTCCAGCGTGGGCGACAGAGCAAGACTCTGTCTCAAGAAAAAAAAAAAAAAAAAAAGAGAAAGAAAGGAAACTTAAAAAAGAATGAAATTCTAAATCGTTTATCCAGGATAAAAACTAATTTTACAAAGAAAAGATAAATGTTTGAGGTGATGGATTACTCTGATTTGATCATTTACATTGTATAGAGATATCAAAATACCACAAATACTCCCAAAATATGTATCATTGTGAAAGCATATGAAACTGCCCAACTAGTACAGTCCCCAAATCTATCCGTAAAAAAACTACAGAAGCCTCTCGGAACACACGAACCATGTCAATCATGTGGGAAATGCCCTTATCTCTTCCCTTTTCTCCCTATCTAATTTGAGCAGTCCACTTAGAAAAGAAACTGTGTTTCCCACAAGGTAGAACTGCCACTGCCTAATCTCAAGAGGGAAGAGGGACATTTGCCAAGTAGAAAGAGAATGCCTTACAGGACCCGTAAGTTATAACCTTTTTCCACATACGACCTCAATACATTGGCAAGGGGTCCTACTAAAAATCATCAGATATGTGGTCAGGCCAAATTGGTTGTACAGCTGTAATGAACTGTAGTTAAATATACTTTTCTGCACTAGGAAAAAAGAAGTTAAAAAATGAACTCGTCATGATATTTGCTTGTACCAAATATGATGCCAAAACGTCATTATGGCCCCAATGCTACATTTACAAAACTGTTGAGGAAATTTAAATTATAAAAAGGGATGAGACATTTTTGGTTAAGTACTAAGAGCTTTGTTTCTTCTTGCAAGAATTTATTTGTTTATGTATTAGATTCTCAAACAGGTTTCAGAGGCCAGCATTTCATGGCATAGTGACAAGACCAGTAATCTTCCAAAGGTGTTTATTTTAACCTAGTTTCCACTTCAGTGAGGTTGGATAACTGATGGTCTTTAGGAAGACAGGTAAGTTGTTCCTGTATCATTCGATACAAATAGTAACAGAAGATTCTACAGCATTCCACTTCTGCAACTCACTCATCTGTGAGATCCAAACACACTTTCTTGGGCCATGTGACTTCAATACCTGGAAGAAATGTGCAGAGTGAAGCATCTGTCCAGTAGGCTCTTCTCTTCCTACTCTACTGCCTCTGTGCCAGATAGCTGCTCTAAGAACCATTCCGAGAGGCATAACACAGCCTCCTCATAAAGCCTAGATGAATAGGTACTGAATATTATTTGGGGCTTAAGGTATTTTCTCATGGGGTACTAATCTTTTGTCCGTTGAAAGATGTCATTTTTTATAATATATATATATATTTTTAAATTGAGACAAGGTCTCGCTTTGTCACCCAGACTGGAGTGCAGTGGTGCAATCACAGCTCACTGAAGCCTCAGCCAACTGGGCTCAGCGATTCTCCTACCTTAGCCCCCAGAGTAGCTGGGACTATAGGCATGCACCACCATACCTGGCTAATTTTTTAAATTTATTGTAGAGAAAGGGTCTCACAATATTGCCTAGGCTGGTCTTTAACTCCTGGGCTCATGTGATCCTCCTGCCTCAGCTTCCCAAAGTGCTAGGATAACAGGCTTGAGCCACTGCACCCAGCCCGAAAGATGCCATTTTTTTAAAGCTAACATTTATTGATCACTTATTGTCTTCCTGCAAAATTATTTTTATATCTACTATGATTCTTCTGTGGCTAGCTCAGAGCCCTGAGGTGGCTACAAAATCTTTTTGTTCTTTTTACCTGCTGAAGTCTTCAGAGGCAGGTTCAACTGTCCATATATTAACTGCATAAATGTTAGTGGTAGTTCTGATTTCTTATTGGACTGTCATTGTACTGCTGTCTCTCAACATAGACTACATTAAGAAAATCCCAGAATAACAGATTAACTTTCCACAAATATTATCATCTTAGAATGGCATTCTTGTCCAGAGGCCCCAGTGGAGAGCTAAACTCTGAAAAGTAAAAGATGCAAGAAAATAAAATTCATTAATTCTGCCTCAAAGTCTTTACCCTCAATAACTAAGATATCTTCTTAGTCAATAATGTACTTCAGGGTCAGGAAAATGAGGGATAGTGTGTCAAGCCTCGTCACAAAGGTTTGGAGCAATGTGTTATGTTCTTATTTCAACACAGCTATTTTGTGAAAGAATGGAGTTCACAAAATCATATAATTCAGTTACCACTAGGAGTTCAGGTCCAGGGACCACTAGGTCACTGAGATGAATAAACGTTAATCAGAAATCTCACTACTAATAGAAATATCTGGTTCTAAAAGTAGAAACTCTCTCCAAAGGTTTCAGATTGAAAGGGTTTTATGGTCTGTCAAAGTGTAAATGTGCCTATGAAAACCACAAAAGACTATAGGTTTTGAAATGCAAAGAAACATGATAATCATTTTTGAAAATAACAAATGATCATTTCTTCTTAGTTTTACAGCTCACAAATCTGTTGCCAGTTTTTCTTTAAGGATGCATTACCACTCTAGCAAACAAAACAAAACAAAACAAAACAAAACATCCTTTATTTCTGGATTCAGGTATGAAGAGAAAACATTATGTCCTCAAAGCTGTAAGGAGATATGGAACAGCGTTCAGAATAAAATAAATCTGGAAATCTCAACTATAGAGCTGCTAACTGCATTCTGCCTATTCAATCTTCATTCAGTTAACATCTCTTTTACCTTATGCATTATAAAAAATGCTACTCAAAAGAAATCTAAGGGACGTGCATAGGGAACAGACTGTTAGGGGCTTGCCTACTAGTGAGGGAAGGACATCTCTGGCTGAGCATATCTATGTATCTCTTCATGTGCTACAAAGGATGTCAAGACTGTAGGCATCTCTATACTTGCTTTAGTACTCGGAAATTTGTAAGATACATTAAAACCAGGTCATTCACCACCAGGTGGGCGAACATGTATATACAGATGAGGACAGCACATAGAAATGGGGTGAAAAGTGAAGAGAATGCTACTAGGAGGCACAGAAGCTATTATTACAAGCCAGCCAATCAAGGGTACATACAGTATGCGCCCTGAAAGGACGGCTGCTGAAAGTCGATGAGATAACCAGAATCAAGAAGTCAAGAAAGCCACTCAGAAAGCCACTTACTGCTGCACTCAGAAATTCCAGGAGCAGAAATGTGTTCCAAAATTCTTTCTTGCTGTTAAGAGTTAACAAAGATGAGAAAACGCTTTGAATTCAGTTCTTGGCTTGAGGCTTGGCTCCCCACACAAATCACTCATTGTGTTTTAGTGAAAAATGGAAGAGTTAAGTATAAGTGCATATATATATATATCTGAATGGCTTCCCTACTGTACAGTACAGTTCCAGGGCTACAGATTTATGAATGAGACATTAGGGGCAAAAATCTAGGCATGTGGAAGAAACATGAGGCAAAAGAGGGAGAAGAGACAGTCATACTTTTTGAGCAGGCCAGCCCCACAAGGACTGACGCTGGATTTCAAAGGAAAAGCTAGGCGGGCAGTTGGTCACAGGGAAAAATGGTGGCTTTTAACTCCCTGCATGCCCGTGTGAACACATAAACACTGAAATTGATAACTCGCACTCTATTCTGACCCTCTGAGGCCTGGCGCCTCACGTGCTGTAACTGCTGCAGTCAAGCACAACACCACCTTTTGGCATTATCACATGTCTGCTGGACGGATCTGAAAACCAACAATACGCTTGTTGCCTAGGGGGCAAAAGAGTGTAATAACCTCGTAATCACATTTTATCTTCTCCTTTCTCTCCTATGGCATTGGGAGTGGAGGGGAAAGGCAAGCGGAGTTACCCAGGGTCAACAAAAGGGACCTCCTGAACTTGATAGCATCTCAATAAACAAGGAACAACATATCAAAGATGTGAACTGAACTGAAGAGGAACACATTTACCAGCCCCTTCTCAGTCCGTAGGACCACAAAAAAGAGCCAAGTATGATTGTCTAGTCACTATGAGATTTGATAGCTTATCTGTACAAAGGCTCCCAAAGACAGGCCAGTCTCTGGAGGAGACTCTTCTGTGAGTGGTAGCTATTTCAAGGTCAGGATAAGAGGGCGTGCGTGTGCATCTGTGTGTGTGTGTGTGTGTGCATGTGTGGTGTGTGTGTGTGTATCTGTCTGTCTGTACTTGGGAGGGCTGGGGGAGTAGGCAGAGGCAGTTTGCAGTTAGTCACCTTATTATTTGAACTCTAGTGTCAAACCAAACACAACAGACTATGCAGATATAAGTCTACTGCTGAGTGCTCACAGATAGGCTATAGCCACTGAGGGTCTCATCATGTGTCTAGAGCCTGTGGTAGACGTAGCTCCTCATTAGAGTGCTTAATAAGAACATGGCCTAAGAGGGCACAGGTGGCAGGGAAGAAGAGTTAGCTATCACCCGAAATCCAAGAGAAACTATAAATATATCTGTAGCTGTGTGTAAATATCAGAAACGGGCACCTTTCCATTGGAGAAAGGCAAGTCACATACAGAAATCTGATCTTTAATGCTAACATCGGAAACAGCCAGAAAACTGTTTCTCACTGTAGCAGGTGAGAAATGGTTGTGATTTGGTGTTTAAGAACGCACGGGGGCACGAAGCCCAGATGGGAGGAGAGATCTGAGCAAAATGGCCCTCAGCCAATATTTCCAGCTTAGTACAGCTTAGTTTTCTCTGAAAATAGTGGCACAACAACTTTGTATCACCAAGAGGATGAAGAAATGTTTCTGTATATCATAAAAGAGCACTTCAAGAATGAAAACAGTACCAGGACAGAAGGCACTAAAAGGGTGCCTCCCTAAGCTTCCTCCTCTCAGTACTATAAACTAAAATAAAGCTGGTTTTTCAGGGGGACAGCAGCTAATTCCAGGAAAGCCAGGGGTATATACCTGCGTCCCCGACCCTAGCAGCTTTGGTTTGTTTCTACGTACTATTATTCTCTTCCTTTCTTCTCCTACCTCCCCTCTCTCCTTCTGACCTGCCCACGGGAAGAATCTTTACTTCCACTCCACACACGCACTAAAAAATCTCATACATCTGAGAAGCTAATAAGGATCTTGGCTGCTCTGACAGAGTTGTACTTCCTGGATTTATGTTCGCTATAGTCAATCAGGAAATCATATTTAAAAGGCAAATTCTTTCTGAAAATTTTATATACCATGAATAGATCCCATGGATTAACAATTTCCAGACATCAACCCTTTCACCTTGGGAGTAATCCAGACTTTGGGTGGAAAAAAAGATTTGGGAAAAACAAACATGAGGAAGACGGCTTTCTCTACCAACTTCCTTTATTTGAGAATAAAACCTCCCATGCAGTCACTGAATTATTCTCTCTCTCTCGAAACGTTAAACCGTGTACCACAACACAAACTCTGACGGTCATCACCACTTCAATATTCATAGTTGTGGACGCTTAAGCAAAGCTTTATTATTTGAAGATATACAATTGACTATGACGAAAGAGGCTCAGCATGGTAAACACCAGAGATACTACAAATGGTGGCTGATGTTTCAAGATTAAACAACCTGGACCATGACTAGCCTAAGGATCTCCAGTCAGACGACCCTTTGGGCGTATGTAACACCCATCTCTGGAAGAAGGACCCACGTGCTCTGTTTCCCTCTGCTCCAAACACAGGATCCCATTAAGCTGGGACTGGAGATCAATTCTGAAGGGTAGTGGCAAAGGGGGGCAGCCCCACTGGGAAGCGGGAAATGGAATGGGCGGAAAGAACAAACCCTAGCATTTGACAGAACAGACTGATACTCATGGGGGAACAGCAGAGCGCCAGCAAGCGGCCACAGAAGGAAGTTCCAAGGGGTACATGGTGTACACATCTAGACTGAAGCACAGGTAACTACATGAGTCAATAAAGAGTAAGTAGGCTCCTAGTTTAGCTGTAAAGTGACTGACAGTAAAAAAGAAAAAGGAAAAAGTTAAGCTTATATAGAATCTTCATATATCTATTTTTTAATCTCCCAGGCTCTCATACCAGTGCCACCTTTTAGTACTCACAAAAAAGCTACTGCACGAAGGAAGCCACGTCCAGTTTTAGTGAGGAAATCCAGAGGATGGAGATCACGTTTTTGATATAGTCAGAGAATCTAATATATTATGGGTGTTTAGAAAATAGGAAACAGATTAAAGAGTGAAATGATAAAATCTAACTCTAGAAATCAAGCAAAGAAAAGGGACAAGAGGAAGCAGAACATGCCTTTTCTGCACCATGTTAATCTGCTCTTGTTTGTAGCTGCTTTTCCCTGGTTCTCCTACCAGGGAGTACCCCCCCCCCCCCCGCCTTTTTTTTTTTTTTTTGAGACAGGGTCTCACTCTGTCGCCTAGGCTGGAGTGCAGTGGTGTGATCACAGCTCACTGCAGCCTCAGCCTCAGGGAGTATACTTTTGATAGCACAGACACATACTTTAACAGTAGCAATAGCTCTCTTCATGCTTTAACCAGTCTGCCCAAATATACACAACATACAATTTTGAGGAATTCTCCATACTCAGTTGCCTTGTGGGCTTCAGCAACTGTAATCTTCTTGCATGAGATGCTACTGCTGACAGGAAATAGCCTTTGTTGGACCATTCAAAGGGAGTAAAGTCTCTGCCATCTTGTTCGTTGAAGCAATAAGATCTCATGCCATTGGTCAGATACACTTCCAATTAACAAACCAGCCTCCAGCTAGCAAACCAGCCACACATCATTTCCCAGATGCAGCATTTCAAGGAATACTACAAAGCCATTCTAAGGCAGGTGTGTGTGCCTCCGACAACCTGTGAGTTCAGTGCTGTACATTCTATGTACGTGAAGGTTTTCAGCTCCCCGACCTCATTAGCGCATTCTGTCTCAATGATCATATATTTCTGTACACCAGAATAAAGCATCAGGTTAACACGCTATTTAAAACATACACGTGCATAGAGCTATGAAATGTCTGATTGGCTGGAGCCAGGCTCCTCTGAACTAGGACTCCTACCTCTGCCATCTCTTGGAGCAATTACAACTTGTACCTTCCAGGAAAGCACGCTGTTTGCCTGCATGCTTGCCCTTATCTGCTCTCACGTCAGTTACTTCCCTCAGGAAATTTTTTAATTAGCCTGGAATTAAATTGATTTAGGCGATCCTCTGCATCCTATAATCTTAACTAAGAATTGCATCTACCTAAACATTTCTTTGGCGACGGCTGCTGTGGCATCACGGCACCTTACAGTACTGCACTGGATGCAGACACAGTCGTCCATCCTTTAGTACCAGGGCAGGCAATGTGGCTCCCGTGGCTATGGCCATTCAAACACCGCACAGCCAGGAGGATACAGGCGGTTGGCTGGTGACATCATGTTAATGACTGGGTATTCAGTTTCAGAGACTGTGGTGAAAAAAGTTTTTTTTGGTTTTTGTTTTTTAACCCAGAGGCTACCCTCACTAGAGACAGATGTGTATCACTTATGTGCTATGACATCTTTGCACTGTATTGATAGTTCTGTGCCACAGAGCAGAATTACACACAGAGTGATACAGTGGTGAAGAGCATGGGCTCTGGAGACACACTGTACGGCTTGATTCCAGGGTCTGTTACATTCTAGGTAGGAGACCTGGAACAAGTTGCTTTGGTAACAGTGTATTAATGGGGTTGTGATAATCTACGTGCCTGCCACATAGTAAAGTTCTTCAATAATTATTAACTACTATTATTTCCAATAACCTGTCTTGTCATCTGTAAAATGGGAATAATTATGCCTATCCTTGTGAAGATCACGGTACAGGTAAAGACAAGTTATCCTTGGTAACTACCTGACATCCTCACCCTGAGGACATTTTAATGCCACCACATGCTTGGCCTCACCAAGGCCTGTGGATGGCTAGGGAAGGCATGTAAAATGACAAGAAGCACAACAAGAACCAGATAAGCAGCACAGCACTACAGTCCATGAACCAAATTCAGCTCCGCCTTTTTTGTACAGCCCATCAGCTAAGAATGGTTTTACATGAACATGAGATTTCAGTGTCTAAAGTTTGTTAGTTCATAGCCACAGTCATTCATTCACATATTGCCTATGGCTGCTTTCACACTACAACAGCAGAGGTGGATTGTTTTGGCAGGAAGCACACAGTTTGCAAAGCCTAAGTATATGCTATCCCAGCACTTTGGGAGGTCGAGGTGGGAGGACTGCTTGAGCTCAGGAGTTCGAGACCAGCCTGGGCAAAACACAGAGACTCATCTCTACAAAAAGTTTAAAAAATCAGCAGGGTAAGGTGGTGCATGCCAATAGTCCCAGTTACTCAGGAGGCTGAGGTAAGAGGACTGCTTGAGCCTGGGCAGGAGGTTGAGGCTGCAGGGAACTGCGATTGCAGCACTGCACTCCCCGTATCAAAAACAAACAAAAACCAAAAGTGTAACTATACACTATTTACTATCTGGACCATTAAAAAATGTTTGCCAATTTCCATAACAGATTAATCTCAGATAACAGGGTAAATATAATATTAAAGAGGAAATTCTTATAATTTTCCAACAGATTACTGTAAAAAGGAATAATAATTACTATCTTAAAAAATCCATTCACAATGAAAAGTACTTGTATCAAGAATAATATTAACACAAAATAAAACATTGGCTAAATGGAAAATTGGATTTGGCAATAGGCATAAAATGAAAACTGACAGTTACAGGAAGTGATAATTAGTAAAATCTACGTAAAAACTGATAAATAAAATCGTTATGCAATTTAAATATGAAAAAGAACTGATACTAATTAAAATGATTCCATAAGATAAGAAAATTTAAAAATCTGAACATTTTCAACTACATGTATAAATTGATCAAGATACTAAGTTAACTTAGTTTCAGCTCCAGAAAACGCTCAGTTAAAAATTCCTTGATACTGATACAACCTGAATTAAATATCTGTGAATAGGTTAAATGTTTCTATTGGGTCCAGTGTTCTCAAGGTTAGACAAGTCTAAAACACTAATTGGATCAAAACAGCATCCTGTACTCATTTTGAGTACAGAATACAAAAGATGGAAGGAATTTTAGAGATCTCTGCCCCCGTCCCCTGCCTTTCTGAATGAAAAATTCAAAATCCTGAGAGGTGACTTGATCTGTAAAGATGACCAGCAGCTAAGTTCTCAGTCGGCTTCAGTGCATCACAGCTCGTGGTTCTCCCCTGGAGCAGTTATAGAACTTTCAGGCTTTATTTCATTGCTTTTCCCTGAGTAGTTCCTACGGGCAAGTTAACTTTCTGAATTATAACTGGGCATTCAGATGGTGTTCTCTATTTTCTCAACCAAGAGAGACTGGAAACCATTTGGGACATTTCCTATAAGAACCAGAGCTTCTTGATAATAAACATATTGTCACTTATAAAGTCTTCTATCACTGCACCCCTTCAGCCCCTCAGCATCACTCTCCAGGACAAAGTAGCAAGCTCTGAACTGGCTGTCCTGTTTCCAGTACTCTGCCCCGTGTACCTCCCTCTCCACCTGTCCATCCTCTACAGATTGCAATGGCATGCTGAGGTCTTCACGATCCACCTGCTGCTGACTGCAACCACCTAATGGCTTGTTTTTCCCTCTCTGACATCCCATAGTAATTGAAAAAATAAACCTGAGGCTGGGCGCAGTGGCTCATGCCTGTAATCCCAGCACTTTGGGAGGCCAAGGCAGGTGAATCTCTTGAGGTCAGGAGTTTGACTAGCCTGGCCAACATGGTGAAACCCTGTCTCTACTAAAAATACAAAAAAATTAGCCGAGTGTGGTGGTGCGTGCCTGTAATCCCAGATACTCAGGAGGCTGAGGCAGGAGAATCGCTTGAACCCGGGAGGCGGAGGTTGCAGAGAGCTGAGATCAAGCCACTGCACTCCAGCCTGGGCAACAGAGCGAGACTCTGTTGCAAAAAAAAAAAAAAAAATAAATAAAAGCCTGAAAATTATTTAGCATTCCTCTTTTCAAAAAGTGGTGCCTAAGCCCTAATACCCCACTCAGTGTGGGATGGTCTTAGTGACTCACTTCTAAGGAACAGAATGTGGCCGAAGCGATGTTGTGTAACTTATGATTCTAGGTCATAAAAGGCATTGTGGCTTCCTTCTGGCTCTCATCTCTTGGATCAATCATTTTGGGTGAAGCTGGACTCCATGTCACCACATCCAGGAGCCCAACGGAGAGGTTCCATATGGCAAGGAACGGAAGGTTCCTTCCAATAGGTAGCACAAACTGTGGGTGAGCAATCCTGGAATTGGCTGTTCTATCCCCAGGAAAGGTTTTAGATAATTGCGGTCCCATGAGAGACCCCAAGTAAGAACTGCCCAGCTAAGACGCTGCTGAATTCCTGACACATAGAAACCATTGAGATGAAGATCATTTATTGTTGTTTTATGCTGCCACACTTTGGGGTAATGTGTAATGTTGCAACAGATAATCGACATACACCCGAACTACTATGTATAATGAGCTGCCAAGAATATACTAAATTTGTTATGCTGCTTATGCTTCTATATCTTTGCAAATGTCTTTATCTAAAATTGTATCTGCCTGGCAAATGCCTACTGCTCCTTCAAGAGTTAGCTCAAGTGTTGCCTTCTCTGTGAACCCCTGAATCTCTCTGGAGACCTGGGTTTTTCTATTGCATCTTGTATAATTTTTCTCTGTTGGAGAAAATCCATCATTTAGCAGTTGTTTCAATGTCTTGAAACATGTATTTTTTACCACGTACCTAATGCAGTGTTAGGCACATGGCAGACATCCCAAAAATATTTTTGAATTAATCTTATTCCTCATTTCAGTTTTAAACCAAAATAATAAAAGTTTCACATCACATGGAATTATTCTACATGAACTTGAGGATTCAGATGTAAATGATAAAGGAGTGTAGAAAATGTACTTTTCAGTTAAAACATGAAATCAGAGATAAACATCCTGGTTCCATTCTTAGAAGACAAAACAATATGAATACTAGATTTTTAAATAGTGACCCAACAACAAAATGACTATGTGACCAAATGTAAGATGTTTTCATTTGATTCTAGAATACCAATAGCAAAATTTTAATAACTTATTTCATATTCCCATGAAAACGCAGACAATCTAATACCTTTCTAGGCTTGCCAAATCCCTCCTCCTGCAAAATGTTTGTGATCCTAGTCTTGAAATTCAGGAAGAAACAGTGCTATGTGTTCAGTAGTGACTATCTATCACTGAAAAGAAATGAAGTTTTGCTAACAAGTGTTTTGCCTTAAAACCTGAATTTTCACCAAAAAGAAGAAGCCATCTGTTTTGAATATTGTATAGAGCAAGCCTCTATTTGTGCTTTGCTTTGATCTCCTAGCATAATAGGAAGCCAGGGATACAGTGCAGCTACCCCTCAATCAAGTGTGCTCATTTAATTTATCCCAGAAATGCCGAGCCAGATCCAGCTGGAAACTTTAGCCTCATCGTCCTAGGATCAGGAAGAAGAAGGAAGGCACATTAGGGAGAATAGCTCTTTTATTTTGGTTGATAATGCAGTTCTGTGTCTAAGAACTGCAAAACAGTTAACCCAAAACAGATAGTAATCCTGAAGACAGAGAGTGTGTATAGAAAATAACAAATCAGCGCGGAGCTGAGGACAAGTTAATGAAAGCAGTACTGCAGGGTCCTATTGTAAAGGGTCTGCTGTTTAATATTTCAGATAAAATGTGAGTTGAACCATATCCTCCACAATGTAACTCTATGAAATCAAAATGTGATGGAATACGCAAGTGTTAGGCCTGTCTT
Source organism: Gorilla gorilla gorilla (assembly GCF_029281585.2). Taxonomy (NCBI): domain Eukaryota; kingdom Metazoa; phylum Chordata; class Mammalia; order Primates; family Hominidae; genus Gorilla; species Gorilla gorilla. The sequence goes on along the minus strand of NC_073234.2, from coordinate 17,058,674 downwards.
CCAAAACTGGTATTAAAAAAAGGTCAAGTCGTAGGCTAACTGAGGGGGGTGAGTAATGAACTTCATGATATAACATTCTAGAAGGCACACTAGGTATTTACTGGAGCTAAGATCAGCCTGGGACACTAATACACATGAACGGAATTCAATTATAGGATAACCTATTAGGGTGCAGGGAGAAACCAAAAGATTAAAAATAGCTACTACACTGCAGAAAACTGTAAATAACATACATGCAACTTTTCTTTAGGGTAAAACTCATCCATGTTTTCTTTTAATAAATATTTGTTGAGCCCTGTCAGGTGCCCACACTTTCAGATGACTGTGTGGGAAACAAGTAATACATGAAGAGTTTTATTTTGTACAAAGTACAAAGATACTTTGTTGTCCAGGAAGAATGTCTAAACCACAAATAATACCACAAATAGGGGAAGACAGCTCTTCCTCATTAGTAAAATGCCCATAATCATTAAGATATGAACCCACGGATCTGAGTGCATATGTTCCAGAGATGCTTCAAATGCTATATAATTTTCAGTCTAATAAATACATCAAGTGAGTCCCAGGACAATGCCACCTTAAATCACTCAACAGAAACCACAGAAAAGCAGGATCTAACTGTGAAACACTATAAATGATGTCTTAAAATATATTAAGTAAAAGATTCTACCCCATATTACTTACAATGCACTCATGTAGCCTAAGAGGTCTCTGCCTCAATGTCACCCTCACTGCCATTTATTGAGCACGTCCTATATGTCAGGCAAAGGGCTGAGTGCACTCACTACATTATTACATTTAATTCCCACCTTAACCTTTGGCATAGGTTTTATGATTGCCATTTAACAAATGAGGGACCTGATGCTTAGAGAAGAAGTGACGTGACTTGTGGGCAGTTACGCGACCACCACGCTGGATTCAAATTAGGTCTTAGGGCAAAGACACTCTTTATCACCAAGTTAAAAGGCCCTCAAAATAATACAAATGCCCTGTAGGGGAAGCAAAAGAAAATATATTTTGCCAGTTTTATACGTGGGATGCAATATATTAAAAAAAAGAAAATATGAAATTTATAGTTGCACTATTTTCATGTATCACAATTATGACAACAGCACGTAAGAGAAACAGTAATGCTGATCTGTGATATTCACTGAGATTGCATCGGGGTGATGGGATTATGGACGATTCTTTTTCTTTTCTATTTTCTAAGTTAAGTGGTTACTGTTGACTATAAATCTCTCCTCCAATCCAACTTCCTCATGTGAAAGTTCTGACAGGCATCGAGGCACCCACGTTTCACACAAAGGAGGCCCCCAGCATGCTTCAGTATGTGTAGTGTCTGCCAGGTAGAGAGCACACATTATAAATCTAGGAGATATGGTGAGACCTACTCCTTTCTTGTCTGCTTGAGTATGCATTTGTCTTGATGGTCATCTGGTTCTGGAAGGGTCTGTCTGGGATTTAAGAACACAAAGAGCAGGTGAAAGCAGGTCTGAGACACTTCTAGGCTGGTGTCCAGTTATCAGAGAAATTCTAGTTAAGAATAAAGTACATAAACCTGTCTGTAGTGTCCCAGGCACTGCAGCTCTCCAGACATATATGTTCTAGTGGGCCACTAGAAGGAGGGCAGACACAGCTGTTTTGAAGGAATTCCAATGGTTTTGATACTTATATGGAGAAAAAATGGTTTTTACGAAAAAGGTGGAAGATGGAATGTGGCCCAGTCACAAACCACTCTAAATTATGAAGAAAAAAAGAACGACACATTGAATTTAGAGGTACAAAGACAGAATGGTAAGAAAACCTGGGGTAGAATTAGGAAATAAAAGCAGCATTCCAGTGATATGATAATGTGGACAGAGCTTTCAAATCTGCAATAGTATGCGTTACTATACCACACTAGATGAACCACTGTAGTCCACAAAACGTACAATATAGTTGTAGTCTAAATTTGGCAAAAGCTGTATAGTCTAGAGCAAAGATCCTAGAATTCTGGGAATTTCTGCAAGTTATTCAAAAGTAATTGAGTTCTAGAGAATATTAATGTTTAACAAAAGAGACTAACCCTAAAAATCCAGAAATCTGGTATCTTCCAATATTAGTAAACGACTACACCCTGCTCCTATTGACATTCCTCTAACTTACTTGTAAAGAATGTTCTGAAGGCCAGGCGAAGTGGCTCACACCTGTAATGCCAGCATTTTGGGAGGTTGAGGCGGGTGGATCACCTGAGGTCAGGAGTTCGAGACCAGCCTGGCCAACACGGTGAAAACCTGTCTCTACTAAGAATACAAAACTAGACGGGTGTGGTGGTGCACACGCCTGTAATCCCAGCTACCCGGGAGGCTGAGGCAGGAGAATCACTTGAACCCAGGAGGTGGAGGTTGCAGTGAGCAGAGATCGCACCATTGCACTCCAGCCTGGGCAATAAGAGCGAAACTCCATCTCAAAAAAAAAAAAAAAAAAAAAAAAAAAAAAAAAAAAAAGTCTAAAAACTCCCTGTGTTAGACTTCAGATTCAGATACTATGCAAAAGCTATACAGAAGTACATGGTGGCTACCTGCAGGTTAGTAAACAACAGCTATTAATTGTATGGCAAATTATGGATTTACAAACTACTTTCACATTCATTACATCAGTGCCTCAAGAAAAGTAGGATAGTTATCATCACTCCCATTTCAGAGATGAATAAACTGAGGTACCAAGAGGTTAATGGATTACTTTGAAGTCTCTCACCCTGATTCAATGCTTTTTCTATTACTTTAAGTAGGTGTCTACATTTTTCTTGGATAATTCACGTTACGCAGAAAAACAGACATATCTGAACCTTGAGGAATTTAATAGCTCTGTGTATTAGGGCCAGAAAAATGATAGTTGATCCTAATACTAAGTCTGTCAGAAAAAAAGTAAGTTTGGCCATTAAAAGGATGTGCTGAAAGCTCTAAGTGATGTAAACAGATCAACATTGTCTCACAGTCATTCTGTAAAGCCGAAAACACACTGAGGAGAAATGACCGCGTGAGACCTTTGTTCACAGGGGAATGATGATTACTGTAACCAGTTCCTCCTCTGTTCCAGTCCTTGCTATGAGGAAAGGCTGCACAGGTACAGACAACTGGCATGTCTTAGGACAGTTAGAGATTCAGGAATTTGGGCTGGTGAGAATGCTGGTATGGAAGTTTGTTTCTCTGCTCTGTTTGTCAAGAGCTTCTACAAGTCTGTGGGGAAGGGGAAGAAAGCAGAATGCAGAAGAGGTCACCGAAAATATTCCTGTCCCCACAAGAGATGTGGCTATGCCATCACACTAAAAAGTGCTCTCACTGCCAACTACCAAGCACAATCCAGCATAAGTGCCTACTAAAATTATGTATGTGCTTTATGTTCCAGGAAGCAGATAGTTTTGTTTACACAACAGAAACACAAATTTAAAAGAAATAATACTCCTGGCAGCAAAGAATTCTAACCCTGTTCTACTCTAAGCAGTAGCATGCTATTCCAACCCCTACTCCCCACAAAAAATTAACAGGCAACTGAACAATAAGAAAAGAAAAAAGAAAAAAAAAAGGTTCTTAGGTTTTAAGGATTTAAGAAAAAGCTTCTTGAGGTCTCAAGCCACTCTGACATCTCCCTGGCTATGCGTTAGTGAGCTATTATCGACCTGTGGAGTAGAGACAGATTATCTATCTATCTATCTATCTATCTATCTATCTATCTATCTATCTATCTATCTATCTATCTATCATCTCAAGCTCTTCTCAAGACACACTTTCAGCAGACGGCTGGGTAGAGAGAATCACAAGCAATTACTTCAGTGTTTATTTCTTTTTCAAAGGTCAAAACCAGTTTTAGTTTGTTTACTTCTAGGGATAAAGAAACAAGAGGAAAAAGGGAGGATGATAGTGAGCTTCCTTAAGGCTGCCTGGGTCTCTCCTGTCTTCCTGGTTAAGACACCACTGCCTTGAGGATCTTTAGAATTAAGAAAAATGACTCTTTTTCACTCTTTTTTGCTTTTTTCCCAATGGTTCTTTTAGAGACATAAGAGACTACTCTTTTTAAATCGTGATATGAAGAAACCACTTTGTTTTAAACAGCTAAAAAACAGAATAGAATTGTACTTGTGTTGGTAAATAGAGAATGAGCTTTGGTTCAAGCAAATATCAGGAAAGCAGTAAAACTGTAGCCAAAGGTCATAAGGTCACGTATTTATGAAGCTGTCCTTCCTGACCTGCTCTAATTCTTCTATTATCCCTCTATTGAAAACACCTGACATTGTATGTTCAATCATTAGTTTTTTCTCTAAAGATTTAAGCTAGATTGCCTACTCATTCATTATGTCATTATGAGCTGCTTCTTCCTTCAATATTAGGTATTAGAAAGCTAGGACCAAGGCTCAGTCAACCTTGGAGGTAACTAACTTCCTGAAGTGAGTACTATTTTATCCACAGCATCTCATCCACACTGAGACTTAGAAAATAGATTATTAAAAAAGAAACACACACACACAACACACACACACATACATACACACACACACATGAAACCATATTATCTGGCAATCTGCCACCCAGAAAATACTAAAATTCAATATTCAACAAGTATTCATTGAATACCTATTACTTGTTAAACAATATTTACATCTACCTTTACTGTTACTTTGTAGTGCCCCTTGCTGATTTAAGACAGATAAAGTAGATTTCAAGACAAATGATATTTCTGAAAATCAAAAGGGATGTTTCACAGTGGTAAGAAGGCCAGTTTATCGGGAGTATGTAACAATCATAAATGAGTCTGCAAACACAGCCGGAGCTTCAAAATACAATGTAAAACCTGAAATAATTCAAAGGACAAGCAGAAAAATCTCCGATTTTTGCTGGAGATTTGAATGCTTCTTTCTCTGCAATTAACAGACCTCTCCCTCTACAAAAATTCAGTGAAGACAGGGAGAATCTGACAGACTCTACCAACCACCCTGACCCAGCTGATATTTACAGAACACTGTATGTGACAATTAAGAATACCATTCCTTTAAGAGCACAAGTTATGTTCATTAAGATGGATCATGTTCTGGGCCATAAAACAACAGTCTCAAAAATGTAAAATAATTAAGACAATACAATGTATGGTTTGTGATCACAGTGAGATTAAACAGGTGTTAAAAGATAAACAAAGGCACATTAAAATTTTAAAGAGTTTATTTGAGCAGACAACAATTCATTAATCAGGCAGCCTTAGGCCATAAGTGGTGGGGGGTTCTGATGAAGAGATTGGGAGAAGACTTTTGTAAGGTGAAAGCAGAAGCAAGGTAAAGAAAATCTCTTATTGGTTAAAGTGGGGCAGTAATGTTTTTTGGATCATTCCAGTGGAAAGTCCCTGGTTAGAGGTTGGCCAGGCAGTTTCTGATCGGTTAAACTTAAGTATTGGAAAGCCCCTAGGTAGGGGGTTAGTTGGTGGTTTCTGATTGGCCTAGAATATGACTGTTTACAAAGAGTTGGGTTTCAGTTTGTTTATGTAGGAACTCAGGGCATTGGAGCTGCCTTAGCCTAATGGCCTCCCAACCAAAATTACACTGAGTTTGAAATAGGTACATGAAAAAATGCTGAGCATCACTAATCATTTGCATGTAAATGCAAACCATGAGATACCATCACACACCAATCAAAATGGCTATTATTTAAAAACCCCCAAAAACAAAAAATAACAAATGCTGGAGAGGATGTGGAGAAAAGGGACTCTTACACAGTATTTGTGGCAATGTAAATTAGAACAGGCATTACAGAAAACAGCATGGAGGGTTTTCAACAAACTAAAATAGAACTATCATACAATCCAGCTATGATACCACTAGGTGTATATCCAAAGGAAAGGAAATCAGTAATCAAAGAGATCACTGTACTCCCATGTTTAGTGCAGCACTATTTACAACTGCCAAGATATGGAACTAACCTAAGTATCCATCAACAGACGAATGGATAAATGTGGCAAATATCTATACAATGCAATGCTATTTAGTGATTAAAAAAAAAAAAGAATGAAATTCTGTCATTTCAGCAACATGGATGAGCTGGGGGGACAATATGTTAAGTGAAAAAGTCAGGCACAGAGAGATAAATGCCATACTTTCTCATTCATGTATGGAAGCTTAAAAGGTTGATCTCATACAAACAGAGAGTAGAATAGTGATTACTAGAGGCCAGGAAGGGTAGGCGGAAGGGGAAAGCCAGGGGTGGGTTAACGAATATAAAATTGCTTTTGCAAGAATTATAAAAGTGAGAAAAATCTAACCTGACTCCATCTTGCTTCTAACGTCACAAGCTCACTCCCCTGCTCATTCCTGGGCATAGGCCAAGCTAACTATGGGAGGAATTTAGCTTATAGTTTAACTTTGAAGCAAAAATGATAATAGTCCCTCTGCAAGCTGACCCCCACGGGGGACTGAAACCATCTCTGTAAGACAAATGAAAGGCCACAAGGTTAGGATTATGGGAAAAGACTGAATTCTGCTAAGATGTAGGTGTAGTTAAATGATAACCAGCCATTGTTCCCTAGCTTACTTTGCCAGGCTGGAGTGCAGTGGCACGATCTCGGCTCACTACAACCTCTGCCTCCCTGGTTCAAGCAATTCTCCTGCCTCAGCTTCCCAAGTAGCTGGGACTACAGGCACGCACCACCATACCCAGCTAATTTTTTTTTTTTTGTATTTTTAGTAGAGATGGGGTTTCACCATGTTGGCCAGGATGGTCTCGATCTCCTGACCTCATGATCCACCTGCCTCAGCCTCCCAAAGTGTTGGGATTACAGGCGTGAGCCACTGTGCGCAGCCCGTTCCCTAGCTTACTTTTCTAAAATTGCTTACTCATCAAGAGTCATGTAGCTAGAGGTTACAAAATTTGTAACTTCCCCAATTACTCCTATAGATAACATCACTGTTGTAAAACCTGATTGGTCTTTAAGATATTTTTCAGACTTTTGCATTCTGGCAACCAACTGACTCCACTCGGACCTGTTACTCATACCAAGGAACTGACTCAACCGGTATTGTGACCCCCATCTAGAAACTGATTTAGTGTATGAAGATAGCTTTTGAGACAACTATGATTGCAACCCCAACCAATCAGCAGTACCCGTTCCTTAGCCCTCAGCCTGCTAAATTATCCTGGAAGACCCTAGCCTCTGAATTCTTGGGGAGGCAGATTTGAGAAATATCTCTCGTCCTCTGATCAGCTGCCTTGAGATAATTAAACTCTTTCTCTACTGCAATGCTGCTGTCTCAGTGCATTGGCTTTTCTGTGCAGTGGGTGAGAAGAATCCACTGAGTGAGTAAAAGCACAGGTAGATGGGAGGAACAAGTTCTAATGTTCCATAGCACTATAAGGTGACTATAATTAACAACAATTTGTTATGTATTTTTCAATAGCTAGAAGAGTGAATTTTAAATGTTCCCAACACAAAGAAATGATGTCTGAGGTGACAGATATGCTAATTACCGATTTGAGTATTATACATTATACACATTTATCAAAATATCACTGTACCCTATAAACGTAAAATCATTAGATGTCAATTTAAAAATAATAATAAAGGAAAAGACTTAAATACAATAATAGAATGCTTTATAATTAAAAAAAAAACCCCCAAAACCAAAACCAACCAAACAAACAAAAACACTGGGCTTGGGGAAGTAAACCAATAAATGCACACCCTTGCACTCCACACACTGTTCTTCTCACAAAGAAATACACTCATTTTGTAAAGAGTTCCAGATAACTCTCCTGCAGGGTTTTGCTTAAAAGTTTAACCTCAGCCAGGCGTGGTGGCTCACGCCTGTAATCCCAGCACTTTGGGGGGCTGAGGTGGGTGGATCACAAGGTCAAGAGATCAAGACCATCCTGGCTAACATGGTGAAGCCCCATCTCTACTAAAAATACAAAACATTAGCCAGGCGTGGTGGCAGGTGCCTGTAGTCCCGGCTACTCGGGAGGCTAAGGCAGGAGAACAGTGTGAACTCGGGAGGCAGAGCTTGTAGTGAGCCGAGATTGTGCCACTGCACTACAGCCTGGGTGACAGAGCGAGACTCTGTCTCAAAATAAATAAATAAATAAATAAATAAATAAATAAAATTAAATAAAAAAAGTTTAACCTCACAAAGCAAACAATTTTTTTAAAGGAAAAATCTCATTTAATTGATGTTGGGAAATTATTTAAGTCAGTCCCTGGTTCAGAGTATTTTTCTGGATCCAATTTCTAAAAGATGGTCTCCAAATTTGTATCTCTATTGAATGAAAAGTGCTTCAATTCATTAAAAAGTTAAGTTTGTAGCTGTTAAGTTGCCTAAATATTCAGTCTTTGTAAAAGGTATAGGTGTGTATCTTTGTTAAAGGAAATGCTGAATGTGAACACATTTAAAAACAATAAATTATGCAAATGATTCTTTTAAAGACTTCTAAGCAGTTCAAATCAAGGAAGAACAGCGTCATGCTTTATTATGCTAATAAAGCAACCAGTTAAATAAACAAACAAATAGCCCGGTTCCCAAGCAGAGAACAAAAGGCTAAACCAAAGCCTCAAGGGTAGTTCTTTTCCATTTCAAAACCTTGAAATGTTTACCTGGTTTACCTGGGAAAGAGGAAGGTGCCTCTTTTCACTAAGAAAAATTTTCAAAATAATATTCAGTGCATGTTTTGAACGTATCTTTTTTTTTTTTTTTTTTGCCAGAAAATCACCATTACTTCTTTTTTAATTAGGAAAGTTTTAAAATTGTAGCAAAATACACATAACATAAAATTCACCATCTTAACCATTTGAAGTGCAGAGTTTAGGAGTGCTAAATACATTCACAGTTGTGCAACCATTCTCCAGAACTTTTTCATCTTGCAAAACTAAAACTCTATATCCACTAAAGAACAATTCCTCATTTCCTCCATTACTTTGGTTTTTCACAAGGTTTTATGTCTTGAATGAAATGATGAAAAACATGGCTTCCATTTTGATATGAAACATTAAGGGAAAAATAAATTTAAATGTAGAAATTTTGTCAGCCTTTTTTTTTTCGTCTCAAGAATGAGACCTGAGAGGTGGCTTACTAGATAGAATAAAGGATGTGAGTTCCAGCTTTAAAAAGACCACACTCTTGGAGGCTTCTTACACTACATGTTATTGATATTTGAAGCAAGAAAGGTATGTCATATCTACATAAAGAAATGTATCCAGGACCTATAATTTTGGAGAAAAAGTACATTTGTAGTATACTAATCCTAAAATGCATTACCAGAAAGATTAAGGTCAACACTTAGGAGAATAGTTACAAATTAGTCCAACATACATACATTGCTACCATGGGGTCCTTTTCTACTCAGATTTTAAAAGGAGTTTATTGTTAGTCTTCATTATTTATAATTGGATATTCTTATGGGAATATTCTTAGGGGAGAAGAGATTTTCTTTTTTCATCCGCTGCTAGGTTAATGGGGGAGAACCCTATAACAGAGACTAGCAAGAGAAAAACATACACATTTATTTACTGTAAGTTTTATGTAACATGGGAGCCTTCAGAAACAAAGACCTCAGCCGGTCTCTGTGGCTCAGGCCTGTAATCACAGAACTTTGGGAGGCGGAGGTGGGAGGACTGCTTGAACCCAGGAGTTCGAGACCAGCCTGGGCAACACAGTGAGACCCTGCTTCTACCAAAAAATACAAAATTTAGCAGGGCATGGTGGTACACGCCTGTAGTCCCTGCTACTCAGGTGTCTGAGGCAAGAGGATCCCTTGAGCCCATGAGTCCGAGGCTACGGTAAGCTATGATCATGCCACTACACTCCAGTCTGAGCGACAGAGAGAGACCCTGTCTCCAAAAAAAAAAAAAGAAAAGAAAGAAAGAAAGAAAGAAAGAAAGAAAGAAAGAAAGAAAATGAAGACTTCAGAAAAGAAGGAAATCTGTGTATGATGAAGAGGAGACAGTCATGGAGAAACGGATTTGAGGACAAAAGGGTCTAATCTAATAACAGTAACCAACTGGGAGGAATTAACAAGGCCTGTTGTTCTTTGTGTTCCTCTGTCTTCAGAGATAAGGACATTCTTTTCCTTCAGCTATGGGGTGGGTACCTCTGCAATGAAGGTTTTATGACTTACTTTAGAGGCAGGTCAGAAAATTCTTTATAGCTTGCTTCAGGCAAGAAGGGTGAGGAGAAGGTCAGAGAGACCCTCCTGCTTCTGTTGTTGTATCCAATGCCAAGGTGCCATATTTTGGGGTAGCGTGTCCTGAATTCCATCATTTACTCTCCTCTCTCTTGTAATCAGCATGAACACAAAGGCATAATAACCTCTTTAAAAAAATCCTTCTAGCTATGTATCCTTCAGAGGAAGGTCAAGTTTTGATATAATCAGACATCTCTGGCTTCAAATCTGGCTTCTGCTGTGTACCGGGTATGTGAACTTGGATAAGTTAGCTAACTTCTCCACGGTTCAGTTTCCTCAGCAGTAAAATAATGAAAATGGTATCTATCTCTTAGGATTGCTACATTGGTTTCAATGAAAACATGCTTACAATGTGATTATAAACTTACAACTTAGTGTTTGGCACTTAGTAGGTATTCTTTAAATGGTAACTACTAGCATCACCCATCATTTACTCTTTATTTCCCAATGCCTTTGTCAAAAATAACTCTTTTCCAAAATTTTTTTTTTTTTTTTTGAGATGGAGTCTTGCTCTGTTGCCCAGGCTGAAGTACAATGGCACAATCTTGGCTCACTGCAACCTCTGTCTCCTGCGTTAAAGTGATTCTCCTGCCTCAGCCTTCCGAGTAGCTGGGATTACAGGCACGCGCCACCACACCCAGCTAATTTTTATATTTTTAGTAGAGACAGGATTTTGCCATGTTGGCCAGGCTGCTCTCGAACTCCTGACCTTAGGGTGATCTGCCCGCCTGGGCCTCCCAAAGTGCTGGGATTACAGGTATGAGCCACCGCGCCCGGCCTCCAAAATATTTTTTGATTTGACATAGGTTCAAGCTGCTTGGGAGCAGGAAAAAAAAAAAAAGCAGCAGCAGTAGCAAAACTGTTTATGTGTTTCAGTACATGCTCATGAGATGAGATGGTGGCTTAGAGAAGATAGAGGCCCACAGAAGGGACCTGCTGAGTATGGTATGCAAAAAGGGCTGGCGGAAAGCTTGGCCTTTAACAGCAGAGGGCAGAGTTCTGAGACAGCTAGTGAGAATCCAGGACAGAAGGATGAGGTGTAAAGGGAGTGAACCCTCTGGAAAATAGTGAAAAGCAGAAATGAGGATTTTAAATTTCTTTGTGGAGAGGAGGGAAGAAGAGAAACCTGAAAAGCAGAAAACAGGTGGTGTGCTGAGGTCAAACAGTAAACTAAAGACATTTCTGAGCATATAGAGGCAACACTATTAAACTGGAGTTCGGGTTGTGCAAGAATAGTTTGAATCCAGAGTTGAAGAGTAAGGAACTCTTATTCAATCCTCCCATTAAATGACAGCCAAGAGGAAGACAGAGAAAGTGAAGAAGGGAGGGGAAAGAGAAAAGCAGGAAGGGTATTAATGATATAAGTGTTCAGCTTGTGCCTTCAGGTTAAAGCCAGCTAATAGCTAACATTAACTGAGCAACTACTGATATGTAAAAGCATTGTTCTGTTTTAAGGGCTTTATGTTACTTCATTTAATCATCAAACAGCCCTCTGAGGCAGGTGTATTATTAACCTGATTTTACAAATGAAGAAAGGGAGGTACACAGGAGTTTGAAACCAAGTAATCTGGTTCCAAAGCCCACCTTCTGACTAGGACCTGAAAGCAACAGAACTAGATTAAGGGACAATCAACTTAGAAGACAGTGATTCAGACAACGTCCAAAGGCAGCTGATTACTACTTTAATTCTCTGTAAAGCTTAATATGTAACTGTTCTTGTGAACTCCTCACATCTGTAGTTTGTCTCTTTGAATTATGGGTGCCCAATATTAAAACAGAAGTGTGGGTGGGGATACCCATGGAACGAATGAAAGGACAGACACCCTCTGTTTCACTTGGGCTGGTTTCCTCACCAGCCCCTACACATCATGTTCTCATTCTTAGGTTGGAACCTCCTTGAAGTTAGTTCCTATCTGAAAACTCTTCTTTTCCTATTTCATCTTCCCAAACTTTACTCAACCTCCAAGACCTACTTTTTCTCCCTTCTATGGTTCCAAATTCCTCACTAGATTCCTGGTTAGTCACATTTATCAGTGAACTAGAAACCGCTTAGTTTCTTTTCAGTGAGGGTCTGTCTTGGGTAACCTACAGATATTCCTTACCAGCAAAGACCATTTTGTTATTTCCCCAGTTAGGAATGCCATTCAATTCAACACCCTTCCACGGAGTGTCTACTATGTCCAAGGAACTAGACTGGAAAATGGAAGACTCCTCTTTGGGTATGGTGTAATGGAAACAGCAGGGGGTCTGGAGTCTGTCCTGGGTTTAAATATCTGCCGCTTGCTAGCTGTGTAATCTTGGAAGATTATTTAACGTCTATGAGGCCTGTATGAGATAAGACACATGAAAGTGCTGGACCTATAGTAAATGCTTAATAAATGTTCATTTTCTCCCTCCTATTTCTCAGCAGCTAGATCCTTGTGCTTCTTGAATTCCATTGGCTTCGTTCTAAGCTTTCCAGGCAAGAAGTTTCTTGCTAAAATCTCTGATCCACTTCTGAAAATAGAGGATCGAATTCTTCCTTGTCTGTCATATCAAAAGTCAGTCCTGATATTGGCCCAAATTGGTTTTTGGACCATTTTCTCCATACCAAGAAAGCAGTGCAATTCACTGCACCATTTAATTCTGCAAGATAATTTAACACCTCCCTTCTATGGATGTATTCTCTAGAAATTTAAGGCTTCCATTGTTGCACTATTGCAATGAGAATAATTTTAGGATGTTTCAAACTGATAAGTACACTGACAACTCCACTAAGATGGACAAAAAGGAAATGCCAAAAGAGAAGGAGATGCTTGTTTTACAACACTTGTCTTAAAAGTTTGTGTTAATATTTACATCATCTCTAATGAAAAAGAAAAGTCTAGCATACTGGTCCAAATCCTGTTTTGAGATGCTACAGTGCTGATCTAATAGGCAGGCCATTTCCAGATTGTAGTAAGTGGCATGTTCTTATACCAAGACCAACTTCTAAGCCCCTTGGTAGGTCCATCCTTTACTGAAGGGACCTAGCACCAGTTCACACAAACTGCTCCACGGGATGAAGTCCAGAAAGAGCATATGCTGCTCTTCTTGATGGCTAAGAACCACAGGTTACTGGAAGGAAAGTTTCTACCCGAAGGATTTTCAGTTGGTAAATGAAAAAGATTTCAGAATTACATTCAACTCCATTATATTCAGTGTAAAATTTTAGGAGGCAGACTCTAGGACTTCATTATGATTTTCCTTTAAATTCTCAACATTTCTCTAAAATTCTTTTTTTTCTATTCATCTTTCTTATCTTCCCTTTCTAGTAACAGCAGTGCTGACAATAAAGCTAACAACCAATTTCTATGCTCCTGGTTTCAATGTAAACTTTACTTTTACTTTTCTGGATTTTTGTGAATTCAGTAGTTAAATAGACACACACACACAGACACACACACACATATATATTTACTGAGGACCTACTATATCCTGGGCATTTATTTAAATGATGGGAATACATAAGTAAATATAGGAAGTCCCTGTCCTCATGGGGCCTACATTCTACAGTAAGGAGGGAGGAGGAGGAGGGAGGGTAAAGGGAAGTGGGGAGGAGGGGAAGAAAGGAGAAAGAAAAAAGAAGAAAACTTACAGTAAACGGATAGAGAGTGGCATGGATAAACTAACTTACATAGGAAATCTTTGCTCTGGAACTCCCTGTTGGGCGGAGACTAAGTCACATTTGCACCACTGAGTTATATGAGTCAGCAACGTCATTGCTATGAATCGAATGTTTGTGTCCCCTCAAAATTCATATGTTGAAACCCTAATCTCCAAACTGATGGTATCTGGATGGCTTTGGGGAGATTATTAGGTCCTGAGGGTGGAGCCCTCATGATAGAATTAGTGCCTTCATAAAAAGACACACGAGACAGCTTGCTTCCTCTCTCTCTCAGCCCTGTGAAGACACAGTGAGAAGCCAGCCATCTGCAAAGTAGGAAGAGGGCCCTCACCAAACATCTGACCACGCTGGGATCCTGACCTCAGACTTTCAGCCCCTAGAACAGTAAAAAATAAATGTTTGTTGTTTAAGCCAGGGGTGTCCAACCCCGGGGCCCTGAACCAGCACCTGTCTGTGGCCTGTTGGGAACCGTCCAGCACAGCACGAGAGGAGTGGCGGGCAAGCAAGCATTACAGCCTGAGCTCCGCCTCCTGGATCAGCGGTGGCATCAGATTCTCACGGGAGCACAAACCCTACTGTGAACTGCGCATGGGAGGGATCTAGGTTGCACGCTCCTGAGGAGAACCTAACTGATGCCTGATGATGTGAGGAAGAACAGTTTCATTGTGAAGCCATCTTCCCCAAGCCCCCGTTGTGGAAAAACCGTCTTCCATGAAACTGGTTCCTGGTGCCAAAAAGGTCGGGGACTGCTGGTTTAAGGCATCCAGTCTATGATATTTTCAATAGCAGCCTGAGCTGACTGAGTCATATAAGACTTCATGGCTATTGGACCCAGTGCAATTTAAACACATTACAACATAGACATTTATTCAAGTGATTTACTGAATAGTTACATAACTTATCAAATCATGCTCAAATTCTACTTAGTTATTGAACTTAGAACACCTAACATGAATGCCTGAGCAGAAGGACATGTGAGAGAGAGAACCAATTTCTTTTTCTTTTTTTTTTTTTTGAGACTGTCTTGCTCTTTCACCCGGGCTGCAGTGCAGTGGTGCGATCTCGGTTCACTGCAACCTCTGCCCCCCAGGTTCAAGTGATTCTTGTGCCTCAGCCTCCTGAGTAGCTGGGACTACAGGTGCCTGCCATGACACCCAGCTAATTTTTGTATTTTTAGTAGAGATGGGGTTTTGTCATGCTGGCCAGCCTGGTCTCAAACTCCTGGCTTCAACCAATCTGCCTGCCTCGGCCTCCCAAAATGCTGGGATTACAGGTTTGAGCCACCGAGTCTGGCCCTCACATGGATTTTCTATAGGCCAAGAGGAGAGTGAAAGAACTTTTTTTTTTTATGAGTGGAGGCAGTCCTTGCTTCAGTCCGTGTGTCTTAGGAGGGCTGCTTGACAGCTAATTCTTTCAAAGATTTCACTGACTAAATGTCATACAATAGGGAATTTCTTTATAAAATTCAAGGTGTTTTCCCAAAGGAAAAAATTCCTCAACATATAGGAGATGAAACTTGTGGTGATGGAAGAGAGCTATCACCATCAATATGTCTTCACTATCTCTTTTACTGTCAGATACTAGTTCTTCCTTCCAGACCACAGAAATGCCTGGGGACCTTACGTCACAACTTTTCAATCTTTGTTTTGCATCCTGACCTATAAAAGGAGGGCACTGGATTAGACGATGATGTTAGTAACAACAGGAACTAACATTTATTGAAAGCTTACTATTTCCTGGAGATGGATCTAAGTTAATGATGACAACAGCAACAGCATAACAAAGGCACGTACGGTACTGTTCAAAGCATTCTACAGCCATCAACTTATTAATCTATCCAATAATCCTAGGAAGTAGGCATTATTCATAAACCCATTTTTTGGATAAAGGAACTGGGGCTCAGGGAGTTTAAGTGACTTTCCCAAGGTCACAGGGCAGGTGGAGAGGCCTAGATTCAAAGCTGTGCAGTCTGGCTCTGGAGTCCACGTGTCTCACAACTTATCTACTCCCCACAACAACCTCCATCCTAAAGATGAAGAAATTAAAGTACAGCGTGATGACATACCTTGTCCAAATCAGAAGCTAGTACATGGTAGTGTTAGAATCTGAACATAGGCATCCTGCTCCAAAGCCTACACTCTTAAGCATTACGCTTTACCACCTTTCCTGAAATGGCCTAACTCCAGAATCCTTTTCAGCTCAGTACATCTGTGATTCTCTTCCCATCTATGGATTGTATCAAGTAAGGCTCACACTTGATCAGTATGTATTGGTGACCTAGAAAATGTTTCAGATGCAAAACACACGTTCTTAAGTTTGATAAGGTAAATCGTCAATTTCAAAAGTTTGAATTTCTAAAGAAAATCTATTTTCTGTAAAATTAGTGAGGAAACAGGAGAAGGAAAGTGGATAGCCAGTCAAAACTTGTGCAGTGTTTTAGGGGTCACTCATGCATTTCTTTAGGTAAAATCCTTATGATATAATGAGGTTTACAGCACATTTTATAAAATTGGAAACACCATATCATAGAAACACCAGTTATGGCTGGCTAATTGCAATTGCATGGTGTTAAACCAATGAAAGTTAATATATTAGTGCAATATGCTCAACAGTGCGATAATTGGAAAAAGCTAAGTTATCCTATTTTGGTAGAGAAAGGAAAATGAAGATTTCAGGAACAAGTTTATATACTGATTTGTTTACTTTCTAGTCTCCTGGTGAAGTTACCTATAGGCCTGTTTCCTAGAATACCAACAGGCTTCCTCTGATTGGCCAGAAAAAGGATTTGCGACAAAAATATAATCATGTCCACATATGTGGTGCTTCCAGCTGGGGGAAGCTAAGAAACTCCTATGTTCTGCCAAAATAGACAAGGTAGGGGCATGCTCATTTCTAAGAGACCAGTAAACTACATCCAGCTACTGCACGGTCTCACATGCTTGATGATGACAAATACCTACCCTTGTCCAGTGCAGATAATTAGCACATTGACTGCTCTCAGCTTTAGCTTTCTCTGACATGCAGCATCCTAACCTGAAGAGCTTTCTGGTTGATCCAGTGCGTTTCAACTTCATTCATGCCCTCAGGATAAAGCCATCTGGACAGCTTCCCACCTCACAGTGCATGGCCCCTTTCCACAACTTACCTCTCCATCCTTCTTGGTTGTGCTCAACGTTAAGAGATCTACACATATCCTCATCATTTTAAGAAGTTTAACACCAAGACAAAGACATTTCAGGGAGAACTGACTCCAGGGGAGTGAGATCACTGATAAGCATGGGCAGTGAATCCAGGGAGTGCAAGGCCACCAAATATGTGTGAACTTATTAATCATAATTATTACTTTTTCTAAGAAAAGGATTTCCTTAGTCAAACCTCAAGGGCATCAGATCAAAGGGAGATACTGCCACGGCTGGACTATACTTTCCAGCCAATTTTCCTGAAAAGGAGAATCTAGACAGTGTCCTGGCAACTGTTGAATACTGCAGCAATCCATGAAAAGGGAGGGAAAAGAATTTTTAGAATGACTTCTAAAAAAAGTTTTCCTTTACTTTGCTCCTTAATATTTTTAGGGATAGTTTGAGGGTAATGTCAAAGCCCCAGGGGATGTGTCCGAGGTGCTGACTGTGAGAGCTCATTCTTCTACAGAAAGAAACAAAAGGAGGTTTTAGCTCACAGTACAGTTTTTTTTAAACACCATGTATTTATAATTAATCATCATAAAAAGTATACCTCAAACTTAGGCCAATGAGCAAAGTACTTGATCAATTTTCTATTGCCAATTTCATATAAAATTACTATAAACCTTGCCAGGACACTGTAAAATCACCCTAGAAAGGGTAATTAATAAAATCACAACTGGAGAAATTTAGTTACATGTCCTAGAAGTTCTCCCAAAAATGTATAAAAAGAAATTACAGAAGTGACTATTAACACACAACGAGAAAAAAAAAAAAAGCCACAAAATCCAAACCCCACTATGTCAGCAGCACAGCAACACACACAAGAATCACGTGAAAATGAAAAAACAGAAAGCACACCAGGGATTTCATGAATTACAGAGAAATGAGATGTGAGAGTTACTGTGTAAAAAGAAAAATGAAAACAAACAAAAACCATTTCTATAGTTAAGGAAAGCTGTTTCTCACCGTTCTGAACAAAATGGCTGAACTAAGCCTCTGATTGGCTATGCCCATATACCCTCCTCCTCATCCTACAGGGAGAGAGATGACAAGGGGGCAATGCCCCAGGGCAGCATGGAATGAAAAAGAGGTGGTTAGTATTTAAAACAAAGACATAAGCATAATGTAGCAGAAGAGAATTTCTTGACTCTCTCATACAGATTCTAATTCCCTAAACTATCAAAATTAGTAGTTAATGTTGGTACTCTGTATCTGCAGGTTCCACATCTATGGATTCAACCAACCGTGGATGAAATATATACATATACATACATATATATATATAAAAATCAATAAAAAAATAATGCATTGATAATAAACAAAATTTTAAAAATACAGTATAACAACTATTTACACAGTATTTACATTGTATTAGGTTACAAGTAATCTAGAAATGATTTAAAGTATATGGGAGGGGCCAGGCATGGTGGCTCATACCTGTAATCCTAGCACTTCGGGAGGCCAAGGCGGGCAGATCACCTGAGGTCAGGAGTTTGAGACCAGCCTGGCCAACACGGTGAAACCCTGTCTCTAACTAAAATACAAAAACTAGCCAGGCATGGTGGCAGGTGCCTGTAATCCCAGCTACTCAGAAGGGTGAGGCAGGAGAATCACTTGAACCCAGAAGGTGTAGGTTGCAGTGAGCTGAGATCATGCCACTGCACTCCAGCCTGGGCAACGCAGCAAGACTCTGTCTCAAAAACAAAACAAAACAAAACAAAACAAAACAAAACAAAACAAAACAAAACACAGTATATGGGAGGATGTGTGTAGCTTATATGCAAATACTATGCCATTTTATATAAGGGACCTGAGCAACCATGGATTTTGGTATTTGTGGGTGGGTTTGTCCTGAAACCAATCCCCTGAGGATACTCAGGAACAACTGTAGTTTGTCATTATACTTCTTTTCTTCCTACTTTCCAAGATAACATCTCTATCTCAGGGCTGGATCTGGGCAAAATGATCAAAGTTGGAGGTTTTTCTTTATGTTTTGCTTTTCCTTCAACCTTTCTCTGTTTGCCTCTTCCTACTCCAGGCATCCAGTTCTGTTATCAAAAACCTGTTTTAATGAGGAATCAAACATGCATCTTATATACCCTGGCATAAATTCAGTTCCAGGTATCAGGAAGCAGGCAGAAAAGGTAAAATGATCTCTTGGCAGGGAAAGACTGCTGATACCAGGCAGATAGCTCTCCATTTTGCCCACATTAAATATTTACATTGTTTTCCTTCTAAAATACAAGGCTTGCCTCAACTGGCTTAGTAAATGTCATCATAATAGGACTATACCTCCCGAATCTCAGAAGCGACAGCAATGTGAATACCATTGCTGCTTTCACCTGCACTATTTCTCCTGCTCCTGCTAAGATAATGCCATAGCTGTTATTCAGTGGAGATGTTTAGCAGGAAAGTTTTCCTTGATGCTTTAGTCATATGGATGTGATTACCTGACTGGTTTTTTTCCCCTTAGCTATACATTTTAAGACTGGGTGTGATAGAGATGTTAAAATTTGATTTTTGGCAATGGGATATGAGGTAATCTGTTCACCATTCTCTCCCATCCATCATTTTCAAGATTTGGGGAGAGTTCCCTTCTTCCAAGAAACTAGAATGGAATATGGTTCCCTTCAGATTCATCAATGTCTCTTTTGAGTTGATGAGAAGTTGAAGGCAACAATTTTCCTTAAGCATGACATGCTGGAGGGATCCACAAGGACCGGGAGTGAAGAACTAAGTTTCAATCTTCACTTTTAATAGGTAATGAGCAGAGAGTTCATAATTTGCAACTAAACAGAAATAACCTCCAAACTGTGCCTCACTAGGCTTGCAAGGAAAGAGTCTTGTTTTTCTAATAAGGCACTATTTCTTTAAAAAGAAAACCAAGACAGTTAAAAATTAGTAAAGACAGTTAAAAATTACATATTATTAGTATGTATCTCTGAGGTTAATTTTTTTCTCAACCCAATTCAAGCATTCTTTATTGTTCAAATCTTTCAAGTATCTGCTCTTAAAATATCCAGAATCACCAACTTCCTATAAAGAAACTGAATCTGTGATTTTTTTTGAAAAGAGTAGAGTTTTCAGAACTGAATTAGCTATTTATTTTTCTTCTTCTAACTTATATCTCAGAATTTGCAACATGCTAGTACAAAACATTTCAAAATCTAAGTGTGTGGGTTTTTTAATAAAACATTCCAGAGCCATCTTACCTGGTCTGGGGAGGGCTTGTGATTTGTTTGATTGGAATGGGAGGATTTGAAGTGGTCATCCTCGTAGTTGTCGGCCATTAGCTTCATTCGATTTTGCGTCTAGGAAGAAATTATTCATAAGGTTAAATTTAAGCAAAGTTTCTATGACACACTGTAAAGTAATGAGTATTTTAAGAGTTTCATAAGAAAGGATAAAACTAATCCTGTCTGCAATAAAATAAACTAAATATGGGATTTCTGAGGATATTGGAAAGAGTTTAGCCAATACTACGGGCTGAATTGTGCCCCCCCCCCAAATTCATATGTAGAACCCCTAAACCCCAACGTTACCATACCCAGAGACAGGGTCTTCAGGAGGTAATTAAGGTTAAATGAAGTCATAAGGGTGGGGCCTTAATCTGATAGGACTGGGCTTCCTAAGAAGAAGAAGAGAAAAATAGAGGGATTTCTCTTTATATCTCTGTCATGTGAGGATCCAGTAATTAGGCAGCCTCTGCAAGCCAGGAAGAACCTTCACTAGGAACTGAATCAAACACTACCTTGATTTCTCCAAACTGTGAGAAAATAAATTTCTGTTTGATTAAGCTACCCAGTTAATGGCATTTTATCATGGCAGCCTGGGCTAAGACTGGCAATTAAATTGATACAGAAATTTTTGGGGAAGAGGCAATATCCCCAAATCAAGCACTTCATGAATTGTCTTTTTAAAAAAATGAAAAATAAAAAAAAAATAAAGAGACAGGGTCTCACTATGTTGCCCAGGCTTGTCTCAAGCTCCTGGCCTCAAGCCATCCTCTGGCCTCAGCTTCCCGAGCAGCTGGGACTACAGGTACACACCACCATGCTTAATTTTAAAATTTTCTTTGTAGAGATAGGGTCTCAATAAAAAACTCAATTGAACAACTAACAATTTACTACGGAGTTCAGTGAGGTGTTCAGACAGAAGTGCTCTCTCTCTCTCATATATATATATATATCTCAATAGCTTTTCTTTATACCATCAATAAACAATTCGAGTCTTAAAAATAAGTTAAAAGTTCTGAAATCCTTTTCCTCAACCCTAAGCCAGAAGAGGACTATAATCCCATTGTCTTTTCTCCATCTTTATCAAAAAGGAAGACTGGATTAGTGATTCTGTGTGAGTGGTTAATTTAGGCCTTGAATAAATGAATAATATATTGAACATTTTAGAAAATTAACTCTGCAGAGTAAGCAGCTTAGAAAATGCCAGGGTACATGATGCATAAAATCAAACAGCAATATGTTACACTAGTAAAATATTGTTAAAACTTGAAGTTTTAAAGCATTAAAAATAAGCTTGCTAATACTGTATGATTTAAAAATGCTCACTAAAGATAATTTGGGTTTTCTTTGTTATATTTTAGAGAGAGTCTCATTCTGTCACCCAGGCTGTACAGTACAGTGGCATCATCACTGCTCACTGCAACCTCAGACTCCTGGGCTCAAGTGATCCTCCCAAGTCAGCCTCCTGAGTAGCTGGGACTACAGGTTGGCACCACCACACCCAGCTAATTAAAAAATTCTCTTTTGTAGAGACAGGGTCTCACTATGTTGTCTAGGGTGGTCTTGAACTCCTGGCATTATAGATAATTTAAAAAATAAAGTACAAACAAAAAAGAGAAAAGAAAGAAAAATCATCCATAATTCCTCTATCAGTGATTGTCACTCTTAATATTTAGGTGTATCCATTTAGTCTCCTCCCTGTGAACATAAAAAGTGGCATGCTCTTCTGATTTCTTCTATTTCTTCTCTATTTCAGCTACACTATGATATTTTAAAAATTACTATATCTTACAGCATATTTTCCTACCTGGTAGAATATGTCCACCAATTCTACTCTGTCAAAATTTGACAGGTTATTTTTTAACACATTTTAGTTTCTAGATGAATTAAAAATAGTTTGTCTAGTTTCATAAAAAAATTTACAGAGATATGTAATGATGTCTGAGCAAGGGATTTAAAAGAGCCAAATTGCCTGAGTTTAAACTCCAGCTCTGTCTCTCACCAGCTGACTTTAGGCAAGCTACGTAAATGCTGTGAGTCTCAGTTTCCTCACCTTTAAAATGGGGATAACAATAGTTTTCTCCTACATAAGACTGCTGTGAGGATTAACCTGTTCAATTAACACAAGGAGGGCACTTAAAAAGGTGTCTGGCGTAAAACTGACACCCAATACCTTTTAGCTATCATCATCATGACCATTTTTTCATGTCATTAAATAGTATTCTAAAATACTGTTTTAAAAAATTACACATATATGTATATGTGTATGTGTATATATATGTATATATATTTATTTGTTGGTTTTAGAAAGTTTATGTATTTTTTTTAGAAACTTTAGAAATGGGGTCTCACTATGTTGCCCAGGCTGGTCTTAAACTCCCGGCCTTAAGTGATCCTCCCGTCTTGGCCTCTCAGAGAGTTGGGATTACAGGCATGAGCCACTGTGACCAGCCTAAAATCTACTTTTAACTGGCTGCACAGCATTTGGCTGAATAGATATCCATTTATTTAAATTTTTTTTGAGATGCAGTCTTGCTCTGTCACCCAGACTGGAGTGCAATGGCGTGATCTTGGCTCACTGCAACCTCCGCCTCCTGGGTTCAAGTGATTCTCCTGCCTCAGCCTCCCGAGTAGCTGGGATTACAGGTGCCTGCCACCACGCCTGGCTATTTTTTGTATTTTTAATAGAGATGGGTTTCACTATGTTGGCCTGGCTGGTCTCGAACTCCTGACCTCATATAATCCGCCTGCTTTGGCCTCCCAAAGTCCTGGGATTACAGGCGTGAGCAACTGCACCTGGTCCCCTGAATGGATATTTAGTGAGTCCCATACTGTTGAAGATTTAGGTTCTTTACATTTTCACCTAATAATGTAAGTACATTTTAAACTCAATTCCTCCCTCCAGTACATAACGATAGAAAAAAAAACCTATTAATAAATTATCTGTGAATCAAATTTCTCTTCTCTGGGAGGACCCCCAGTGACCTCTGCTATGGTCTGAATGTTTGTGTTCCCCCCAATTTTATATTATTTTATTTATATTTATATATATATATATATATTGAGCTGGAGTCTCGTTCTCTTGCCCAGGCTGGAATGCAGTGGCAAGATCTCGGCTCGCTGCAACTTTTGCCTCCTGGGCTCAAGCAATTCTCTTGCCTCAGACTCCCAAGTAGCTAGGATTAGAGGCACACACCACCACGCTGGCTATTTTTTTTGTATTTTTAGTAGAGACAGGGTTTTGCTATGCTGGCCTGGCTGGTCTCAAACTCCTGACCCCAAGTGATCAGCCTGCCTCAGCCTCCCAAAGTGCTGGGATTACAGGCATGAGCCACTGCGCCCGGCTCCCCCCAGATTTAGATGTTGAAACTTAACCTTTGATTTGGTGGTATTATGAAATGGGGCCTTTTGGAGATGATTAGGTCAGAGGGTGGAACCCTCATGAATGAGATTAGCACCCTTGTAAAAAAGGCCTGAGGGTACCATGCAATATACCCAGGGAACAAACCTGTGTATGCATCCCCCGAATCTAAAATAAAAGTTGAAAATAAAAAGAAAATAACGAGGAACAAGGTTCTATGGCCAAAGTTTGTACTTTGATTTGGGAGATGTAAATATCTAGTTGTATCACTGGTAGGAAACTGAACTCCTAAAGAGGACAGTGTCTCACTCAAAAGAGAAAATATGAAAATAATTTTTTTCTTCTGTTTTTGCTCTCCCAGCACACTTTGCTTGTGAGACCAACTATTGATTTTTTCATATAGAACTGTTATCTCCATTATCAAACTGGTGGCAAATAACATACTTTTTTTTTTTTTTGCAAACAGTAGTTGTTCAAAGGATAATTGCAAATGAATGAATAAGTAAATGGATGAGTAAATAAATGAATGAATAAATAAATGGATGAGTAAATAAATAAATGTATCCATTATACTTGGAAAAAGGCCTGAGGGAGCCCGTTTGCCCTTCTGCAGTGTGAAGATGCAGTGAAGCAGCACTATCTACGAAGCCGAGAGCAAGGCCTCATCAGACACCGAATCTGCTGCTGCCTTGATCTTGCACTTCTGGTCTCCAAAATGGTGAGCGATAAATTTCTATTGTTTATAAATTACTCAGTCTGAGTTATTTTGTTATAGCAGTCTGAATGGACTAAGACAATCTTGAAAAGATGTAGGCTAATTTTTCTTATGGCATGTGGTATTTCACGACAAAGTCTTCTGCAAAGCAGCTCTCAGAAAAAAGGAAAATAGAAGAAAGGAAAGAGGCATATACAGAAAGTGAGCAAAACATCTGTATCATGTCATTCAGTTGGTTAAGAAACCTTTCCATGTTGACTTTAACAGGAATGTGGGTGAAAGTAGACTTGGCTAGTTATTTTCTTAGAACATGAGAATCTTTAATATCTGATATCTAGCATAAGTTTAAAAACTTAAAAAGAAATCCTAATAAAGTACACACAAATCCATTTTCAAGGCAGAACGCATTTAAAGTACTTCTTAGGAATGAGTACGTATGCCTGCCTGAAAAAACTGATCCAAGTGGACAGATAAGACCAAAGATTACTTATTTGATCCACGTCAGAGAATGAAAAAAATAGTTTTAAGAACTTACTTCTCCATTTCCAAAAGACACGAAGATGATCAAAGTTTAGTGTTCCTAGGTCTAGTATGAAGAAACTTGGTGTGAAGTCTGTTCCCTGCATAGTTATGATGTTGAACACTAAACATCTGACAGCTCACAGGGCATTAGATGTTACACAGATGATATAAATGACTCTGTGCTCTTAAGGGGCTCTCATAGTATGCTCTTCTCAAGATAAGACCAAAAAGCAAAAGGAGTAATTCCTTCATGTTTTACTGACATGAAAGATATTTTATATCCAAATGTTTTTCCTCTTGAACCGTGCCAGGTGCATGTGCAGGGAGATGAAACCCCTGGTCCCAACGACATAAAGAATAACATTGAAGGAAGGAAGGGGAAAAAAAAAAAAAAAAGGAAAAAGGGAAGAAGGAAAGAAGGAAGAAACTTGCTGAAATAGACTTCTTTGCTATCAACGTATATCTCCAGGTATACATACCCTCCCAGAGGAAGAAGTAGTTGTCTATTCTGTTAATCTTTTCTTCTACGACAAAAATGTCAATGTCCAAAATGTTAAAATAACTTGTTACAGAAACTACATTTCATAGAAGAATACATAAGCTAAGAGACAGGATAGGCTATCCAAACCCAGCTATTAAAAGAAAAGTTTAAATTCTAATTAATGTTTTAGTATTGATAAAAAAAAATCTGAGAGTTCAGTTGCAGGTTCTATTAACCAGAATAAAAGCAGACTAATTATTTCTTTAGTAATAGAAGTCTGAAGGGACATCAGATTAAGTCACTGTTAAAATTATTATAATATCTGGTCTTCATGAACAATCTGTCCCACTACGTATTTCACATCTAATTAAGTCATTAAATCCTATCTCTAAGAACTAGCTTTTAGTTTCACTGATCTTCTCTTATAGCTGTTTTCTATTTCATTTAATTTCTGTTTTTCTTTTCTTTGTTCTTTTGTGTGTGTGTGTGTGTGTGTGTGTGTGTGTGTGTGTGTTGGGGGTTACACAGATATTCTTTTTCTATTTCTTGATTTGGATGCTTAGCTCATTACTGTTCTTTCTTTTTTTCTTTCTCTTTCTTTTTTTTGAGACACTCTCTCTCTCTGTCACCCAGGCTGGAGTGCAGTGGTGTGATCTCGGCTCACTACAACCTCCGGGTTCAAGCGATTCTTTCTCAGCCTCCTGAGTAGCTGAGATTACAGATGCCCGCCACCATGCCCAGCTAACTTTTGTATTTTTAGTAGAGACGGGGTTTCATCATGTTGGCCAGGCTGGTTTTGAACTCCTGACCTCAAGTGATCCACCTGCCTTGGCCTCCCAAAGTGCTGGGATTACGGCGTGAGCCACCGTGCCCAGCCTTTTCATTTTCAATTTTATATATGTGTTAAGAGTATAAATTTTCCTCCAAGAGCTGCTTTAGCAGCATCTCACAAATTTTGATATACAGTGTTTTTCCCTGTTCTAAATACTTTGCAATTTCTCTTTTTTACAATATTTGCAATTTCCTTATTTTCTAATTTGCAAAATCTGTAATTTCCAGTTTTTTAAATGTATACTTTCCTATTTTGCAATATTGGTCCTTCTGAATTTGCCCTATGGTCTTTCTCAAAACTCCTATCAGATGAATGTACCTTCTCAGTCTGTTTTCCATGTCTCCTAATCTCTCTTTGATATTTTCAATTTTGTTTTATCCTTCTGCACTGCATTTTGGATAATTTCGGCAGAATCTTCAAGTTCATTAATTCTCCTTTCATATATGTTAACTTGCCACTAAGTTTTTAATTGAATAACTAGATTTATTGATTATTTGGTAAATCTACGTGTACTTTTAAAAATACTTTTTTTTTTTTACCGCCCTCCCTTCAAAAATAGTCAACTTCTAAGCCAACATTTACTGAATACTTACTAAGTGCCAAGAATTATTCTAAGAGCTTTAGGTAATTTAATCCTCATAGCAACAATATGAAGTTGGTACAATTTTCACGTCAATTTTATTGAGGTACAGAGAGCCTAAATAACTTAGCGACATTCATATGATGAATAAGTCACAGGGCTAGAGCTCTAATACAAACAGTCTAGTTTCAGAGCCTGTTCTCCTTTTAAAACTAAAATAATTATATTTTATATTGAGAATTTCCAAACATACACCAGAGGAAAGAACAGAAAAAACCCCATATATCCATGTCCTCCTTCAGAAACTATTCTATTGCTCTACCTGTTTCCTTTATCCTCCCTTCCCTTTATTTGCTACAGCATTTCTTCTTCTACTGTGACTACTACTACTATTAGTGCTACTTCTATTACTGCTTCTTCAATTTTTGAGAGAACTGTAAATTCACATGGGGTTTTAAAAAATACAAAAATAGGGCTGGGCGCGGTGGCTTACGCCTGTAATCCCAGCACTTTGGAAGGCCGAGACGGGTGGATCACAAGGTCAGGAGATCGAGACTATCCTGGCTAACACGTGAAACCCCATCTCTACTAAAAATACAAAAAATTAGCCGGGCGCAGCGGTGGGCATCTGTAGTCCCAGCTACTTGGGAGGCTGAGGCAGGAGAATGGCGTGAACCCGGGAGGCGGAGCTTGCAGTGAGCCCAGATCACGCCACTGCACTCCAGCCTGGGCGATAGAGCAAGACTCCGTCTCAAAAAAAAAAAAAAAAAATACAAAAATACAAAAATAGCCAAAACAATACTGAATGAGAAGAATAAAGTTAGGAAGACTCATACTTCCTGATTTCAGAACCTACAGTAAATAGTAGGTTTACCTACAGTGTGTTATCAGCATAAAGATGGACAAAGAAATCAATGAAACAAAATTGAGAGTCCAGAAACAAATCATCATTTTTTTATGGTCAATTGATTTCCAGTAAGGGTACCAAGACAATCTAACGGAGAAAGAATACTCTTTTCATCCCATGGTGTCGGACAAATAGAAATAGACATGCAAAGAAAATGATGTCAAACTCATTAAGTCTCAGTCTCAGAACATATAAAAGAATAAACTCAAAATGGGCCAAAGACCTAAATGGAAGAGCTAAAACTATAAAACTCTTAGAACAAAACATAAGAGTAAATCTTTGAGGCCTGGGTCAGGCAGTGATTTCTTGGATAATATACCCAAAGAGCGAAAGTGGCAAAAGAAAAAAAAATAAATCAGAACACATCAAAATTTATAAAATTTTATGCTGTAAACAGTATCAACAAGAAAGTGAAAAGAGAACGACAGGATGGGAGAACATATTTATAAATCGTATATATGATAAAGGACTTATATCTAGAACTCTTACAACTCAATAATAAAAATACAAATACCCCAATTAAAAATGAGCAAGGGATTTGAATCTTTTCAATCAACAAAGAAGATTCACAAATAGGCAGTAAGCACAAGAAAAGATGTGCGACACCAATAGGGAAATGCATATCAAAGCCACAGTGATCTACAGGAACAACGGAGAAGCAATACAGTATAAAACAAAACAAACAAAACCCCATAATGAGATACCACATCACATCCACCAGGGTGGCTATTAAAAGTCAATAACAGGTGTTGGTGAGAATGTGTAGGGACGGTCATATATTGCTGGCGGGATTGTAGAGTGGTAAGGTCTCTCTGCAAAACATTTTGGTAGTTCCTTAAATTGCAAACATACAATTACCATATGACTTAGCAATTCCAATCCTAGGTATATACTCAAGATAACTGAAAACGTGTTTCCATGCAGAAAAGTACCCACAAATGTTCACGGCATCATTATTTATTATAGTCAAAAAAGAGGAACAACCCAAATATCCAACAACTTATGAATGGATACATAAAATCTGGCATATCCATATAATGAGCTATTAGCCATAAAAAGGAATGAAGTACTGATACATGCTACAAATATCAATGAACCTTGAAAACATGATGCCAAGTTAAAGAAGTCCTGCAAAAGGCAACATAGTATATTATTTCACTTATATGAAATCTCCAGAATAGGCAAATCTATATATAGAGAAAGTAGATCAGTGGTTGCCAGGCCTGGGGGAAAGGGACAATGGCTACATTGAACAATTTGAGCAGCAAAATCAACAATGCTTTCAATTTGTCAAAATGTATTTAATATATAAAAAGCGATGACACTGAAATACTAGAAAAAGATACTTTAAAAAATAGGGTATTGTAGTGATGGTTACACATTTCTGTGATTTACTAAACAATATGGAATGGCATATTTTCAACGGGTAAATTGCATGGGATGCGAATCATCTCTCAATAAAGGTATATAAAATAAGCCAATGTGCAGCCATGTGAGTAAATAATGCTTTTGCTCTTAAAAAATATTAAGAGAGGGCAGGCGTGATGGCTCACACGTGTAATCCCAGCACTTTGGAATGCTGAGGTGGGAGGACTGCTTGAGCCTGTAAGTTTGAGACGAGTCTGGGCAACATAACCAGACCCTGTATCTACAAAAAAATAAAAAAAAAATTGCTGGGCATTATGTCACATGCCTGTGTGTAGTCCCAGGTACTTTGGAGGCTGAGGTGGGAGGATTGCTTGAGCCCAGAAGGTCAAGGCTGCCTTGGGTCATGATCGCACCATTGCTCTCCAGCCTGGTTGACAGAGTGAGACCTTGTTTCAAAAAAAAAAAAAAAAAAAAAAAAAAAAGTAGGAGAAAAGAAAATAAACTCATTTGTCAGCACTGAAGTTTACTAGGGAACTCATTACATAAACAAATGAGTAAATGAATAGATGTGTGCAAGGACAAAGCGTCCCTGCCCTCTGGAGGATACAGCAACAAGGTACCATCTTAAAAGTCAAAAGCGGCCCTTACCAGACAACCAAACCTGCTGGTGCCTTGATCTTAGACTTCCCAGTTCCAGAACTGTGAAAAAATAAATTTCTGTTCTTTATAAACTACCTACCTACCGACTTTGTTATAGCAGCATACCATACACAGACTAAGTGGGAAACCACAATCCGGCTGCGGGGGTGTTTATTATTTATCATTTCTTCTAGTCTGTTTCAGTCAGAGATAGGAAATAAATATTTTTTTAAAAGGGAGAAAATTATTGGTTAACAGTAATGTTTTAAATTCAGATTTAAGATTACAGATCTCAGTCTTCAAGACTGGGTTTACTAAACTACTTTGATTTTATACTTTATATTTTTTTCTCTTATGCTGAAAAACTTTGGTTCCTAACAATAACATAATTACTTGTTATTTGTTTTCTCTAACAATATAATGCTTTTAAAATTCAAAACCAATATAATTACTATCAATATGCCTTCAGGATGAACTCTAAAATCTATTTGGGCTAGGCACGGTGGCTCACGTCTACAATTCCAGCACTTTGGGAGGCTGAGGAGGGAGGATCACTTGAACCCAGGAGTTTGAGACCAGCCTGGGCAACATGGTGAAACCCCATCTCTACAAAAAATACAAAAACTAGCCAGACACGGTGGCATGTGCCTGCAGTCCCAGCTACTTGGGAGGCTGAGGTGGGAGGATCGACTGAGCCTGGGAGGTTGAGGCTGCAGTGAGTGGTGATTGTGCCACTGCACTCCAGCCTGGGAGACAGAGTGAGACATTAAAAAAAAAATCTTTGCATTTTTCTTCTTTTACTTGGAGTTTATCCTACTGAGATGTACAGAGAAAAATCTGTATTATAAAGTTGGCTGAAATAATTATTTGCTCAATGTGAATGTCAACAATTTAATATATAATTAGATTCGTTTCTGTGTTTTTAAATTTCAAGGACTGCTTTTTTCCTTTTTTCAGATCTAATTTTATTTTTGATTATGTAATACATTCATTTGATTCTAGAGTCAAAACTATATAACTAGGTATAATCACAGAAGGCTTGCTTCCACCCCTGTCTCCTCTATCCTGTTTCCTCCTTTTTAGAGGTAACTTTTTTGGGTAAATTTTTGATTTGTCTTTCAATTGTTTCTTCTTGCAATTATTAGCAATCATATACTCATATAATTGCACATGTTACTCCTTTTCTTACATAAAAAGTAATATGTTAAATACATTATTCTGCATCTTGCTTTTTCATTTAACAGTATGTTCTGGGAATCGCTCCATATCAATAGAGATCTTTCTCATCCGTTTCTACAGCTGCACGGTATCCCACTCTGTTGGATATACTATAATTGACAACAAATATCCCACTGTGGCACAACTGGGTTATTTTGAATCTGTTGCTATTACAAATATTATAGCAATGAATTACCTTGTGTATATGTTATTTTGTATTTTTGAAGATGTGACTGTGGGACCAATTTCTAGAAGTAAAGCTTCTGGGTCAAAAAGTCAACGCACAGATAAGCAATGTTACTACATATTGCCAAACTGCTTCTATAAGAGGTCTACATTTTGCATTCCCACCAGCAGAGTATCAGAGTTCCCAACCTGCACAGCCTGCTTAATTGAGTGTGTTGTTAAATTCTCGATTTTGGTCACAAAGCACCTCAGTTTGCCATTATCTTACTATGAATGGGTAAGGACCATGTACATTTCTTTCTTTGTGATCTTCAGGTAGGAACTTCCCAGACAAGTAGTGACATAAATTTTTAGTCTAAACCTGGGGAAGGTATAGGCTTTATACCTTTGGTTTCTTAGAGCCGACTCTGGGCTCCTTCCCAGAGTCAGGGCAGAGAAAAGCTTCTTTGTCATCTGTCACTGGTAGAAGTTTGACTGAATGAGTCTTGCTTTTCTGCACAGCAATCCTCTAACGGACCCATCTTCAGCAGAGGTTCGGGTCCAACTCCCCACCTCTTGTGAGCTCAATGCCTCACCTCCATTCTCTGTACAGGCATTTTGTAAACCCAAGTCCTTCTAGTCATAACTAGGTCTGCTAGCCCCTGGGCAGCTGCTGCATAGGCTCACACACCTCATCTTTATCTTTCAGCCGCCTCTTTGATTCTGACACCATTCTCTCACGTGAGCTCAACCACACATGACAAATTTTTAGAGGTGGTAAAAGCTTATGCAGCTTCTTGAGGTTTGGAACAAAAGTCTTTCCGCGCTATCTGAAACAGATTCTAATCATCTGTTTACGTATCTTTTCTTCCAATAGATTTGAGTTTATGAGGGCTGCGACAGAGTCTCATTCATCTTTCTGTCAACTCAGTACCTAGTAAAATTGCCAGCTTAGATAAAATCCTTTATATGTTTGTTGAATTCAAGAATCAATTTTCCATGATTGGTGCAAAACAATGATAGGTTTGTAGCTCCCACCTTTCCTATGATTAAGGACGACATATATTTTTTGGCAATGAGTTTAACATTTTGAATGCTTTTTCTGTAAAAATTCCTTTATTAAATAATTCATTTTCCTCTTTGTATTAATCAAAAATAGATATATAGTTACCAATCAGAATTTAAAACCCAGTGTTACCACAGTGAGTTATCTCAGTCAAAAGCAAAGAAAATAGACATCTTAACTAGCACAGTTTTTTCTCAGATAAAAAGACAATTTCTGTTCCTTACACTAGTTTCACAAAAGAACTCTAGAATCCAGGGACTCCAGTTTACACGTGTTTATAAAGTTTTCTCCTTCATTTCCTTCCACACAAATAGATTTAATATGAAAAGGAAAATTGTTGATTATGGATATTCACTTATTTACTTTAGGACTCAGTGGTTTTTTTTTTTTTTAAAAGACTCCATGTAGTTTTTCTTCTTATCTCAGGGTATTCTTGGGCACATCACCATTTATGGAATTAAGCTCACAAGACATCTGTTCTTTCAACATATTTCCCATGAAAACTACTTTTTTCCCCCCTCTCTTGGTAGAAAGCAAATAAAAAAAAATTTTTTTTTTTTTTTTGGTCTATCTGCTCATTCTTAAGAAGCTGTTCTCTTCCATCTAATCATGACCGTTTCTGTAATCCTTAGAAACGCTTGTATGGGATTCCTGGCTTCTATAACACAGACACATAACCTAGTTGGGCGGACTTACAAACAGCTTATAGTTTTCCCTGAGCTGAAGATATCCCTTCTTAGCTGCCAGAATGAGTATGTTCATCTTAATGGTTAATTCCAATTACCATGTATATTTAGCACTTTCCCATATGCTGTGCAGACTTTAACTTCGAACTCTGGAGAAGAGCAGCCTATATTTTCTCTCTTCAAACATATATTAACACAAGGATAAAAACACATTCAACATTTTAAAACTGAAAAAAAAAACTACAAAATTTCTATTCCACTCCTAATTTTTGAAAGATTTCCTGTTTTCTGGCAAGGCCATGGTATATAATTATGGTACATTCTGTTGAAAAAGTAACAGTCAGATCTAAAAAGCCATTCCTAAAAGTTGGTCATGAACTTAAGTTCCAGGAGTGAAACATCTTTTGGGCCAATTTGCCTATAATGGCCCAGTGCAGTACCTAAAATGAAACTGTTCAAAAACAAAGAGTGGTTGAGCCTTTGCTCCTGGTCACTGCCACACTTCGGAGTACAGATCTCACATCCTTGCAATAAACCTAATGCAATCCAATTCTAGTTTTAATGTCATAGGATCATTTCTCCCAGCTGTATCTGTTCTCAAAGAACAGAATGTTTAAAGGGAATTATTAGCTGGATCCAGTGAGACTCAACACCATATCTAAAGAAAAGAAGAAAATGCAGGCAAGTACATTCTGTTATTCTAAAAATCAGTGAACAATGGCCAGGATGTAAGAACATTTACCACAGTTTGTCTGTAATTTAGGTTATCTGAGTGGCTGAGTGTATTAGTCTGCTCTCACACTGCTGTAAAGAACTACCTGATACTGGGTAAATTTATGAAGAAAATAGGTTCAACTGACTCAGTCCCTCAGGCTTCACAGGAAACATGACTGGAAGGCCTCAGGAAACTTACAATCATGGCGGAAGGTGAAAGGGAAGCAAGCACCTTTTCTACATGGTGGCAGGAGAGAGTGAGAGCACAGGTGAGGGGGGAAGTATCGCACACTTTTAAACCATCAGATCTCAAGAGAACTCACTCACTATCGTGAGAACAACAGGGAGGAATGCTGCCCCCATCCAATCACCTCTCATCAGGCCCCTTCTTCAACACTGTGAATAACAATCAATGTGAGATTTGGTTGGGGACACAAAGCCAAACCGTATCACTGAGTATACAGTTGTATTTTACAGATACAGACGCCACGAAAACAAGAAGTAATACTAAATTTCTTTTTTCTTTTAGAGGAGTCTTGCTCTGTCACCCAGGCTAGAGTGCAGTGGCGCAATCTCGGCTCACTGCAAGCTCCACCTCCCAGGTTCACACCATTCTCCTGCCTCAGTCTCCCCAGTAGCTGGGACTACAGGAGCCCGCCACCACACCTGGCTAGTTTTTTGTATTTTTAGTAGAGACAGGGTTTCACTGTGTTAGCCAGGATGGTCTCGATCTCCTGACCTCATGATCCGCCTGCCTTGGCCTCCCAAAGTGCTGGGATTACAGGCGTGAGCCACTGTGCCCGGCCTAAAAAGTTTTTTTTAAAGTATGATCATTTCCTTACTAAATATACAGAAATTAAATTGCTTAATGCTTTTTTTTTTTTTTTTTTTTTGAGACGGAGTCTCACTCTGTCACCCAGGCTGGAGTGCAGTGGCGAAATCTCAGCTCACTGCAACCTCCGCCTCCCGGGTTCATGCCATTCTCCTGCCTCAGCCTCCGGAGTAGCTGGGACTACAGGCGCCCGCCACCACACTTGGCTAATTTTTTTGTCGTTTTAGTAGAGACGGGGTTTCACCGTGGTCTCAATCTCCTGACCTCGTGATCTGCCCGTCTCGGCCTCCCAAAGTGCTGGGATTACAGGCATGAGCCACCGTGCCTGGCAATGCTTTTTATAATCACATAAATACAGCATATTTTCTCCTGCTTGAAGAACAGCTAAGCAAGCAGAGAAAGTGATCTTCAAGAATCCAAGCACTTTACACACACACACACACACACACACACACACACGTGTGTTCCCTCTAAAGGAAAAGAAAAAAAAGAACTTTAGATCACAAGAATAAAAGTTCTTTTTGATATTTAAATTGAGACAGGGTCTCCTCTGTCGCCCAGGCTGGAGTGCAGTAGCACAATCACAGCTCACTGTAGCCTTGACCACCTGGGCTCAAGTGATCTTCCCATCTCAGCTTCCTAAGGCCTGGGACTACAGATGTGCACCACCATGCCCAGCTAATTTTTAAAATTTTTGTTGTGTAGAGATGAGGTTTCCCCACGTTGCTCAGGCTCGTCACTAACTCCTGGGCTCAAGGGATCCTCTTGCCTTTCAGTTTCCCAAAGTGTTGGGATTACAGGCGTAAGCCACCATGCCCAGCCAAAGTTCTTAAAGCTAGATGTTCTGAGGGAATTTTATCTTTTCTTTTTACAAAATCATGGTCCATACGTGGTAAGAAAAGAATATAACTGAGTCAAAACATAAACCAACTATACACCTATGTGTACATACAGTGAAGTATCTTTAAATAAACCCAGAGGATATAAAGGCATTTTTAGATTCTTACTGAACCATTCAGATTGAAAGCAAATGATATAAGGCCAAACTCTCCAATACCATTTTTTTCTCCTATACTCTGACTATTCATTATAAAAGGATTTCTCTGTATATATGTATCTGTACAAACATATGTGGTTACATTGTTAAAATTTTCCCACAGCTACTATTGCACTCTTGATTTTCTCTATTCCCTAAAGTTTCTTTTTTGTACAACTGAGCTAAATGGCTTTCAGTCTTTTCTGTAGAAGAAAAAAACAGAAAACCACCATTTATTAAAATCAGCCTTTCTAAAAAAAGTTGTTAATTATAGAAAAGTATCTTAAATGATCTATCTCTTCATAGTTGTTGAAATATTTCCACTTATAATTTTACAAATCAAAATATTTGAAAAACTTTGATTTCCAGAAATATACAAGTATCAGGTATAGACTGATTCTGATAAGAAATGAATACCCATTAAGGACCACTTAAAATGAATTGGAAGCTGAATAAAGTAATGATACTAGACATCAAAGCTCCACTGCTGCCAGAGGTATGGTTTTCCAAAACAGGTAAATATGTGACTTGGGCTAAGGGATGAGGTAGTAATGAAAATTATAACTTAAAAAAATCAGTTATCTGCATGTAAGCATTAAAATTCAACCTACTGATTACTTAGATATCTAAGCCCAGAACATACATTTTATTTTCCTAAAGAGAAAAGGTAGTTTGCTTAAGTCTTCCTTCAAAAATAAATCCCCACCCTTGAGGCCTGATCACTCATGAGATCTGATCAAATTCCTCATCTCCCACTATCAATATGTCATCTCTCTGGCTTGTCTTCAGCAACTCCTGTTGAGTAGGTCTGGCAAGAATCTCCCAGCCAAGGCGTTTCTTCTTAGTAATTTTCGATCACTGACCCCCACCCTGCTCCTTGGCTACAGATCTCCATTGGTCCTTGTGTATTCTGAGTTGAGCCCGATCTCTGCCCTCTAACACAAATCCTCATCTCAGTGGTCCCCTGAATAGTCTGCCTTACTGTCTTTAAGAAGTATCAGGAATTTTTTTTTTTCTCCAGCACACTAAGTATAAAAGTACAACAAGAACTATACACACAGACAAACACTAAAAAGGCAGAGAGAAGGCAGACCAGTCAGGAGTGCTGTGACCTGCAGCTCCCTGGATCTTCTTTTTGCCTTATATATCCAGAGGTAGAGCTGAAGAAGCCAACAACCAGGAAATGCCAACAGGCATAGACCAAAAAAGCCTCAACAGGAGCCCACTCTCTCTAGCCAAAGAAGCCTCCAAAGGAAAGGGACAGCCTAGCAACATAGAAACCTGTGGGACAACAATCACTCTATTCCAAAGACCACGTGGTCCCACTGTCACTCATGTCAGTAAAGACCAAACGGTGGGCCCCATGCTCACCAGGTTGTGAGGAAGTGCTTCAGCCTCTCCTTGCTCCACTGGAAGGTGTCAGGGAAAGCCGAGGGAGGCAGGGCTATAATCTCCAACCATCTGCAATGAAATCTCCCCTCCACAGTGTCACTAGAGACTAGGTGAGGATTCTAGAATTCCACCTCCATGGAGCAGTAACAGCCGTCTCTCCTGGTGGAGTCAGGACCTTCACTACTGCACAGCAGTAACCAGGCCCCCCTTCCTTCACCCCCACCGTGTTAGTGGAGGCCTTCCTACCCTAACCAGGCAGGGATACACCAGTGAAGCCTAGTGGGGATGTGAATACCCATCTCCACCTAGGAGTAACAAGAAGCCTCCACCCCTTGAGTGTCAGCAGGGTCCAAGTGGGAGAACCTGGACTTCTACCTCCACTGGGCAATACTGAGGCAGCACCCCACTCTTCCCCTGCTGGAGTGGTGTCAAAGAAAACCAGCTAAAACAGAAGTCTAAGTAAGACCCAGAGTCATATAGCATAACATCCAACATGTCCAGGTTTCAACTGAGAATCACTCAACATCCCAAGAACCAGGAAGACCTCAAACTGAATGAATAAAAGACAATTATGACTAAAGGCACAGCAGTGAACTGAAACATTCATCTTGCCAATAGGATTAGGTAATTGGGCAGCAACTGATCAGCTACCATAGCTGGACTACTGCTGGGCACCAGAAGTCAGAAACAGCTCTTAGAAGACATGCCAACATAGCTGCTCCCTCCCTCATCAAACTTGTCAGTAAGGCTTCATTAATTTCCTCTCCATTCCTGGAGTGGGATGGTTGAATCAGAGTGGGACTGTGTGTGTCTGGAAGTGACCTCAACTTAATCAGACCTCAACTCAATCAACTAGGAAACTTCTAGGGCAGGGCAACCTATTCCAGTCCCAGTTCTTGTAGTAATTTGACCATAGTGAATCCACAACTGGGTTCATTTAATA
Source organism: Gorilla gorilla gorilla (assembly GCF_029281585.2). NCBI lineage: Eukaryota > Metazoa > Chordata > Mammalia > Primates > Hominidae > Gorilla > Gorilla gorilla. The sequence continues at coordinate 17,020,963 of NC_073234.2, read as the reverse complement.
TTCCAAAATTCATGGTTTGACCACAGTTTTATTTTGATGGTGACTAAACTAACCCCACCTCCAGGAGATGAACTGACAATACCTCTGGGCATCCTAAGCATGCTCTGGTAAGTACTTTTGACTTTCCTTCCAGTTTTTAGGTTCAGAAAAATTCATTCTTTGTCCCATGTTTCACCTTCCCATTTAGATTAATAGTAGTAAATGTTAATTTTATTAACTCAGTAATGTATCAATTTGGTAATTTTTACTTTTATCAATTTGAAAAATTAAACTTTATTATTTTTTAAATGTATTTATTAATCAATATTAATAGACAGTTGGTATTTACTGTATCCTTGATTTTTAAAAAATTTTAATTTATGTCACCGTGGGTTACACTGTCCTAGAAATATATGGAGACATACTGGCTAGTGATCAGTTCTAATTATATCAAGAGACAGGTTTATCACTAAACAGGCTGACTTATCCCTGTTTAGATGTTTGTTATAAGCTAATCACTAATCATAACATACCAGTGTTTACTACTATAATTAGAAGGAAATAATCTACCAAAGAAAATAAAAATTTTAATAAAATGTCTACTGGTATTTTGAAGTATAATTTACCACCCAAATATGCAAAGGTCACTTCCAGACACACACAGCCCCGCTATGATTCAACCATCCCACCCCATGAGTGGAGAGGAAATCAATGAAGCCTTAACGACAAGTTTGATCAGTTCGTGAAATACGTGTGTAACTTAAAATGGAGAGATTAACCTACTCGAGGGTTTTGTTGTTGTTGTTTCTTTAAAGGCACTACATATTTTTGCTTAGAGACTGAATGCAAAACAGATTTTTTAAATGTAAGGTGCTTTTAAGGAAAATAGACAAAATACCCGGGAATTAATAGGATTTGGACAGAATTCTTTTCTTGAGGGAGTGCTTTTCAAGACTACATTTATGTTAACTCTTTGGAGTATTCATGTAGCATTATCCTCATTTCCAGGAACAGAGCTTTATTAATTTATATATCAAATCAGCAAAATGGCTATGGGGTATATAAGATCACAATCACTTGTGATATATTGTGCCATAAATGCTTAAAGCATTTTCAACACATGTAAGACATGAAAAAAAGGTCTTAAAAACCCTAGAACTGCATACAAACTCCTAGCAATGCATATCCAGTAGAGCCAATTCTGAAACCCATTACCAACAGGCTTACAGGGGGCATATGCTCATTGAACTATAATCTATAAGGATGAAAAGAATAGCCTGTGTTAATATTTTAGTATGTGTCAGAAAACAGTAAAAAGTAAGTATAACTTGCCTATATTCTCTCTTAAGCAAGCTATTCCATTTTCATGGGTTTAAGTAGTATTTCTGTTCTGATGACTCCAAAATTATCATTTCCAGCTCTCATCTTTACCTGGAGCATCTCCAGCCAATGGCTTTCTTGACGTATCTATTTGGGTATAAATAACCTCGAATTCAACTCTACTAAAAATGAGCATGTTATATTCTCTTCCATATATGGCCTTTCTTCTTGATTACTCATTTTAATCAGGGAGACCACTTCCACTTACTCGGCCAGACCAGACATCTGACTGGCCAGTGGTCTGTGGGTAGTGACCCTGGGACCCAAGCATAGAAGAAACAGCACGGGAACCACCAATTACTTGTTCCTTTGCCACAGTGACCAAGAAGGCCTCATACTGAAAGAGCTAAACGAGGAAATTTTCAGTAGAATTGGATTACTGAATTGCTGCATGGAGGGCAGCTTCCTCATAGAACCGGCAAGATCTGCGGTGGACTTTGTGTAACCAAGAAATAAGCGTTTACTGTGTTAAGGCACTAAGATTAGGTGGTGTTTGATACACAGAATGGCCTAGTGAATACATTACTCCATCTCAACTACCCTATATTCTTGTCCTCATCATTTCGTATTTGGGCAACTGGAATAGATTCTTAAACAGTCTCCCTGTTTTTAATCTTACCATCTTCTTACTCCAGGCTCCCCTTAACTTCCTCCATTAGCTGCCAGAGTGATTGATTTATCTATAAAAGAAAACTCTGAAAACATCAGTGAGACTAAAAGCCTCTCCATGGCTTGGCATCACCTACAGGAGCAAGTCCAAGCTACTCTCAGCATTGTCAATCAAGGGCTCTCCGTGACCTGTCTCCTCTTGGCTCTGAAGTCTCACGTCACTGCCCAGGAGTAGTGCAGACTTGGTAATAAGAAGCCTTCTATGGCTCCCTGATCTCAGGATGCTTCATGCTTCAGCACCCCTGGCCACAATGATCCCTCTGCCTAAGAGCTCCTTTTCTAGCTCATTCATGAGGCTTTTTTTTTTTTTTGAGACAGAGTCTCTGTCACCCAGGCTGGAGTGCAGTGGCTCGATCTCGGCTCACTGCAAGCTCCGCCTCCCGGGTTCACGCCATTCTCCTGCCTCAGCCTCTCCGAGCAGCTGGGACTACAGGCACCCACCACCACGCCTGGCTAATTTTTTGTATTTTTAGTAGAGACAGGGTTTCACCGTGGTCTCAATCTCCTGACCTCGTGATCCGCCCGCCTCGGCCTCCCAAAGTGCTGGGATTACAAGCGTGAGCCACCACGCCCGGCCGAGGCTAACACTTATTAGTCTCTTAGTATTCTCCTTTCTCCAAAAATATTATTTGACCTCTTCTGCCCCCAGGCTGTCTTAAGAATGTCTTCTCTGCATATATCAACAAATGCTAGTGATTAAGCAGAGATAATGTATTCACCTTTCTCCTTCAAATAATGGGGAACCCTAATACATTCCGGGGCAACAAGCTTGTCATACATGAAGGACTCGAGAAGCTGTTGTTACCTACTCCATGTGTTAGTTTCCTGGAGCTGCCATAAGAAATGATCACAAACAACATAAACACAACATAAATTTACTCTCTCACACTTCTAGCGGCCCCAAGTTCAAAAGTACAGTGTTGGCAGGGCCACGTTCCCTGTGGAGACGCTAAGGGAGCATCCTTCCTTGCCTGTTTTGGCTTCGGTGACTGTGGACGTTTCTTGGTTCATAGCCACCCAGTCTAATCTCTGCCTCTGCCTTTATATCACCTTATCTTCTGTATCTGTCTTCTCTCTGTCTCTCACAAGGACTTGTCATTAGGGTTAGGGCCCCACCTGGATAATCAAGAATATTCTCTTCTTGAAATCCTTAATTTAATCCCATCTGCAAAGATCCTTTATCCAAATATGGTTTCATTTACAGGTTATAGGAACTGGACGTGGACATAATGTTTTTTGGGGGCTATATGTTCGGGGAGGGCATATGTTTTGGGGGGCATTCCATCTACTACAGCCTGCCTTCTAGTCCCACCAAATTCTTATCTGTCCCATACACAAAATATGTTCACCCCATTCCAGTATCCCCAAAAATCTTAACCCACTATGGCACAACTCTAAATCCAAAATTCCATCTAAACAGCATCACTCTAAAGTCCCAAATCTCCTCATCTAATTAATCTGAGTTGGGTATGAGGGAGACTAAGTATGATCCATCTTCTCCATCTGTCAATATGCGAAACAGAAAACAAGTTATCAGGTTCCAAAATACAATGGTGGGACCAGTATATGATAGACATTCTCATTCCAAAAGGGAAAAACTAGAAGAAAAAAAGGGCTCATCAGCCCCAAGCAAGTCTGAAATCCAGCAGAGAAAATTCCATTAGGTTTCAAGGTCTGAGAACAATCCTCTGAGTCAAGGCTGTGCCCTCTGCCTGTGGTGGCTGCCCTGGCTTCTGCCTCTGGGTCCCTGGTTGCTCTGTTGACAGAAAATCTTTAAGTTTTGATTTTTTAAGATACAATTAATCAATACTGTCAGAATTCAGTAGAGCAGTTACTCCTGCAGGAATAGGCAGGGGATGGTACCTGAAAAGGGAGTGTGAGAACTGGTTGCTGGGGTGTCGGCAATCATCTGCTTCCTGGATGTAGATGCTGGTTACATAAGTGTGTAAAATTTCACTGACATGTATACTTAGATATGTGTACTTTTTAAATTTTTTTTTTTTTTTTTTGAGACGAAGTCTTGCTCTGTTGCCCAGGCTGGATGGAGTGCAGTGGTGCAATCTTGGCTCACTGCAACCTCTGCCTCCTGGGTCCAAGCGATCCTCCCACCTCAGCCTCTGGAGTAGCTGGGATTACAGGTGTGCACCACCATGGCTGGCTAATTTTTGTATTTTTAGTAGAGACGGGGTTTCACCATGTTGGCCAGGCTGGTCTTGAACTCTTGACCTCAAGTGATCTGCCTGCCTTGGCGTCCCAAAGTGCTGGGATTACAGGTATAAGCCACCATGCCTGGCTGCATGCATTTCAATTAAAATTTTTTTTGTGACTGGGCACAGTGGTTTACGCCTGTAATCCCAACACTTTGGGAGGCTGAGGTGGGCAGATCACAACGTCAGGAGTTCAAGACCAGCCTGGCCAATATGGTGAAACCCTGTCTCTACTAAAAATACAAAAATAGCTGGGCATGGTGGCGGGCACCTATAGTCCCAGCTAGTCGGGAGGCTGAGGCAGGAGAATCGCTTGAACCCAGGAAGCGGAGGTTGCAGTGAGCTAAGCTTGTGCCACTGCACTCCAGGTTGGGCGAAAGAGCAAGGCTCTGTCTCAAAAAAAAAAAAAAAAAAAAAAAAAAAAAAAAAAAAGGCTGCATTGCAAGAAGCTTTAAGCAACAGAGGAAATGATCTCTGACAAGGAGAGTAATTTCTGTCAATCATGGCTCATGTTTTTTCTTTTCCTATAGTTATATCATTATGGGAATAAAAGGAGGATATTTAAGTTATGGCTCCTTACTAGATGACATAAAAGTAAGAGACCCACTTAGTCTCATCTGAGATTGTTAAAATATGTATTAAGAGAAATAGTTATTTCAGTGCACAGCCATAAGAAGAGCTGCAAGTCAGGTGCTGGTAATTTCATCTACCATTCAGGAGGACAATGCGGGCTTAGGGAACATTGCTGTGACTGACGTCTTGATGTCTAAATACAAAGAGGGCTCTAGACAGCAATTAGCTCAACTAGAACCAGCCTTAAAAACAGGTTTCCTTTGGTTCTTCCTGGCTATTGTTTCTCAATAATAAGATAGATAGGGGCCAGGCGCGGTGGCTCACGTCTGGAATCCCAGCACTCCGGGAGGCTGAGGCAGGCGTATCACGAGGTCAGGAGATCGAGACCATCCTGGCTAACACGATGAAACCCCTGTCTCTACTAAAAATACAAGAAAATTAGCAGGGCTTGGTGGCGGGCGCCTGTAGTCCCAGCTACTCGGGAGGCTGAGGCAGAAGAATGGCGTGAACCCGGGAGGTGGAGCTTGCAGTGAGCCAAAATCGCGCCACTGCACTCTAGCCTGGGCAACAGAGCGAGACTCCATCTCAAAACAAAAAAAAAAAAAAAAAGAAAAAAAAAGATAGGAAGGTAATTGCGAGGAAACTTGTTAGGAAAAGAAAACTTGATTTATAAGAATCTTTCATTTAGCAGAAATTGAAATTAAGAAATGTTAAACACTGTAGACTAGGGGAATATGATGCAACTGTGTCCTTTCACTGGCTTCAGGCCAATGACTGAGAACCAACCAGGCTTCTCTAAGTGTGTTTTATAATCTGGGTCTCAGGAGACAGTTTGGTGTGCAATTTGGGTGTGCTCGTAAAGTGCATATGTAGATTTAAGCACAGTAATATCCATTCAATCTCTTTGCATATTTCTAATGAATCAGCTTGTTAAAAGTTACGTAGGCCCAGACTGTACATGTTCCAAATTATTTTCTGAGAACCCATAATTTTAGATTTAACCATTAGTAGGTTGCAATTTTATGCAAGACCAGGAAAAACATCATATCCAATTCTAAATGCTCCATTCAGGAACAAGGCTGGCAATACCATAAACTTTAAGCATCTCTACCCTGAAAACCAACTACCACAAATACTGTTTTAGTATTAAAGCTCAACAATTTATTTCTTTAAATTCTTATATTTCATAAAACTTTTGAAATATAGGGGGAAAAATATTGAACTTCAGGTATGATAGATGTTCCTTCTTCAACAGTCACTATTTTCTATGAACTTTTCAACAGCTTTCCAATCACTCATCTCTATGAGCTCTTAAAGTATGCAAATTAATTGATTCTTAAAATTAAAAAAAAATGCTGGTGGCTAAACGCTATCTTAATAAATGCTGTGCAATACTTTGGAACCAGATTTGCATACATCTTGTCTATGTATATATGATAGTATTTTAATAACAAAATTATTTCCAATGGTAATTTAGGGTTATGAGCACACAGATTTTCGAACTTATCTGCTTAAAAATCAGCTTATCATTTTACCCTCTCCTCTGCTGTACAGCTGTTCATTAATCCAGTCAACTATTTACAAGGTAATTGTTAAAATTAGAAGACATCTTTTTAATACAAGATTTAGAAAACAGTTTGACCTGTCAGGATTCTGAATTAATCTTTTAAAATTGGCAGCAGTCCTTTACAGTAATGTATATATTTTCACTGTAATTTATAATAAGGGTAGATTAAAGTACTATTTATTACAACAGAGTATGATGGGGTTATTAATAATATGGCTGAAGTCTATTGAAATCTCTCACCAAAAGCACATGCTGTAATGATGGTAACACATTTTGGTGTAGTGATCAGGAGTGTCAGCTCTGGAGTGATATGATCGGCTCTGAATCCTGCCCTGGCTCAGCCACTTATGAGCTACGGGACTTAGGGCAAGTTACTTAACCTCTTCCCCTCTCTGTAAAATGAGGATAACTCCACTTCTGAGGGCTGTAGTGATGATTAAATGAATTAATTCACATAAAGAACTCAAAATAGGGCTCAGCTGTCTAGATGTTAAACAGTATCTTCTTGAGATGACTAATGGCGTGAATACTGTTTTCCAGAAAGTCATGTGATAATACATTTGGTCATGTAAATTATAGCTTCTGAAAACGGCACTCAGTGACAGCTAATATTCTAGTTTAACACCACTCCTATTATCCTTGAATGCAAATATCATTTAATTCCACATTCGCTTTTTGTGTGTGTGTGTGACAGAGTCTTGTTTTGTCACCCAGGCTGGAGTGCAGTGGTGTGATCTCGCCTCACTGAAGCCTCCGCCTCCCAGGTTCAAGTGATTCTCCTGCCTCAGCCTCCCGAGTAGCTGAGATTACAGGCGCCCGCCACCACACTTGTCTAATTCACATTTGCTTTTAATGAGTATCTACATTAGTTCAAAAGAGACCAAAAGAGGCAGCAGGAACAGATTTTTGGAATATATTGGTCTGACTGGTTCCCACCAAGAGAAGTTTAATGGAGGAGGGAACAACCCTCAAACTAATCTTTCTAGTTTTACATATGCTTAATGAGATCCTCAGACCAAGGTCAATGAGCATAGGAAAGGCAGCTATAAATCACACCACCTGACGGACACAGAAGAAACAGGGAGAGGAGGGCACCAGCGTACGGGCAGGAAACCTAGGTTGATTTATCTGCATTGAGACAATTCAAGAGGGATCAGGAAACACAGAAGATTTATAAATTAATTCCCTGTGGCATCATAAAAGGCAGCAGTTTGACGATAGGAAAGGCAAGTTAGATTTGATGCTGGAAATGAAGGGAAGAGTCTTATCAAATTGTTGTGAGGGATTTTCCTACATCTGGAAATGATGACAAAAAAATGCAACAGATGGATGAAAGGAGCCTGGGATGAGTCCAGGTTTCCCCACATTCCCAGCCTCTGGACTTTTTACTTATTAGTAACTCCAATCAAGCAGAATCCATCAAAATATGATATATTTCTTTGAAGGATTCAAAAAACCAAGATTTTTTCATCTTCATAATGTAATACTTTTTAATAAAATAATACTTTCATTAAAAAAGCAAATTTCTATAGACAGAGTTAAACAATCTTTACACATGTTTTCTTATGCTTTTTGACTGCTTCTTTTTAACCTCTTAATGTCAGCATTTGGCAGATGATACAGCTACAGGTAAATATGTTGATTTATCAAAATACAGAAAATAATGAATTTTAGACTTTAAAATCATCTGATCTATCCACCCAATATTACAGATGAGGAAGATAAAGCCCGACGAGGCAAGTCAGGCAGCTTGTGGCCTTATCTGTGTTAAAACAAACACAATTAAATCAGCCTTGTGGCCTGATTTATATAAAATAAAAAACACATTAGCTGCCAACACTTAGACATAAAGAGATTTGTATAAAAATCTGAATTCTCCAGGGAAACATGGATGCCTGAATAACACAGGGCTCGCGTCTGACGTGGTCACGAGAGCTGGAGTTAGAAGTGCCTGCCTCTGTAGACAACACCATGTGGCCCCTACTTTCTCACAGTTCTTTTTCTGCTGTGGCTTTAAACCACTCACTCCTTTTATTTATGAGATCTGCTTCGCCCATACAGCCCCAGGGTCAGGCGCTATTAAGTATCTGAATAGTACTTCGTAAAGTGTGAAGTGTTTGATATTCGTTGATGGTGTTATTACGTTCAAGATTATATACTTATTTATCAATAGAGTTGGATCTAGAGCTCAGGTCTCCTGACACTCAGTTACTATTTCTATTGTGCCACGCTATACATACAAACAGGAAAACAAGACAGGAATGGTTATAGAATGGGAATTCTTAGATTTGAACAAATAATCACACCAACAAGAATAACCTGGCTTAACATAAAGAATAAATACAATTAACAACTCTAGTCCAAGTGAAAAGTTTCTTTCTCTTTCTCTCTGCTCCCTCCCTTCCTCCTTTCTTCTCATTTGTTCAACTTAAGCCAGGGGAAAATGAATACGTGAATGAAAAAAAGCACAGAATGGCTTTGCTAATGATAAGGAAAAATAGTGACTTCAGGCTAGGAAATTCCAACCTATGATGATGAGTCTTGAAGAGAAGTTTAAAGTGGAGATTGAGCTGAGGAAGTGCAAGGCAATTCCAGAAGTGAGGACAGTGAATGAAAAATGGTTTACATCTAGTTTCTTTCAGAACAATCTGGATACCATCAGTAGGAACAATCTAGTTGATCTTAGTGTTTGTAATGGTTCAGAGGAAGAAGTATATATATTTGAGTACTTAATATACACAAATTTAGGGTTGAAAGGAGGTAAAATAATTTTTAAAAGATTAACATTTTTATCTTAACTAGTCAATAGGGGCCACTGAGGACGGTTGTGGTGGCTCGTGAGTGTAATCTCAGCACTTTGGGAGGTCAAGGTGGGAGGATGGCTTGAGGCCAGGAGCTATGACTGCACACCGCACTCCAGCCTGGGCAACAGAGTGAGTGTCTTTATTAAAAATAAATAAGTAAATAAAAAAATAAGGGCCGTTGAATTATTAAATATAGACTGAACTGTAATCTTCTGTTTTTCTCGGAATTGCATTCTTCTGTCAAATTCTGAATATTCTAACCAAAGTTTTCATTTTCTAGGATAAAACAACAGTCACCATCAAGGAGATGACATCATGCAGGACAGCTGGGAGGCTGATGCTGATGTGCACAGCAGATATGAAGTAGGCATCGTCAAGGGCAAGGTGAACGGGCCCTGGCAGTGCCTAACACAGATGTGTTTTGAGGAATGTCTTCTCAGTCATAAAACTGGCACCTGGCATTATAGATGACAGATTCATATATAAAACAAATGGGTACATAAATGCTCTCAGAGGCTGGCCTCATTATCAAGGATTTAAACTAAGTGAGATGAACAGATGTTTACAACATTTTACTTTCCACAGTTTCCGCAGCACTTAAGCTGCTGTAATACTTGCTATTTAATTTTCCCTTTATTCACTAACAACTCAGGAGCTCTCTGCTGTTTTATCCTACCACTGTTATCTTCTTTTACAATGTAAAACAGTTTTAATAGTATGATGAATGGGCTTTTCCAGTTGTTATAGAACTGGTGACCAAGGCCCAAAGCAGGTGACAAAAAAGAGCTAAGCAACCAAGACGTACAAAGGCAGCTTAGTGGCCAGTGGCTGAAAAGGCACTACTGTTGGCAGTCCACTGCCTCAGCAGGTGCCCTTCATCCATCTGTCTAAGACTGGTGTGAGCGTAGTGCTACTGCTGGAAGGACTTGTCACATGGAGAGTTACGTGTTCATTCACAAGAGTCCCCTTTGCCTTAGCTAAGAGAGAGAGGGCTCAAAGAGAACCACTCCTAAAGACTGAGTGTGAGTACAAGTCAAGGACACTGGCATCTCATTCCATCAGACTTGTTGATTTGCCTTGTGCTTATCTGAGAAGGAGACAGATGGCAGACGGAAACAGAAGTATCGAGGCGGCCTATTTCTCACCGTTTGGCATGGCAAGGATGCAGGCGCCGTCTGTGGGTCAAGTGATGTTACAGAAAGCTGTCAGGTTTGCGTCTTTTGGCTGCTGCTCCACCCCAAAGGAAACAATGTTGGCCAGAGAAGCAGCATCAGAAGATGAAGAAGGCAGAGGAGTGAAAGAGAATAGAACTTGTCCCTTTCCCCCTGCAGGCCTCTCAAGTGAGCTGACGAGGGGAAGAAACGATGAAGTAAGTTCTGCTTTGTTGTCTGATCTGCTTTTTTACACTGTATAGTATGGTGGAATCATACAGTATGTACTTTTCTGTGTCTCCATTTTTGCTCGGTGTGTCTTTGCGATTCATCCAACCTGTTGTGTGTATTTCATTTCTATCTACTGCTGAGCAGCATTTCACTGCATGGACATACCAAATTTGTTTATTCATGCACTTGCTGTGGTAGTCAGCCTTCAGGATGGCTTGCAAGGATCTCTGTCTCCAGGTATTCGCATCACTGTGCTGTCCCCTCCTATACTATGTAAGGGTTGGTCTGTGTGAACAGAATAAGGCAGAAGTGATGGTATGTCACTTCTGAGGTTCGGTTATGGAAGACACTGCAAATTCCATTTTGGTTGCTCTCTTCCTCTCTCGGGTCACTTCTGAAGAAGCTGGCTCTCGTGTCCAAAGTAACCCTACAGAGGACCCCGGGTCAGAACCACCTGCTAAGCTGCTGGCAGATTCCTGACCCTCAGTCACTGTGTGAGACAATAATTACTACTTTAAGCCACTCAGTTAAGGGTAATTTTTATGCAGTAGTAGATAACTAATAGATTTTGGCATAACTGGGAATGGGGTAACACTGTAACAAAAACTTCAAACGCCAGTGTGGCTTTGGAGCTGGGTAGTGGGCGGAAACTGGAAGACCTGGAAAGATTCTGAGGAGAGACTAGTGCAAACCTCAAGTGCCCTGAATTGGCTGTTCGCTGAAATAGGGGCTTTAAGGAGGCTGCCACTGGATCTTCAAGGGAAGCAAGGAACTTGTTACTGGGATCCCTGATATGCAGTACCAGAACTTCAGCAACAATGTCACCTACAGTTGTGTAGAAAGTGGAGAATGTACTGAATGAACTCAGAGATCTAGCTAAGTAGATTTCCAGTTAAAGTGCTGAAGGTGGGGGCCTGGTTTCTTCTTGCTGCTTATGGTAAAACATGAGAGGAAAATACACTAGTGTGGTCACCCCAAAGACAGCTTAGCATAGTCCTTTTATGTATTTATGGGAATTTACAAATACAGCATAAATCTAAAATACATATATTTTAAAAATTCCCTATGTGTATTACAGCAACAAACTGAAAGTGAAAAATTAGACCAAAATATCACACAATATATTCCCTAAATTAGTCAATATTTGACCTGCAAGTAGTGTTCTTTGTGATGTACTTCCCTTTGATAGTGTATTTGTCAAAACCATGAAGTCCCTAATGGGAATCATAGGTATAAAATACCCTAACTGTGCAATTTATTTCAGGATGTCATCTGAAGGTTCAGATGCGATAATATAAGTCAACAAGGTACACTCTACCCTCATATTCCTTAAATTTTAAGTCTTAACTTCCTGACTCTGTAAGAAAATTTAGTCCTCTGTTGGTTCAGAAAATAGGACAGAGAAAAGGAAGGGAGGACTGCTGTAGAAAGTAGTTAATAAAACTGACTAGACACATGTCTCTCTGGCTGACCATTACAATACAGAATAATGGCAACTTGAAATTCTACATCATGTATGTGGCTTTAAAGGTTGATTCTCCATTATTCTTATTGGCAACAAGCTTCCATCATTGATTTCATGTCTAAGGAAAAGGCTTTAAATCACTAAGTAGACTACAGACAGGTCTATTTTCTTGGCTAGTTAGGAGAATTTTTCGTATGATTTTTTTTTCATAGAACAGAATAAGTCCCAAAAGGTGATTTTCATCTAACTGGGTTCATATTAGATTATTAGTATGTCTTCACAAGATTTTAGCTTCATTCAGAAACAACTCATGTATACTGCAGAGAGCCGACAATCAGTCTCACATGTAAGAATCAATTATTTACTGTCTCCAACTTGGTGGTCCTAAATATTGCTCCAACGGGGAGTGGTCAGGGCCCTGGGCTAAGAATTTGAAAATCAAATTTGAGCCTTTTTTTAAAAAAGTGTCTGACCCCTACATTCTTCAGATCAACGTTAAGCCAGTTCTTCCCAAATTTTAGTAAATGAGAACAAATCACATTTTTCATATACAAAACAATATATTTATATTCTTTACTCAAAACTTTGAGATAGGTAAAGACGACACATTTCAAACCAGTAAAATGATTTGAGTTTGGCTAGAGAAGAATTAATAATAAAACTGCATTTTCTCTCATAAAAGCTGTGATCAAAGAACATGTCCACCAAAACTGAAAGCTGAAACAGATATTTTATTGTTGTCATAACCCTCAGTTCCTAACAAAGAGAGTTTACTGAACCTTCAAAAAGGTATTCACCTTTGTACTATAAACAAACCTGGGAAATTTTAGTCCAAATAATGATTTATTTGGAAAGTTCCAAGTGGCTAGAGTGATGATAAAGTGTCTTTTCAACCACAACTTCATAATTAGTACACCATGCTTCTATAATAGACAATAGCCTTTTCCACGAGGAGGAAAAGATAGATGATATACAGCCATTTAAAGGTGGGCCAATGGCCAGCCCTACATCATGTGAGAAAAAAGGTTAAAGTCAAAATAAGAAAGGCATTAACCTATATACATTTTCTTTTCGCTAACAACAAAGGAGTAAAATAACCTTAAATAAATGAATCGAAAGATAGCAAGTCCATATTACAGGACAAAGTGTTTCTGAGTGGGATATGTGGACAGAGCTTTGAATCCTATTATTATGGTAATCAGCACTCTAATAGGGATGGGGAAGTGTGAAAGCATGTACAAATGCGGGTTCACAGATGAGTGAATGTGTGCTAGAATGTCTGCTAGATTGCAGAAACGGCCAATTCAAAGCATAGGCTGGTTTTCCCAACCTAATCAGAGAATGTCAAAGTACTCAGCTCTACTGATGAAACAACAAGTAAGAGCAAAGGTATCACATGCAGTGCCACAAGAGAGACTGAAAACTGTTAACTAGAGAGTGGATGGAAGTTAATAAAAGACAGTTACTCAAAATATTATTCACTTGATTCAGGTATACCATGCCTACTGAAAGTACTTGAGGCAACGGTGAAACGCTCTTCCCATCAAGAACTTAGTGATGAGGGAAATAAAGCGGCTTTGGGAGGATTAAGCAAGTAAAATACACACAACACAGTAGAAAACTACTGTATGAAAATGCTTGACTGAAGAATATGGGATCATTCTCAAGACCAACGGGATCACCTGATGTCATCTCATCTCAAGGAAGTAGTGCTGGGACGACGGGAGAAAGACCGCGTGTACCGAAAGGTGATGCTCAGCCTGGAACAGTGAAAAGGGGAACAAATCGCACCGTTTCTTTTTTGTTTCTGGTTCTTTACGGATGGAGAGGGGAAGGGCTGGAGTATAAATAGATCCCCTTTTCTGCGTCTCAGGGAACAAATGAGTATCATAAAAACATAAAATAGCATTGTTTGTATTATTCCAATTCTAATACAATCTGATTACCAACCATCTGGAATCTTCACAAAAGACGGTGACAGTGAGAAGAGAATCAGTTCTAATTCTAGCTCCACCGCTTAGTCTTCTTCATGGAAATTTAGCCACAGTTTTAACCTTTTTGGGTCTGAAGCGCTTCCCCAAATAACGAAGACACTCTCCAGAGCTGTGGGGAAGACCCGGTGATGTAAAGCCCCTGTGCCCTGCGCACGACAGTCAAGTGGCACGTGGTGGCCATTATTGTCACTGCTCTATTTTCACAGAATTCTGAAAAGTTATACTACTCGGGGATACCCAGAACGGGAGGTAACATGTGGAAAATCACAGAACTCGAAGGCGAGTGAGATGGGATGTAGCTTGGGAGTTGTCATTTTCCTAATGTTGAGGACTTCAGCCAGACGGGCATTTAAATGTTCTTCAGTGACGAAAATGTAAGATTTAAGAAAGACATATTAGAATTTAGAATTATTTTTTAAAAATTCTATATGAGAGTCATATCATTAAAAAGAACAGGTGGAAAAAAGAAAGGATAAAAAGTACCTCTACCTCTTTTTCCTAACTGCCCTGAGAAATACGTTCTTCCTCAGAGGAGTGGAACGCCATGTGCTGGTTGTGTAATTCTGAACACTGTGTGAGTCTGCACATTTAAATAAAGTGGCTAGAGACAACCAAGAAGTAGAGCCAGGCCGGGCGTGGTGGCTCACGCCTGTAATCCCAGCACTTTGGGAGGCAAACACAGGTGGATCACGAGGTCAGGAGTTCAAGATCAGCCTGGCCAAGCTGGTGAAACCCCATCTCTACTAAAAATATAAAAAATTAGCCGGGCGCGGTGGCGGGCACCCATAATCCCAGCTACTCAGGAAGCTGAGGCAGAGAATTGCTTCAGCCTAGGAGGTGGAGGTTGCAGTGAGCCGAGATCGCACCACTGCACTGCAGCCTGGGGAACAGAGCAAAACTCCATCTCAAAAACAAAACAAAAAAAAGGAACAAGAGCCATGCTTACTGAGACTACCCCTCCCTCAATGTACTGTGTGTCACCTATGGCACAGTTCTGACCACGAACAGGGCTATCAGTGACAGGGAATGGAAGGGGGGACTCTAAGCACTTCAGGTGTGCTATCTTATTGAATTTCACACCAACTCTGTGAGGTAAATCTGAAGTGAATGGGTAAATAAGTTACATAATGTTTGGATGACCTGCTAAAGCTGTCAGCAGAAAAAGTTGGCAAGGCCAGGACTACCTTCTACAGAACGTGATACGATTTGGCTCTGCGTCCCCACCCAAATCTCACCTCAAATTGTAATCCCCATGTGTCAGGGGAGGGGCCTGGTGGGAGGTGATTGGATCATGGGGGCAGACCTCCCCTTTGCTGTTAAGATAGTGAGTTCTCACAAGATCTGATGGTTGAAAAGTGTGTGGCAGTTCCTTGCTTGATCGCTCTCTCTCCCGCCACCATGTAAGATGTGCCTTGCTTCCCCTTCACCTTCCGCCATGATTGTAAGTTTCCTGAGGCCTCCCCAGCCATGTGGATCTGTGAGTCAACTAAACCTCTTGTCTTTACATTACCCAGTCTCAGGTAGTACTTTACAGCAGTGTGGAAGCAGACTAACACAGAATGTCTGCCAGATGACTAGAACAACCAGGGTTTGATGCATTAGCCTGTGAGTTCCTTTAAGACGAGCACTGTGCTTTTGTATCCCTCACGCCTACAAAACACTGGAATCAAAGAATATATGGTGTGACAATTAATTCTAATGCAGAGGATTACAAAATTGTAGTTGTAAACGAGATTATCTAGATTCAAACCAAATCTGTTTAAGTTTGTAGCCTTTACTTTTATACTGTTATAGTTGACTCTTAAAAACAGAAAAAAAAAAAAAAAAATCCCAGCCTGTCCTGAAAAGCCCAGCCTGCCTATAACACATCTGTGTAGAGCACACAGGGGCAGAGCCAGATTTCACACCAGCAACCAACACAATATGGAGGTTGTAAAATTCTGGAGGTGAAAAGAAGAAAATAATGCTGAGAGAAAGGCCATCTTGTGACAGCTGCTGTGACTAAACAGATTGTATTAATGCTTTCCAGGGTTCTATCTGAGTTTACATTAAATCTCGTGCGGGGGCCTGACAATCACAGTGGGGCTTCTTCATGACTTAAGGTCTGAACACACTGGCTGGCACCCACCACAGAACATCTGGAGTTTGTTAGACAGCCTTAGTTTATTTTTTTCATTGGCCCTGGCCCCTTCCTCTGATGCAGCCTCTCCAAGTGCTGCTTTGCCATGAATGAGTCAAGGAGACAAGTTACCCTGTAGGGGGTGGTTAGAGGGGATAAGTAAATTGGGACCATATTAGAAGGTGACCCCCAAATCTATATATCCCTCATTGCTTCACCTCTTTCTGACAATAGGAATCACATGTGAGCGCCAAGAGCCTATCAGGCAGTGGCAGCTCCATTTGCTGGAAAGCCTGGTCAATGCTGACTGCTTCCCTGTTAGGAAATAGCCTTTAGACTGAGGCACATTCCAGCAATTCATGGACTAGAAGCTTTAAATTAAAACAACATTGATGCCATATCCTCTTTCCAAAAGGCCTCTCCCTTGTCCAAAAGTTAGTACACACTCTTGGAGGAATTAAAGAATCAAATGCCTTTGGCAAGACTCCTTCCTTCTTGCTCACAGCATCCAGATACGTTTTGAAAGGGCAGGAATGTAAAAGGGAGGCAGGAGATGACTGTAGAAAGGACTCCTAAGAAATGTTATTATTTTTCTCTTCATACAGGACACATCGCTACAGAAAATTCAAGGCATGTGGTTTGATATAAAGACACTGAGAATTGTTTAGCTACTTCCTTCTAAGGTTATAAGCTCAGAGATTAATTAATTTCCTTAATTTTCTTTTTTTCTTTTCTTCTTTTTCTTTTGAGATGGACTCTCGTCCTCTTGTCAGGCTAGAGTGCTGTGGTGTGATCTCGGCTCACTGCAACCTCCACCTCCTGGACTCAAGTGATTCTCCTGCCTCAGCCTCCCAAGTATCTGGGACTACAGAGGTGCACCACCACATCCAGCTAATTTTTGTATTTTTAGTGGAGACGGGGTTTCACCATGTTGGCCAGGATGGTCTCAATTTCCTGACCTCATGATCCACCCGCCTTGGCCTCCCAAAGTGCTGGGATTACAGGCATGAGCCACCGTGCCCGGCCAATTTCCTTAATTTTCACATAATGAAAACATATGTTCTTCCGAGGCCACTAATCAAAAACCACTGTGAATGAGGTATGGTATTCTGGTCTGCTAGATATTCAATTCTATTTGGTGTCTTAAGTGAAGAGATCAAGAACTGCTTAAATCATAGGCCTATGTATTCAAGCCTAACTACTTAAGATAACTGATATTGCTGAATATATAAACTCACACAGCAGTGAACTCCTTTATCCAATAATATCCTCCAATTTGCTATTATCAGCTTTGATGAGCCAAATTTCAGTTTTCAACTACTGGACGGATGTCTTTAATAATAGCACATTCTTCCTATCTTACATAACAGGTAGTCAAAATATTAGATGATGTCCTCTTCTTGCTAGAAAGTATTTTAGGACCCTGGAAAAGTTTTATTTCACTTGTGAATAAGCAATGGGTTACTTTTTGCTGGTCAACTATCCATCCTGCAGAAAAAAGACATATTTTGGTATTTTCTCAGCAAAGTGTGCAACATAAATACATATAAAGACTATTTCTAAGCAGTTTTAATTTGATCCACAGAGAAAATAACTTCGTTGTTTCAATATTCATTCTTGTTAATATAAACATTATGCCAAAATACCATCAATTGATGACTGACCTCCAAAAATAGAAGAAAAGAAATTTCTTTACTTGAAAAGCTCTTTCTCGGTCTCATTACTTGAGGGCGAAGAGCACACCTGGGCAGCCAAAATGTACAGCCAACGTGACTGGGAATGCAGGAGACAGCCACGGAGGCTGGGACGCGGATGCTGCGCCCAGCCAGGAGCACTCAACGAGGAGCACTGCCGTTCAAGCAGGGCTCCGATGTAAACATCCAGCGCTCTCCTTATCTTCCAAGGGAAATGTTTTTCCCCATTTCTTTATTGTGGTAAAATATGTCTAACATAAAACGTTACCATTTTAACGATTTTTAAGTTGATGGTTTTGTGTATTAGGTACATTCATACTGTTGTGCAACCATCATCAAAGGGGAAACTTTTAGCTTTTATTTTCACAAACAAAAGGTGTTACATGAATATTAAGCATTAAATTTTGAGAGCATTTAGGCTGAAAAAGAAAAGGGCCAACCTTTGTTCTTATCTTCAGAGCTTACCCAATCCTGAATAACTGGAAATCTTTTCATGAAAATATCCTTAGTGGCTGCTGTCATAGAAATCTTGCTGGATGTTTAAAAAAAAAAAGCCTTTTCATGTCAAATGGGCTAATTTCACTAATTTCTACAATCCATTGTACAAAGTTAAAAAACATTCTCATAGAAGACCTGTGACATTGTCCAAAACAGCCCTCTTACCACGAATGCTCTGCATTTCCTAGACACAGATTTGCGGAGATAAAAAGTCTCTAATGATGGAAACTAACTAGCTCCAATGATCAGATGTCTAATATGAAACATAAGACCTTAAAGTACAAGCTGGCAAAGACCTGTGTGGAGAATGGTATGAAAGCTGGCCCCACTGACCCTCCTGCTGGCATTTAACAATACCTGCTGCTTAAGCTGCTGTACCAGACGATCCTTCTCCCGCTTCAGGGCAGCCACTTCCTCTTGGGTCTTCTTCTTAGAGGACGAAAGCTCCAAGAGAGCTATATTGGCGTCTTTTTCACTAATGGCAGCCAGAAGAGCTTCTTGCCTGCAAAAGAAAGCAAACGCCAACAGCGCCATTCACCCCTTCCAACAATTCTTTGGAGTTACTATTACCAGTACCCCCATTTTGAGGGTAATAAAACCAAGACTTTCAGAGTTTACACAGCTTGCCCAAGTTCACACCTGGAGTAAATGGTACAGCCAGGAATCCCATTCAGGAGAATGTGACTCTAAATTGTCTTTATCATGTTGTTATATTGCTATCTTAATAAGTTCCCCTATATTAGGCTAAGTGAAATAAGCCAGTCACAGAAGGACAAATACTGCACGATTCCATTTACATGAGGGATCTAAAACAGTCAAACTCACGCAAACAGAGAGTAGAACGGTGGTTGCAAGGGAGAGGAGAGAGGGGGAAATGGGGAGTTCCCATCAGTGGGCATAAAGCCTAAGTTACGTAAGACGAGTAAGTTCTAGAGATCTGCTGTATGACATTCTCTCTACAATTAACAATACTACATTGTACACTTAAGTGATTAAGAGGGTAGATCCCGTGTTGTCTTCTTACTACAATAAAATAAAGTTTAAAAAATATTCAGGCCAGGCGTGGTGGCTCGCGCCTGTAATCCCAGCACTTTGGGAGGCTGAGGTGGGTGGATCACTTGAGGCCAGGAATTTGAGACCAGCCTGGGCAACATGGCAAAACCCCACAAAAATTAGCTGGGTGCGGTGGCACACGCTTCTGGTCCCAGCTACTCACTACTCGGGAGACTAAGGTAGGAGGATCTCTTGAGCCTGGGAGGTGGGGTTGCAGTGAGCTGAGATGGTGCCACTGCACTCCAGCATGGGTGACAAAGTGAGACCCTATCTCAAAAAGAATAAATAAAAATTGTTAACCTTTAAAAAAAACTATATTAGTAAGAACTTAGTATTTCATTTTATATTTTAAAAAGAGTTCGTATAGTTGTAGTTGAATTTGAAAAGTAAAGTTACTTTCTTTAAGAATAATCCTGTAACTTACATACTTTATCCATTTAATTTATTCCTTTGATAATTATTCTGTAGCTTCCAGACGATTTGAGGCATTACTGACACTGAAGACATTTTCATGCATACAGCGTACAACAAACTGCAAACTTTAATAAGGTGGATATAGAAACACAGCCATCTATTCCTGGTGCATTATGAACATCAATCATTCTTTTTATCTCATCAATGCAAATAAGTTTGCAGTTGTGGCTTTACTGGCAATGATCTGCACACTTTGAAACAGTAATTTAAACTTTACAGATTCCTTGTGGTTTAGCTAATAATTACTTTATGGTTTGTGTCCAAAGGAAAAAAAGGTGGATTTAGTGGGGAAGCTGATGTAAGAAATTTATAAAATAATCACAATGGAGTTGGTGAACAATTAGTTTCATAATCTAAAATGCATTTCTCAGTAGCTCATCTTTTATGAAAGAAGACATATTTGATTTATAGGAACTATATAAGTGGCCTGAGCTTTTGACCTGAGGAAATGCTGAATCTGAGAATGCATTGCCCAAGTTTAACCTTGCTTCTGTCTTTTGTTAAGATAATTGAGCTTCAACAGCAGTCATATGGAAGAGTTTTAGTTTAGCCACAGACTGGAAGACTATCTGTCTACTGAATATTCTAATGGATATTCTTTATTCTGGATGCGTAGGTCTACTCAACTCTGAAAGCAATACTAACAAATAGAAGATGTGTACTTGGTGTACATCATGGAAATAAAGATTTGTTTCACTAGTTTTGCTGCTGGAAGAGGAGAGAAGATTCTCATCGCACTGTCCCCACACTACGTAATCCTAAGAAATGGCAGGCAGCTTATACCACGAGGATCCAGTCAACACTAAAGGGATAATGACAGTCTAAATATATCCACTGACCACTTGAAAAAAATATGTTAAGTGGTGAAATGAGCTTAAAGGTGAAAGAGTTCAAGAAGGTCTAACTATGCAGTTTCCTGTTGACTGCGGTCATCTGTTCCCTTTCAGGAAGTTCAAAGACTGACCAAGCTGGAAGAGGCAGCATGCTTTCCCAATAAGGGTGCTACATTTCTGTGCACCAATAGTCAGAATCACACATTTAGTAGCAGGCAAGCAGCAGCAGGTGAATGACAGATAAATTACTCTATCTAATTAGATTGAAATACCAGCACCTTTGCTGAATGCAAAATACAAAGGTGATCGGACTTGAGGCCTATTTTGTGCTTAAGGAAAATATCGTAATATGACATAGTAAAAATGATTCCATGTTGTTGAAGCTTCTTGACTGAATTCCAAACTCTTTCATAAATGGTATGCTTGGACAGCTAGTGTGGTACAGTTCATCTCTGGGGTAAAATGTCAAATTTGCAAATCACAATATGAAATAACAGATGACAATTTAGATTTCTAATTTCAAAGTTTTGAGGAATGTGGCATTGGAGTCTGAGCCATTGAAATAGTGTCTTTTTAATAAGATATATAATTTGAAGTATTTTTTATGCAATTCAAATAGAGATTTTATTTCATTGATGCTATTTTTTTTACTAAGCAATGATAATATGCTATGGACTATACAGAATCAAACTTTCTCTCCTATGATCATGGCTCTCATCCTCTAAAAATCCCCTAACAGATCATCATGGCTTTCTACTTTCCATTTAAAACGTATACTCCTGATACTGATTTCTACATGTATAGGTGCCTAAGAAGGGCAATTCATAGTCAAGAGAATAAAATGTTTTGATTATATATTGCACATATAATCATATGAATTCTGAGTAATGTCTATCTTTGATAGGTATACTAGCTTCTAGGTTTTTCTTTTATTTTCCAAAAGGGACAAAGACAGTATTGTTCTCTTGGTTACAATTCTGGTAAATTTGAAGTGGATAGTATGAGGGAGAACAACCTCTTGAAAAAAATTTGGAGAATAGGGAAGAATGTGAAAGCTAGTAAACAGTAACAGCAAAGACTTTTAGGGAATACGAAAATTGTTGTTCCTCTAATCCATCTCTTAGAAACGACCATATGGTATAGTTGAACTTACCTGATTAAGTTTTACATGGCACACTTGAGAGTGTCTAAACTCAGAAATGTTGTTAAAAATGCTCAGCTTTTCAGAGGGAATGGAATTCACAGTGGAAAAAAAAAGCAAATTGAAAAAGAATTTTATTTTAATAGCTGTCTACTCAATATAATTGCTTCTTTGAAAAAAAGTATTTTCTGATAAAAGTAGTACACAGTCATTGAAGAAAAACTGAAAGATACAGAAAAGTATAAAGAAAATAAAAATTACCAGAAATAATTCTTTTTTATAACTTCTTTTAATCTGAGTCAATGGTTTGAGATCACCTATTCTAATACTGATATAAATATTTTAAAGAAATTGAACCTCAAAGGAATTAATCATCGACTTTAAGAGCTTTACTAACTAGAGACTATCCGCAGAAAGGGGAGACTTGCTAGTGTAGCACATTCTGACTTCATTCCCATAAGTCCCTAGGGAGTAATACAAGCACATAAAATGTGAACGGTAATATATGTATGCCACAAGCCCAGGGCAAAATAAGAACTGCAATGCTTTTCCTGTCAAATTACTCTCCTTGTTCTGTTCCCTTCTTTTCCAGAGTTAAAAAAAAAAAAAAAAAAAAAAAAAAAAGGAAAATGTGGACACGAAACCTTTCAAAGTGATTAGTAATCCCCCCCGCCCGCATGACCAACATGCACATTATTAGCATAATGCGTAGGTAGCAGCAGAAATCCAACTTTAAGTCATTACAGTAGTCTATTCACTCTATCCCTGGTGCTTTAAACTACCAGGCCAGTTGAACCTGCCCTTTGACCTGCAAATTCTAATAGAATCAAGATGTCTCTAAAAGGGCTCTGCTGCGGCATCTGTGCTTCAGGAAATAGTAAGACCACCCCCTCTATCCCCTTCCCCCATCTGGGCAAATTTCAGAAACTGGAGGCAAACATCAAAGGCAAATGGAGCTCAAGATGCTTTTGAATAACATTCCTGAATCCTTGAGAACGCCACAACATTAGCCTTCTATTGCTAGTAAATAAGAGACCATAATTAGCGTGGGCATATGGTGGTTAAAAATCTGAATGAGTCCTAAGTATGTGTGTGTGTTTAACAGAAATGCAAGACAAAAAGAGGAATATGAATGAAGGGATGTTACCAAGGTTTATTATTCGCTCCTCCTCCAACCAAGTATGTCAAATTGAATGACTGTGTAATCATGTTCTATACATTCTATCATACTGAAAACATCTGGAAAAATACCAGATTAAAACTAGAACAAGATAAGTAGCTTTGGACATTTTAATGTCATGGACATGTAGGAATAGTTTAATTTACTCTAATTTTAAGATAAATCTGAAATCTAGATTAACTTACCGATGGACTAAATAAACCTTTGATTCTGCTACCTTCCTAGTTATTTAACCAATTAACTATCCAGAGTGAGTAGTAAACTACCAATATATCTCTTCTACTCTTCTATCTCTTTTCCTGAAGAAATCCTCTAATGACTAGATTCTCCAACTTCCCTTGCAGAGGTTTCAGAGACTATGGTAGATACACTACTTAAATAAACTCTGTGAAAACCATAGTCCATGGGACAGCCTCTGTGGGTGGACCTCACTGAAATACCTGCCCTCGCAAACTTTGGTCCCTGTACATCTTATGTCCTCTGCAGGTCATGTTTATTTAGGTACCCAGAAATATCTCTTTAATGTAAAATGTCAACAGTAACATTTTACATGTTAGTAACATAACAAATTACCCTTTTAATGTTAATAGAGCCATCATATTCCTGGATCCACAGGCTGACAACATTTAGTTTTTAATGTACCCACTGTTTTGTCTGTGCACGTCACTCCCACCCTTTTATCTTGGGCCTGCATTATTCTTAAAGCCTCTTCTCTGATTTCTCCATCATTCTATACTGTCCTGCTTTTCCAAGGTCATCGTCATTAGGTCTCTTGCCATAGCAAATATTTTTGCCTAATATTCAGGATCACCTACAATTTTTTAACCCATTTCTTCCTTATTGTCTTCCAAGGACTCTCTGTCATAGAGCTGCTATGTGTTTTCACTTAGGTTTATGTTATGTCCTCTGCCTGAAATGCCTGTAGCTTTCTCTCCTTCAAAATCTGGCTACTCACTTAACTGCTAATTTCTCTCCATTCAGCATCTCCTTTCAGCACTTACATAGTTTGGATGATATTAACAGGCATTTGCTCTGTAAATGTTTTTTGATTCTTCTACATGGGTAGGGTCTGTTTCTCTGATTATAGTATGTTTATGATTTACCTCTTCAAAACTGATTAATGTTTCTGGTTTACTGGTCTGTTTATTAGCTCATTAACTTTTATCTTTTAGGGTTTTTTTTAGTTGTGATAAAACACACATAAAATTTACCATAACCATTTATAAATGAACAGTTCAGTAAAGTACATTTAGATTGTTGTGCGACCAACCTCCAGAACTCTCTTCATCTTACAAAGGTGAAACTATACCAATAACAGTAACTCCTCTTTTCCCCTCCCCCAGCCTCTGGCAGTCATCATTTACTTTCTATCTCTATGAATGTGACTTCTGTAGGTGCCTCACATAAGTGAAATCAAACAGTATTTGTCTTTTTGTGACTGGCTTATTCCACTTAACATGATGTTTTCAAGGTTCATCCATGTAGCATGTGGCTGAATCTCCTTTTTCAAGGCTGAGTAATATTCCACCACATGCACATACCACATTTTGTTTATCCATTTATCCAACATGGACACTTGGGTTGTGTCTATCTTTCAGGTATTATGCTGCTATTTTTACATTTTAAAAAATGTCTTCCTTCGAGAGTCTTGGTTCCTAAATTTGAAAACTAAAAGCTTTCAAATATTGTTAATGTTCTGCATTGCATTAGCCTAAACTGCTTAAGCTTTCTTGTTTTATTTTATTTAGGGCTGCAGTTACTCTATATACTCTATACTCAATACGCTGATATAATTTGCTAGTCTTCAATGTTTGCCCAAAGCCTGTGCTTAGGAATAGTTGGAATACAAACTCCACAAAGACAGGATCTTTGTCTGTTTTATTCTGTAATGAATTCCAAATGCTAAGAATAGTTCCCAGCACAGAGTAGGCTCATAATGAATGTATCTTGAACCAACTGCACCTCTGATTCTGACTTCACTTCTATCTGTTGTGGTGGTTCCCCCGCTGTTCAGTGTTTTCACCTATTCTGAAGCTGTATTTCACTGCACTTTTAAGGCATTTTTTTTTTCCAGGCCAGTAGCGTCTAGGCAAGTGAGCAGAGCGTGTAAGGAAGATAAACATAAACCACAACTAGAAAGAAACCATGAGCTTTGGGCAACTTACGTTTCATTTAAAGAAAGAAAGAGTTGTGTTTTTCTCTAACTGAACACCTAGGTTCACTAGGTTCAATTCTATATGCCATAATTTAAGAGGGGTGCACAACTAGAAGGTATCAAAGGAAGACGACATAGTGGGATTATACAAGGGTATGTTAATCTAAAAAGATTTACTAACATAGCACAATCATTTCTACCAAAATTTTTAAGGTAGGTTTTGCAAAAACAGAACATTGAATCTGTGTTTGTCCAGAGGGCACAATTGTTACCAAAGCAGGGGAAGTCACAAAAGAGAGAGATTTTGGTTTATAAAAGGAACATCTAGTGTATTAATATCTGTTAGTAAGTAGAGTTGAAAAGCTAAAAAATTATAGCTCTTCCCATGACTAGGTGTTTAAAGAGATTATCAGAGATATTGTGTAAGTAATTTTGTTTCCAGTGGTGAGACTGTCCTTTTCAACTCTAAGACTTTAATATAACTAATGAGATGAAACAATAAATGCTAAGTGCCAAATATACTGTATGGGCAGTAAATGCTGAAGTAGTACAGCAGAGAGAAATCACCTCAGGCTAAGGACGTGGGAACTGACATGGGCCCTATTTTGACAGAGAAATAAGAAAGACAGAGTGGCAAGTGTGAAAGCACCAGTCACATGTGAGGACACATCGTAGAACTGGATTAGAGAGTGTCTACAGGGACAGGAAATGGCAGAGAAGCTGAAGAGGCAGCTCTAAATCAGAGTAGAGATGGTCTGGAATGGTGGCCCAAGGAATAAACAGAATGTGAAATCCTTGAGGGTTCTAACCAGAACCCAGCAGGCAGAGGGTACACAAAAATGCTGAATGAGAAGTGATTTGATTTTGTACGTAATATAGAAATACCAAAAGTTTTAGAGAAGTAAAGCAAGGTCTTACTTAGAAAGACTGAGTTGAAGGTAATGAGGAGAGATTAGAAGATTCTGCAAGGGGAAAGGCCAGGATGCTACTGCTAGAAATGTGTTAGAAGTAAAAATCTTATATTACAAAAACAGTTCCTAAAGAATGAAGAATAAAACGCTGCTGTCTGACTCTTGGATTCAAGAATTGCAGGTAGGACTCTAAATGAAAGACTGCTATGCTAGTCAATGAATATGCAACACAAAATAACTATCACATTTATGCTTAAATGCTACAAAGAAACTTTCAAAGGTCACCAGATACAGACTATTTCAGGGCATAGTTCCAACAGTGCACGCTGGGGTCCTGCCTAGCACAGCCCTCCTGCAGCACAATGGCAAGTCCTGTGCAAAGCACAATGTCCAAGATTTCTCATTTGCTGCTCATCTCATGTTTCTCTATCTCCTGAAACAAGGGAAAGGAACTGACCGACAGTGAGAAATACACTCATGGTTGGGCTCGGTGGCTCACACCTGTAATGGCAACAATTTGGGAGGCTGAGGCGGGTGGATCACTTGAGCCCAGGAGTTCGAGCCCAGCCTGCGCAACATGGTGGAACCTCATCTCTGCAAAAAAAAAAATAAAAAAAACTAGCTGGGCCTGGTGGTGCGTGCCTATAGTCCCAGCTACCTGGGGGACTGAGGTGGGAGCATCCTTTGAGGCCAGGAGGTCGAGGCTGCAGTGAGCCGTGATGGCACCACACTGCATTCTGGTCTAGGTGGCAGAGCAAGACCCTGTCTCTAGAAAAAAAAAAAGAAAAAAAAAGAAATACACTTACAAGGGAATGGGTAGAGAAGTTATCCCAATATGGACTGACTTCTATTTTTCACAAGTTCTTGAAAAAGATCAAAATTAACATTATAAAGGCAGAAACTGCTGGTGATTATAGCTCAGTAAATGACACTGATTGAACAAAATTGTGGGTGGAAAACTTGTGTTCAGTTTTTTCCTTCACCTTTTCTGAAAAATGAGCATGTTCATAAAATTATGGCAAGTTTAGAAGACTTAGTTTTACTGTGCTATTGAGACCTCTGCTATAAAGCCTCTACCTGCTTCTCAGACGGGCAAAAAACTCGACATCTGTATCTCTACTTGTTAAAAAACAAAAGTTTGTACATTCCAAATTTGTTTAAAAAATATAAAAATGAACTGTATTCTAATCCACAAGGATTGGAGGCAGATCAGTCGTTGCCAGGGACTGCAGTGGGAAATGGAGAGTGACCAGAAAGGGCAGACAGAAGCTCCTGGAAATGACTGTAGCTTGACAAACTCACCAAAATGTATGTCTAAAATGTTTGCACTTTATTGTATTTATATTATTCCTCAATCAAGTTACTTTAAAAACCATAAAATCTTCTGAATGAGGAATGTTCTCATATAGCAAAGATAAGTATAAGCACTTTTTTTAACCTATAGTCAAATACAGATAACATAAAATTGACCATTTTAAACCATTTTAAAGTGTATATTTCTGTGGCATTAAGTACACTGATACTGTTGTGCAACTGTCACCGCCATCCATATCCAAAGATTTTTCATTTTCCCGAAAAGAAACTCTACACCTATGAAAGGCTAACGCCCCTCCTCTGCCCCTTCCAGCCCTTGGCAGCCACCATTCTACATTCTGTGTGTTTGAATCTGACTACTCCAGGTACCTCATATAAGTAGGATCACACAGCATTTGGCCTTTTGTATCTGGCTTACTTCACCCAGCATGATTCGAGCACAATGTATTTTTATGCTTCCAAATTTAAATAATGTGGAAGATACAAATTACCCTATGAATATTTTTTCCTCGAGTCCTCTTTTCCAACTCTTCGAGAGAGAGAGAGAGAGAAAGAGACAGAGAGACAGAGCTCTGAAGATCAACGGTTCTTATCTAGCCACTGCTGGACTAAGAAGGCAGAGCTGGCAAGTGCCAAGATCAGATGGACAGAGCAGATGAGAAAAGGTCTAGGGCAGAAGAACTCATAAGACCTGGTGAATGCTGGCAACTTTGCTGGGGTCCTGATGTCCTTTTTCATTAAGTGTAGTTAAAAATACACAACCACAGCTTCAGTGCTGTCAGACTGAACATGATGCAGAATCTCTGTGAATGACTTGTTTTTGGCCACTTAGTGTTAAATATCATTTATGGTGATATTGAAAATTTGTTCAAGAAATGAGATATTTATAGGAATTCTAATTTGACATGCACACAATAGTGTGTCTTATCTTCTAGAGGGATGCAAGATAATGACACCTGAAGAAATACTAGCAACTAAATAAAACAACTTGGAGATAAAAGGTCTAAAAGCAAATAACGAACTGCATGGAAAAACAGAATGACTTTAAGAAGCATTGGAATCCAGGTGCTTTTCCAATGAATATTTTAAATAAAATTCAGCCCCATGGCTCTAAAGAAGGTCCCAGTGAACTCTGACATTCTTTCCACTCTTTCCCCCATACTTCATACAGAAAGTCAAGCTGCTAGTTTCATCCCATACTGTTGATGAGTTGATAGTAAGTAAAGGCCTTCCAAATATTACATCCTCAGTTTTTTAATGAATAATCACGGTCTTATAAATGTGGCCCAATGTTCCAGAGTTTTGCTTTCCTGGAGGCACTTTCATGAAAATCAACTTCATGAGAGATTTTCATTCCATATTCATGATGGTGGAATGCGAATTTAGGCTAAGTTTTTAGATATAGGTCTTAGTTTTAGTGCTCAAGATTAAGAAGGTAGCAGGGCTCCTGGTATTTAAGCACAGTTCTAGCTTCCCTTATGAAGGTGGCACCCAAAACTCATTTAATCAAATCATGCATTTCTACAAATTGTTTACTAGTTTAATAAAAACAGGCAATTTTTAATTTAATTTTTATTTTTTTATGTTTTTTTTTTTTAATTATTATACTTTAAGTTTTAGGGTACATGTGCACAATGTGCATGTTTGTTACATATGTATACATGTGCCATGTTGGTGTGCTGCAAGCACCCATTAACTCGTCATTTAGCATTAGGTATATCTCCTAATGCTGTCCCTCCCCACTCCCCCCACCCCACAACAGTCCCCGGTGTGTGATGTTCCCCTTCCTATGTCCATGAAAACAGGCAATTTTTTTTAGGCCAGAGACTGAAATAGCATATCCTCAGTTTCGTGGGTCTATCTTTGAGTATCTTCCATTCATCTTCTATGCCCACCTTTTTTTTTTTTTTTTTTGAGACAGAGCCTCACTGCCGTCACCCAGGCTGGAGTGCAGTGGTGAGATCACAGCCAACAACTGCAGCCTAGATTTCCCAGACTCTGGTGATTCTCCCACATCAGCATCCCAAGTAGCTGGGACTACATACCAAGTAGCTGGCATCACCATACCCAGCTTATTCTATTCTATTTATTTATTTTTATTAGAGAGGGGGTTTCACCATGTGGCCCAGGCTGCTCTCCTGGGCTCAAGTGATCCTCTCACTTCGGCCTCCCCAAGTGCTGGAATTACAGGTGTTAAGCCACTGTACCCAGCCCTGTATTTCCCTAAACGTTACTTTAGCAAAAGTTATCTAGCTGCTTCCTTTATAAAATATACTTGTACTTATATTTGAAATGAAAGATATGTTCTTCAGGGAATTAATCTTGGGAAGTTACACAAAAATTTATTCTAGTGATGCCGCCAAATTTCTCTTTAAGCTTCACAGTTTTATTGCATCATTTAAATATTTGGAATTATGACAAATACCCTTTTTATTAATTGAATTTTAATTTTGACACCAAGTCTTGTGCACAATGAATCAGAGTGATAGGTTTTGGATTACACTGAAGTGTAAGTACATATTTATTTTTAGGGGCATCCTGCAAACTGGCTCTGAAAGTAATTTCCAAGAAAAGGATCACAAATATATTTGAGCCATGACAGCCCCAATGAAGTAAGTGTAAAATCACCTATATGACTATTGTGCGACTCTATTGGATCCTAAGTTCCAACGTTCTTATTTTTTGATAGAAAGATTCTTCTACTTCATAGCCAAGCTTCATTGTCTTCATGACTAGAGAGCACTTCTGCTGAATGACATTCAGATCCTTGTTTATATTCTAAGCTTCTTTACTTTTGAATTATACTTAACAATGTCTGTCAATAGTAAAACAGACAACATAACTGAAATTAAAAAATCAGAAGAGAAATTAAGAAATTACAATAAGCCTCAGAATGTCTTCTTAAACAAACAAAAAAAGAAGATGCCAGAGGAGAAGGGAGTACCTAGTTACGACAATGCCTGCTCATTTGGTATTTACTGTTTAGAATAAAATCCACTAAAAATTTTTAAGATTTACATTAATTTGCAAAATAATGGCACATAGTATCTTTCTTTAAAAAAAAAGCCTGCATCTATAGAATTAGTTAACTATCAAATTGTATATAAAATGTATCTATATATTCTCCATGTTAGAAGACTCTAAAGATGATGTAACTCTTTTGTGATACACAAATATATACAGACCAATAGTCCTTTCAATATAATATGTAGGGAACTACAGTTTACGATGAAACATTATAATAGAAAGGAAAACAACATCAATTCAGTGAGTGGGCCAAGGTTTGACTATTCCCTCCCAAACTCATGTTGAAATTTAACTGCCTTTGTAACAGTATTAATAGGTAGAACGCTTAGGGTATGTTAGGCCATGACCGCTGTGTCTTCACGAATGGATTAATGCCATTATTGTAAGGGTGGGTCTGTTAACGAGGAAGCGGGGTTTGGCCTCCTTTTACCTGCCTTCCGCCTTTCTCTTACCCTCTTCTTTGCCCTTCCACCATGGGATGACACAGCAAAAAGACCCTTGCCAGGTGTCGGTTCCTTGCTTTTGGACTTTCCAGCTTCCAGAACCATAAGCCAAAATTTCTGTTCATTATAAATTACTCAGTCTGTGGTACTTTATTATTGCAGCAATAAAATGAACTAAGACCATCTTAGACTGTTCCTTACAGTCATAGTTCTAGTGAGTTGTCTCTATTTCTGTTGAGTGTAGAAGTGACTCCTGGATTCTACCTAATGTCTACCTATTTTGACAGAACTCGTAAAGAAAATATGTTTAATTTGACCTAAAATGATTGATTATTCAACCCCTCACCATGCTACAATTACTGATCCTCAGGGAGAAAGCCTCGACTGAGCCTACTTTTCCCTGAAGCTGTTATGCTTTCTCTTTCCCCACCTTGGTCAAAGTTTTGAGGGCTCCAATATAGTACTAATGACAATTTTGGATTCCTGACTTCAAGGCAGCAGAGCAAAGACCTATCAGTGACATTTTCCTCCAGAAAATTACTCCCAAACACCAGAATGAAAAAACGAAGCAAACTCTTATCTTTGTCGATGTAAGAAGATTTATGTCACGCCAAACTGTAACGGTTGAAGTGAAAATGGATATGGAAATTCTAAATGATTTAGCATATGAAAATCAATCCAGAGTGCGAACCTACTACTTAGCTTCATCTCTTGAGGCTCAAGCTCAGCTTCCCCTCCTCCAACTTCATCCCCAGATCTCCAGCACAAGATCAGTGGATTTAAGACATAATTCAGTCTATGAGCGGGAAGCAGCTTTCCCCTGCAGAACCCAAGAAGGGCTCACAAATAGGTCAACGGCTGTGGAGAGTTGTATAGCTTATTACATGGTATCAGATTTGCTTTACAATGGTGGCTCTCAAACTTGAAAGAAATTATTCAAAATGGAAGTCTGTGTTCTACTCCAGACTACTGAGTTTCCGGAATGGACATCTACACTTGAGATCCACTGTTTCAGAGGAAGATGAGCTCATTTAAAAGACCAACGTTAAGGTATTATATACTCTGATTCCCTACATCCTTGCCAAGACTGGATTTTTAGCATTTGTACGTACTTTCCTAATTCAATAAGTATATAAAAAGAATCTTTCAATTCCACAGTGAAAATGATCAAAGTAACTTTCGACTCTTAAATTCTGATGATATTGCAGGCACTCATAATGTGGATCATTATTGGACTTAGAAATATTATGCAGAGATGACTTCTATGGGTTGGTTCTATCTAACGTATTATTTGAAAAAAAAAAAAAGTTTAGTGTTTTTTTTTTTTTTGAACAGACAAGGCCTTGCTATGTTGTCCGGGTTGGGGTGCAATGTTTTTTCACAGGCATGATCGCAGCTCACTGTAGCCTCAAACTGCTGGGCTCAAGCCATCCTCCCAAGAAGCTGGGACTACAGGCATGTACCACAAGAACATCCTATAATATATTCTTGGGCAAATCTCCCATTTTCCTGGCAAGGGCTATCACAAGACAGATAGGTGAATTTAGGATCTTCTGCTTTCTACATATCTGCCTTTAAAACCAGCTGGCAAGCCAAGGGAGTTTCTGTTAGGGATTTACTCAAATCCTATCAAAATCTCTACTGAATTATGTTTTAAGCCCACTGATCTGCGCTGGAGATCTGGGGATGAAGCTGGAGGAGGGGAAGCTGAGCTTGAGCCTTAAGAGATGAAGCTAAGTAGTAGGTTCACAGTAACATCTGGAGATGGTCTGATAAAAAGATTTATATTGGCCTTTTCTCTCATTTTGTCTTTATTATTTTACAACAGTATGTCCTTTATGCTTCATGTTTTATAGTGTATGTAATATGAACAGAAAATTTCAGAATACAATCTTCCCATATGAAGATGTAGTCCCTTCAAACTAAGGTACACCTGTTGATATATATGTCTACTTTTGGACTACACCATTTATCTTGTCTTCTTTCCTTAGGAAGTCTCTGTCTCCAAAAGTAAATAAAGTCTTCTTACATTGTCTCTCAGAACTCAAACTCCAGAATGCTTCTACTTATTTAGATGTCTGTTTTAAGAATTATTGAATGCTTTCAGCAATTAATCTCTGCACTTTGTCACTGTCCCACTGTTTATTTAACCTTTCCCAGTTTTAGATGGATAGCATGTCCATACCAGCTGTCCACACTGTGCTACCGAGGGGGCTTGCTCGCCTTTCTTTAGCCTGTGCTGCATTCCACGTCTGTTTGCCATGACATTTGCTAGAAGAATGCCAGCAGTGTCAGGGCACTCAGGTCTCCACCTCCAGCAAAATCAAGATCCAACTGTGTCTTGATCTCATAAAATAGCCAACGTTACATAAAACATCTAATTTTGGGATTTGTGGTACACTTACAAAAAAAGTAGGAGCTGCCCCAATGCGTAAGTATCCGAGATATACTCCTATAGCTGTATAGGAAGCTTATGAAAGCTGTCAGGGATATATATGAGTGCATGCTGGGATGCTGAGAGAGTACTGAAGACATTGGGGCTGCTGAGATCTTGGAGGTCACCAAAAACATTTGTTGGCCAAATGGATGAAAACAAACCTGGTAATTTATTACCTTCTTGCATTAATGATTCAACAATTTTATTATTCATCAGCTATCAATCTGTTGGCAAAAACTATAAGAGTCCCTTTTCTCCTACACAGGTTTGGAATGAGACACCTGGTATGTAAATTCTGTGGGAATGGGCAATGACTATGCCCGCATCAGGTAGATAAATTCTCATCAGCTGGGATGGTCCCATCTTTTCTGCATCCTCCTATAGGTTCTAGCTGCTTGCCAAATGCCAGACAGAATTTAAAAACAATGCTTACTACACCAATTTTTCCTTTTAATAAGGGGCATACGGTTAAAGTAGACATAAAAAGATGGGAAGCGCAGACTTTTAAAATGAAAGTGTTTTCGTTTTTAATTTGAAGGTTCTCTCCTTAGCTATGGCATTATTTTTATTAGGGAAAAATATGCTCAAAATAGTAAAGCAATAACCTTTACTGCCTACTGAGTCACACATCCTACTTCTCAAAGACACACACACACAAAAACAGCAACTGAAAATATTATTTCAAAGCAAGTTTTAGAATTTTATTATCTATAAACTCAATTTTTTAAGTTTTAAACTTTTGCATATTTTAAAACAACAGTAGTAAAGATTTCAAAACTATAGAAATTGATACCTATTACTGTTTATATTTTGCATATGACCTCTGGATCTCTTCTTCCTCTCAACGGAATATAAATATATAAACACACACACACACACACACACACACACTTTTTTTTTTGACAGAGTCTCACTTTGTCACCCAGGCAGGAGTGCAGTGGTGTGATCTCAGCTCACTGCAGCCTTGACCTCCTGGGCTCAAGCGATCCTCCCATCTCAGCCCTGCAAGTAGCTGGGACCACAGGCATGTGCCACCAGGCCTGGCTAATTTTTTGTGTGTGTTTTGTAGAGACAGGGTTTCATCATGTTGCCCAGGCTGGTCTTGAATTCCTGAGCTCAAGCAATCCACCCACCTTGGCCTCCCAAAGTGCTAGGACTACAGGTGTAAGCCACCGCACCCAGCCAGGACCGAGTATTTTATCTCACTTAGAGCACCTCTATTTTACCTTATGTTAAAGCCATTTTTCCCATTTCTGAAGCTGGTTGACGGAATTAACTTCATCATGTCCACCCTCAATTCAGCTAATCTTTGACTCAGCTTTAGTGGTTCACTGGTGCCCACCTCGTAGAGTGAATTCAGTTTCCCAAAATACCATTCTGTCTGTGACCAGTTGGAGCTGATGATCAGAGCAAGAGGAATAAAGACAAGACACTTTCTCTTGTTATTTACAGTCTGCTCCACAGGCCAAACTTTACCTCTGGCATACATAGCTATTCTCTAGGTCAGTATTTCTCAAAAGCACATTCCACAGAAGTACAGCAAGAGACAGTAACAAATAAGCATGACAAAAGATTTCCACGGTCAAATATGTTTGAGGAACACTGGTCATAACAGCACTGCTGCAGAACTTAGAAAAGCTTTTTATGGTGTAGGTTGCATATCTTTAATAGGGGGCTATATTTTAAAGCAGGAATCAGCAAGCTACTGCCACTCATGGTCAAAGCCAGCCCATGGCCCATGAGCAAAGAATGGCTTTTCCATTTTTAAATGGTTGAAAAAAAAGAAAATAATAATACTTTTGTAACCCCAAATAATATAGCATATAACATATAATAATTACATTTTGTGAAAATTATATGAAATTCAAAGTTTAGTGTCCACAAATAAAATTTTAGTGGAACAAAACCTTGCTCATTTGCTTATATATTTTCTATGGCTACGTTGGTGCTACAAGAGATTTGAGTAGTGTGACAGAGACCAAATGGCCCACAAAGCCCAGTAAGTTTACAATCTGGCCCCTGAAAAAGTTCCAACCGTACCTATAAAGTATTTTCCAAACTTAACTGATCATGGAGCCCCACCTTCTCTTTTTTCTGGGTGGAACATCACTTAACACCTTGAGGGATACTAGTACACGAGAAAACAGTTTGGGAAGTGGTGATTTAAAGATAAATCAGTGGGCGGACTGCTGTAATCCCAGGATTTTGGGAGGCTGAGGTGGGCGGATCACCTGAGGTCAGTAGTTCCAGACCAGCATGGCCAACTTGGTGACACCCCGTCTCTACAAAAACACAAAAACTAGCCAGGCACACTCCTGTAGTCTCAGCTACTTGGGAGGCTGAGGCAGGAAAATCAACTGAACCTAGAACGCGGAGGTTGCAGTGAGCCGACACTGCACTTCAGCACTCCAGCCTGGATGACAGAGCAAGGCTCTGTTGCGCCCTGACCCAAGAAAAGGATAAATAAATGATTCTTCAAGAGTATGAATGAACTGGGTAAACACTCACTATAATTAGCATTGCCAGCATGATTACTATAGAGCCAGATATTCTGCTAGGCACCTTCAACTAAGTTTTTTTTTTTTTTAAGATGGAGTTTTACTCTTGTCGCCCAGGCTGGAATGCAACGGGGCAATCTTGGCTCACTGAAACCCCTGCCTCCCAGGTTCAAATGATTCTCCTGCCTCGGCCTCCTGAGTAGCTGGGGTTACAGGTGCCTGCCACCATGCCCAGCTGGTTTTTCTAATTTTAGTAGACAGGGGTTTCACCGTGTCGGCTAGGCTGGTCTGGAACTCCTTACCTCAAGTGATTGGCCCACCTCGGCCTCCCAAAGTGCTGGGATTGCAGGCATGAGCCACCACACCTGGCCTTAACTAAGTAGTTTAATCTTTACATCAACCTTATGAATCTGGGGAGATACCTGGTAGGCAGTTGTACTGACAGTCCTGCAATCAGGACCCGATTAAAGACTACGTGGGAATGATCAGCACTGAAAGTAATTGAAATCACAGGAGTACATGAGACCACCAAGATAAGACACGAGACCACCAAGATAAGAGGCGGGGCACACAGCACTGGTGGAAGAAGTCTATGAAGAACTGAGGGGGAATGGTCTTAGAGGAAAAAGAAAACAAAAAGAAGGTGGTCCCTTGGAAGCCAAAGATAAAGAAAGTTTCCAGAAATAAGAAGAGATTAAACATGTTAAAGATTCACAGGCAGGTCAAGATAAAGAATACAAAATTTCCATCGGATTCAGTTTTTCGAAAGTTACTACTTTGGAGAGTAGTTTCAGGGCTGGAGGCAGAAGCTATATTGCAATGGGCTGAGCAGCAAACAGCAGTGAAGAAGTGGAAAGAGATCATAAATCAGTCTTTCAAGACCACACAAAACAAAACCAGAATCACAAACTCTTAGCATAACAAGAGACCTTACAGAACAGATCCATTCATGAAAATCATGGCTTGCTTGTGTTCCACACCACATGGCTGCCAAGTGGCCCCCCAGCCTATGTTTAAACACACTGAATGAGCTGGTGCCTATACCAGCTTTGACAACCTCTTAGGAAATTACTTATAGAACTGATCCCAAAAGCTCTCTGTTTTTAAGTTTTATTTATATTTTTTATTATCCTGCATAATTATTAAGACGGAAAGAGCTGTCTCTTCGTAACCCTAGTTCTATTCCTTTAAGCTCCATAAAAGAAATTCACTCTTTCAAATAACTGTCCTTAAAATATCTGAAAATGTTCTCCTGTCTCTTTAGCGTTAAAGACTTATTTGTAGGCCAGGCGCGGTGGCTCACGCCTGTAATCCCAGCACTTTGGGAGGCCGAGGCGGGCGGATCATGAGGTCAGGAGATCGAGACCATCCTGGCTAACACGGTGAAACCCGTCTCTACTAAAAATACAAAAAATTAGCCGGGCGTGGTGGCGGGCGCCTGTAGTCCCAGCTACTCGGGAGGCTGAGGCAGGAGAATGGTGTGAACCCAGGAGGCAGAGCTTGCAGTGAGCAGAGAACACACCACTGCACTCCAGCCTGGGTGATAAAGCAAGACTCCATCTCAGACAAAAAAAAAAAAAAGAAAAGAAAAGAAGACTTGATTGCTTCTCTTACCCAATAATTTTATCAAGGTGAGAGCTAAAAGATCTGACTGAATATACATGCCTAAATCACACTCATCTATATTTTTAAAAGAAAAAAGCCATCTCAAACTTAAAGTAGTCCTATTCTAGAGTAAATACACATTCCCTTACATAGGATATAATGAATATGTATTTGTATGTACTTTGAAGGAAACAAAAAGAGAAAAAGCAATAGAAAGAATAAAGTAAAAACAAGTGCTACAGTCTCCAATAACAATCTCTCATTAAACATATGATTTTCATTCTCTCAAATGTCTGCGACCACTATGTGCATGGACAAGTGTAGTAGAGAAAACTGCATTAAGAGCTCAGACTGAAGGTCAATGAGGACAAGAAAATTTTTTGGGGGGGGGGGGGGGGTGTTTACTGACAGATCTCAATGTGATGTTTTCTGAATTAAGAAGATAAATTCTAAGAACATTCTAGCTATTATAATATAAAAATTCACCCTTCTATGAGAAAGGTAAGTATATATAAATACATAAACTATACATGATGACATTCAAACCATTTGCAGTTTGGCTCCAACCTAAATTTTCCAGCCTGATGGTTCAGTGATTTGGAAATTTCTCACATTCCCCCAATACATACATGCTGCCTTTCCCAGTGTCTTTTTAATCTTTTTCTATTAAAACGGCAGTCTTTTAAATCCCTTTTGCCCTTGCTGGTTCAGCTCAGTTCAGCACACATTTATTAAATGCCTTCTATGTGACAAAGGTCACAAGGAACACTGAGAAAACTAGGATGGGTACTCAATCTTGAAATGCTATCCTGAGAAAGCTCCCTAAGCAACAGGAACAGGGTGATATGATGAAGGCTTGTGGTAGAAGGAGCCTGGTGAGCTCTAAGAGTCCTTGAGGCAATAGGAAGGTTAAGGCCTGGTGACTCTTGAAACTCTGGGGAGAATTGGGTATTTCAGAATGCTGTGCTGGGTTAAAGCTGGAGGCCTAATGGATCCTTGGGCCCTTCGAAGCAGTATATACTCAGCAGTGATTTACTTACCAACCGTTTAACCATTATTATAAACAATGTACCATTAATTTATAAATAATATGTGTTTAAATATTCAAATATTAAGAGAATGAGAAAATAAGACACAGAATGGGAAAAAATACTTGCAAAAGACACATTTGATAAAGGACTGTTATCCAAAATAATACAAAAGATACTTAAAATTCAACACTAAGAAAATAAATGATCTGATTAAAAAATGGGCCTTATGATACACTGCATGTATTAAAACATCACTATGTACCCCACAAATATGTACAATTATGTTGTATCAATTAAAAATTGAAAATATTATAAAAAACAAAATAAAACAAGATAAAAGGAAGAAAATGCACCAGAGACCTTAACAGACACCTCACCAAAGAATATATACAGATGGCACATAAGCAGACAAAAAGATGCTTCCCATCATACGTAATCAGGAAATGCATATGAGAACAATGAGATACCACTACACACTTACTACAATGGACAAAATCCAGAACACACACTACCAGATGATGGCAAGAATGCTGAGCAACAGGAATTCTCATTCACCGCTGGTGGGAATGCAAAATGGTACAGCACTTTGGAAGACAGTTTGGCAGTTCTGTACACAATTAAACATACTCTTAAGATCTGGCCATCGTACTCCTTAGTATTTACGCAAAACATAGAAATTATTTGAAAAACATGGGCAACACTTTATAGAAATAAATCCAAGAGAAAATATCAGTGACAACAGGACTAGACTATATTTCAGAGCTATTCTTTAGATTTGTAAGCAGTAAATCAAAGACTGGATAAACACAGCACACAAAAAGTCCAAGGATATCACTACGGTGTGGATATGGTTTGTCTGTCCCCATGAAAACTCATGTTGAAATTTGATTCCCAGTATGATGGTGCTGGGAGGTGGGGCCTGATGGGAGGTGTTCAGGTCACGGGGGCGTGAATCCTTCAGGAATGGCTTGGTGCTGATCTTGTGGTAGTGAGTGAGTTCCCACTCTGACAAGACTGCATTAGGTATTGCAGGGAACAGATTAGTTCCCAGGAGAGTGGGTTGTGATAAAGCCAGGATGGACCCTCAGGTTCTCCTGTTTGCATGTGTCCCCTTCCCCTTTGACCTTCTGTGCTGTTTTGTGACGCAGCATGAAAGCCCTTGCCAGAAGCCAGGGCCATGCCCTTGAACTTCTTAGCCCACAGAACCATGAGCTAAATAAACCTTGTTACATTATAAATTATCCAGGCGCAGGTATTCTAACAACACACAACAGACTAAGACAGATACACTCTAAGAAGGATGAACTTAATTAGCTCTAGAACTGTAAGTCCCTATAAAACAGGAAGAAATCTTGTACACGACATGAGCTCCTGCTGGCTCTGTCCTACCTGACTTCATGGATTTATGGCAGTTTCCCAGTTAAAGGCCCATCCCATAGACCATGTGTGGCTTACATATTTGCCATTCCTACTGTGGTATGGCATAAATAAATCATGAGGCTTGGGTCAGTACAGCCAGCCTGTAAAGTGATTCATGAAGCCAGAAGTACCATCCCCTAGGACTGTGTACTTTATTACAGTACACCTCAGAACAAGATACAATTTCCTGACTTAAGAAGCAGCCTTTAAATCAGGACACCTGGACAGCCTTGGAACCACTTAAAAAATACAATAGGTCTCAACCCACCACTGTGTCTCAGTGCTGGCCTCCGCCTGCCCCAGGCCTGTTCTTTTAACACTAGATACTAAATTCAGAATGAGTCCCTTCTGAGTGAATTACTGTGGTGAGAACAACAGAATAAACTGAACGCATCCCATCCTCTTATCTCCATTGTTTTCTGTTTTTCCCTGACTTCACTTACCCACTGAGGAAAATAACATCCCCCATGACGAATTTTTCCCTCATCCTTTAAAACTCATAAACCAGGAGGAGCCCCTTTTGGTGCCAAAAGAAGAAAGCACAACACTGTGAACCTGGTTTCCCTCCTCAATAAGGAACAGTAGAGTGGACCTGGAGACAAAGTTGTCAGAGCATTCTCTGCTTAGAGACCTAGGCTGCAGTCAGTGCTATTTTATGTAAATTACATGTACTTTAAACCAACACTGGCAAGAGTGCCATACTCTTGTTTAGGAAAGCTGGAAGTCTAACCAGTTGTAAAGGTTATGTGTTTGATGAACTCCTAAAAGTTTTTTAAGGTCTAAGTATAATCAAGCTATCCTTTTTATGTTCTCAACTCTTTGAATAAAATGCTGGAAGCAGCAAAAATGGCCAACACATTCCAAGGTATCAAAAATAACTTTTTTTTTTTTTTTTTTTGAGATGGTCTCACTCTGTCGTCCAGGTTGGAGTGCAGTGGCATGGTCTCGGCTCACTGCAACCTCTGCCTCCCGGGTTCAAGTGATTCTCCTGCCTCAGCCTCCCGAGTAGCTGGGACTACAGGCGTATGTCACTACGCCCGGCTAATTTTTGTATTTTTTAGTAGAGAGGGTTTCACCATACTGGACAGGCTGGTCTTGGACTCCTGATCTCGTGATCTGCCCGCCTCGGCCTCCCAAAGTGCTGGGATTACAGGCGTGAGCCACTGTGCCCGGCCAAAAAGAACTCTTTTTAAGCCAAGATCTCGAACACTTTTTAGCTAGGACAAAAAGCTATTAATCCCAATCAATCTCACTTTACAGATTTACTGAAGCCTTGAAGCCAAAGGTCAGTCACATACTAACACTGTTTTATGCTTCTGCTTGTAGAAACCCTGGAGAAAAACAAGTGTTGGGACTCTGTTATAAACACGGAACTGACTCCAGTGTCGTCGTTTTCTTGGGGACAACTTAGGAAAATTTCCTTTTTTCAATAGACGTCTACTTGTTGAATATGTTTTGAGGACATGTAGCCAACAACAGACACAAAAAAGACACAGTGCATTACTACATTCCTTTACAATAAGAACACGGGACAGGAGAAAATACGAAGTCTAGCTCAGCCTCTTCACACCTCCCCAAGTCATCAAAATGATTGGACTGTATAAGCACATGAGGTGTGCAGAAATACGAGTGTGGCAATGGGAAGAAAAAGTATATTGCAAAAATCTGATCAGAAATATTTCAAGGCTTGAAGCTTTCCAGTGAATCATAAAATAGAGGAAGGAAATGAATATAGGAATGCTCAGCAGTTAGCAAAAAACCTACATTCCGGTGACCCGTGTATTTTAAGAGACACAGGTCTTTGTAAGTCCTGAGTAGGAAATCTTGTTGCATTATATTGTGAGACATTATACATTTTTTTTTTTTTAGATGGAGTCTTCGCTCTGTTGCCTGGGCTGGAGTGCAGTGGCACAGTCTCGGCTCTCTGCAACCTCTGCCTCTGAGGTTCAAGCAATTCTCCTGCCTCAGCCTCCCGAGTAATTGGGACTATGGGTGCCTGCCACCACACCCAGTTAATTTTTGTATTTTTGGTAGAGACGGGGTTTCACCATGTTGGTTTTGGCCAGGCTGGTCTCGAACTCCTGACCTCAAGTGATCTGCCTGCCTCGGCCTCCCAAAGTGCTGAGATGACAGGCGTGAGCCACTGCGCCTGGCTGGACATTATACATTTTTTCCCCTTAAGCTGATTCTTCCTCATTGGCCATACAGGCAGTGTATGGTTCACTAAGTTTCCTAAAAAGAATTCAGTAACAAAAGTTCTTTACTGAATAAATATAAACACTTTTGGAAACAAGAGTGGCAGACATACTCTTTCTTAAAGACGTCTGGTTCACTTCTTATACCCGTATTTTGCTAGGAAAGAAATCCAAACCAGGAAGAGGCAGTGGTAGACCATTTACACTGGTCACACAGTGGTTCCTTATTAGCAAATGCTACCAACCTTTGTAGCATGCCAGACAATGTAAATAAACACTGCAGACAACACGTTGTAAAATGTACCACACTCTAGAGAATCGACTAAGTGGAGAGACATACAAGAAACCTGTGTTCATTTTTAATTTTAATTTTTTTTTTTTTTCTTAAGACCGAGTCTAACTCTGTTGACCAGATTGGAGTGCAGTGGCGCCATCTCTGCTCACTGCAACCTCTGCCTCCCGGCTTCGAGCAATTCTCATGCCTCAGCCTCCTGAGTAGCTGGGACTATAGGCACGCGCCACCACCCCTGGCTAATTTTTGTATTTTTAGTAGAGACGGGGTTGCACCATGTTGGCCAGGCTGGTCTTAAACTCCTGACCTCAGGTGATCTGCCCGTCTTGGTCTCCCAAGTGCTGGGATTACAGGCTTGAGCAACTGTGCCCAGCCTTGTGTTCATTTTTGTAAGCCTTGAATTCTTAACCTGGGAGCAAAAAGGACAATTTATGCGGCTAGCATGAAA
The DNA here is from genome assembly GCF_029281585.2 of Gorilla gorilla gorilla. NCBI lineage: Eukaryota > Metazoa > Chordata > Mammalia > Primates > Hominidae > Gorilla > Gorilla gorilla. The sequence goes on along the minus strand of NC_073234.2, from coordinate 16,978,176 downwards.
AGTGGTATCAATCACAAAATTTATACTATATTTTCTTGGAAATACATCTTAAGAACCTTCAAAATAGACAAGCCTGAGTTCTACAGATTTTCTCTATATAGAAATTACTACATCTTGAAAATTGCTGAGTATAGATTTTAAGTGTTATCACCACGAAAAATGACAAGCATGTGAGATAATGAATATGTTAATTAGCTTGATTTAACAATTCCACAAAATATACATATTTCAAAACATCATGTTGTCCATGATGGACATACACGATTTTTATTTGTCAATTTAAAAAAACTAATTGTTTAAAAAATAAATTGCTGTACCATATTATCTCTACTTCCCTTTTCAGTTGATCTTAGCCAAATGGCCAAGAAGCGAACAACTTCCCTTTTCAAAGTAGTTAATTTTGATTAGGATGCATTTTACACTGACTGATAAGCACACTGTGAAACAGTAAAATACCTAAAATGTACGCTAGCATTTCAATGATGCATTTCAACGAAGGTCCATGTGAAAATTGCCAGGAGTGACTCTCGACAAAGATAAATAATCGTGTTTGTCTCAATTTTATTACCTTGTCACAATTCTAAATACCTTCTCTGGACTACAACATACCATCCTCAAAGGATCAAAACAAACAAAACCCAAAAAACCTGAAAACCGTCATCTCTTAAATAAACAAATGTCACAACACGCTGTTTCGTATACACTGGAATACCTGACTGATAGAGTCTATTTATTCTATTAGGGTCAATCAGTTGTTCTCCTAGAAATGAAAGGTTTGTCAGTATTTTTGAGTTGGGCTGCAGGTAAGAAAATCAACAAAAATTTTGGTGAAAAATAGTGTTGCTCTTTACCCTATTCTAAGCTCAGAAACAATTCAGAAGTGAGGTGATAAAACTGTGAGAATTCCCAGTAATATCCCCAAATGTGGAGAAAAACAGATGGAAAAGGGTGGATTGGTGGTTTAAGAGATGAGTCAGGACAAAACCTTTAACTATGGCAACCTCATAAAGGCAAGAAAAATTACTAGGATATGCTGTTGTCTAGCAATCTCTAAAGAATTTCACAGATGATCTGAACCTACTCATGCTTACCAGGATGAATACAGGATATTTATCAAAATTTCAGGAAAAACAAACAAACAAACAAACAACAACAACCTGAGTCCAGGCCTTCCACAAAGACTGTGGAGATCCAGCTGAGCATAGTCCTAGCTCCTCACATTTCCCAGGTTATAGAAAAGCAGGCTGAAGTCAATTCCTGGCCCTTCTGTTCTAACTCAGAGGGGCAACATCAGATGCAGTGATGGCAGGAAGAGAGCATCCGGGAACATTCATCCACTCTGCATTAGAAGAACACACCTAAGAATTTCATAACTAGCTAAGTAATACTTCAAGTAGAATGGCAAATAAACACTATCAAGCATGCAAACATAAAACAAGAAAACCAGAATTCAGCATCAGTCTTTCCTGAAATAGTCAAGTGAAGATAAAATTAAATAAGCAAAACGATACAGCAAAAAATTCAGGGATAGGGAAAATGTGGCAAAAGGTGTTAAGTGCTGAATTTAACTCCCAGACTAAGTAGCCTGGGAGTTATAAAATAAGGTGTAAATATTATAAACCTTGGTAAAGCTGATATAAAACTATATCATTAAAAACTGGTGAGAAGAAGTGATAATTTCTTCATCTTTTAGAGCATGGCATGAATTAATACTGATTAAAATAAAAATAAAAGATGCTGTTGTAAAACATAACCCCAATCTCCATCTCTTTTCTTAAACTTGGAAGGATGGCTTAGGAATTCTCCTTTATAGTAAAGAAATATTCTGGCCAGGCGTGGTGGCTCACGCCTGTAATCCCAGCACTTTGGGAGGCCGAGGCGGGCAGATCACGAGATCAGGAGATTGAGACCATCCTGGCTAACACGGTGAAATCCCATTTCTACTAAAAAATAGAAAAAAAATTAGCCGGGCGTGGTGGCGGGCACCTGTAGTCCCAGCTACTCGGGAGGCTGAGGCAGGAGAATGGCGTGAACCCGGGAGGTGGAGCTTGCAGTGAGCCCAGATCACGCCACTGCACTCCAGCCTGGGCAAAAGAGTGAGACTCCGTCTCAAAAAAAAAAAAAAAAAAAAAGAAGAAATATTCTACTGAAATTTTCTTTATTCTGCTAATGTCAAGTAAAATTAAATTCAATTTTTATTTAAAATGGCATGTTATATGTTAATATTTTCTATATGTGCATAGGAATATGACAGGAATCCTGCTTACCTACTACAAATAATGATTATTTTCTAGGCAATTGACTTGGCGGCTGTTTTTTCTTTATTCTTTCTACTTTGTACTACTGCTTAAATTTATAAAAGAATAACAAATAAGTAAATCATATAAGTGACTGAAGGAGCACTAAAATACACAAGAAAAAGCATGTGTTCTGGAGCTGGACAGTGCCGCTTACTAGTTGTATGACCCTAGACAAGCAGCTTCCTGAACTTCCTTGATTTTATCTGTCAAATGGAAATATAAATGTGTAAACTTACCGGAGTTGTTATTAAGATTGAGATAGTATAAAATAATAATTATACCTCTCTTACAGACAGGAATCTGGCACATGGCAGGCCCTTAACAAATGTTAGTTTTCCTAGAGAGCTCAGGTTCCAACAACAGAAAGAGAAAGAAAAAGTGGAATTACCACTCTGGGTTTTAGATTTCTTTTTAACTGTATCTTTTAACCTTTAGTCAAGAGTTAAATGAATACTTATTTTAGTTCCCAAGATTTGTGTGGCTGAGGATTGTCAGCTTTGTTAAAACACAGTGATCAAAATGTACCGTCAGGATTTCAGGGTTTCACAGCACAAGCCTTCATGTGGTTCCAGTCTCTCCTTTCCTCCTTCAGAGATCAACAGCTTCTTCACTCAATGCAGAGAGAACATTGTGTTAAAACCCCTCTTTCCCCGCTTTCTCCCACTGAGATGCCGACTGAATCTACTGCATACTCAAAGTACAGCTAATGATTAGCGAAGAAAAGCCACCGCCACAGAACCAGGCCAGGTATCTTTTAAAAATAAGTAAATAAATGACAGACCCCACCCCAACCCTGACTCCCCTCTTTGAGTCCCATAAGAGTATTGTTGTATAACCAGATGTTTTATTTATAAACAAAGATGAAAATGTTTTTACAGGCTGGGCGCGGTGGCTCACGCCTGTAATCCCAGCACTTTGGGAGGCCGAGGCGGGCGGATCACGAGGTCAGGAGATCGAGACCATCCTGGCTAACACAGTGAAACCCCATCTCTACTAAAAATACAAAAAATTAGCCGGGCACGGTGGTGGGTGCCTGTAGTCCCAGCTACACGGGACACTGAGGCAGGAGAATGGTGTGAACCTGAAAGGCGGAGCTTGCAGTGAGCCGAGATCGCGCCACTGCACTCCAGCCTGGGTGACAGAGCGAGACTGTCTTAAAAAAAAAAAAAAAAAAAAGAAAATGTTTTTACATATGAAATCTACAATTTAAATGATAAGCTTCAGAATATACCTTATTTCAGCATACTGGCAGGTAGTTTAGAAGCTTTAAAGGAAAGTCCTGCAGTCACTGGCATTATATGATGTGTTTAATCTTTCCTAGTAATATGAAGAACGAAAAAGCATCTAAGACTTGGGTGAGAAGTGAGACAGCGTGAGTGGCACAGATGTTCCGAAAGGGTAGTTAAGCGAATGAGTGATGAAAACACTGAGCCACTAACCACCACAGAACTCTCTAAAAATAACTCAATATCAATACTAAGATAACTAAACTCAAGTTACAAGAGAATCTGCTTCAGGGAAGAACAGACATACAGTTTTTGTACTAGATACGATATTCCTGGTGCAGCTCATAGGAATCTTTTGAATTAAAAGCAGCATGATGACTGTACGGGATAGTTTCATGCCAAAATAATCAGCGGAGCACTGGAACTGAAATATAAAGACTAACACCAAAGCTGCTAGAATTTGAATGACCCATGAACTAATTTAGCATTAGTGACACAGATAACAGGGGGGAAAATACTAGTTGGGACGAATGGCACTCTCTTTTGAAGGACGAAGTCTATAATGGAAAAGAAATGGTCATTTGCTTATGATGCTTGTTTGCACAGGGCTCTGCTGGCCTCATGTTGCCTACATGAGAGATCCCCAGTAGAGCTGTAAAGCCTGCTTTAAGTCCAGGTGCTCTAACTCCTGTCTGTCAAAACAGGACTGTTTTCTTAATAAACATTTCAAAGCTCTCTAATGCCCGGACTGATTAGTTTAGGGGCTGGAAGGAGTTGTGAGGACCGCATGAGTGACAGGCAAAAAAGGCAGATAACATAGATACTGGTATTTATTTCATTAAGTGTGTTTAATAAATTTTGAGAGTGTTACTGTCTGCACTCATGTAATGGATTACAGGGTCAGCATGATCTTCCTGAAATATGGATTGGATCACATCACTTCCTTGCTATAGAATAGCAATTTAAATTAGTGGCATGGCATAGAAAGCCCTTCTAGCCTTTTCCTCAAAATTTTCCTCAAACATTCTTTGCTCTAGCAATACTAAATTTCTTATAGTTCCTCAAATACACATTAATATTTCATACCTCTGTGACTTTTCATCTGCTATTTTATCAACTAAGAATACTCGCAACGCTCTCTTCTCTGATTTATCCTTTAAGAGCCAGCTAAAAGACTAAGAGGGTCTGTACGATACCAGGCAGACATGGGATGATGTCCTCTCAGATTGAGTCTAAGTTCTACACTTAAATTCAGCACTTGGCACCTTTTGCCGTGGTTTCTCTATCCCTGCATTTTTTGCTTTATCTTTTTTTTGGTTTTTTTTTTTTTTTTTTTTTTTTTTGAGACAGAGTTTTGCTGTTTGTCGCCCAGGCTGGAGTGCAATGGTGCAATCTTGGCTCACTGCAACCTCTGCCTCCCAGGTTCAAGCGATTCTCCTGCCTCAGTCTCCCAGGTAGCTGGGATTACAGGCGTGTGCCACCATGCCCAGCTAATTTTTGTATTTTTTTAGTAGAGACGGGGTTTCACCATATTGGCTAGGCTGTTCTCAAACTCCTGACCTCAGGTAATCCACCAGCCTCGGCCTCCCAAAGTGCTGGGATTACAGGCGTGAGCCACCGCGCCCGGCCTGCTTTAACTTTTTGCTTACTGAATTTTATCTTTACTTGACTTTTTCAGGAAAAACTCTCTCTACAAGCTCCCACTGAAACCTGTTCATACTTCCTTTATATTATTATAGTATATTATTAATATAATCTCCTGTTTTGTGTATTTCTCCATAGATTTGGAAAGGTAAAACCCATCCCCTTTCATCTATGAATTCCCAGAAGAGAGTAGAAACTGTTTACCATTCAGTGAAATACAAAAAGAAATTCTTATTTTTCTTAAGTTCAAACGAAGTTTTGAATATCCATTCAAAGTGATTCAGCAAGAAACTGTCAACAGAATTTATGCAAAATATTCCAGGCTGATCCCAAAGCTTCAAGTTTCTTTTTTTAAAAATTATACTTTAAGTTCTAGGGTATGTGTACACAACAGGCAGGTTTCATACACAGGTATACATGTGCCATGTTGGTTTGCTGCACCCATCAACTCTTCATTTACATTAGTTATTTCTCCTAATGCTATCCCTCCCCCAACCCCCGACCCCATGACAGGCCCCAGTGTGTGATATTCCCCTCCCTGTGTCCATGTGTTCTCATTGTTCAATTCCCACCTATGAGTGAGAACATGCAGTGTTCGGTTTTCTGTCCTTGTGATAATTTGCTGAGAATGATGGTTCTAGCTTCATCCATGTGCCTGCAAAGGACATGAACTCATCCTTTTTTATGGCTGCATAGTATTCCATGATGTATATGTACCACATTTTCTTAATCCAGTCTATCATTGATGGACATTTGGGTTGGTTCGAAGTCTTTGCTATTGTGAATAGTGCCGCAATAAACATATGTGTGCATGTGTCTTTATAGTAGCACGATTTATAATCCTCAGGAGATCAAGACCATCTTGGTGAACATGGCGAAACCCTGTCTCTATTGAAAATACAAAACAAATTAGCCGGGCTTGGTGGTGTGCGCCTGTAGTCCCAGCTACTCAGGAGGCTGAGGCAGGAGAACTGCTTGAACCCAGGAGTCGGAGGCTGCAGTGAGCCGAGATTGCGCCACTGCACTCCAGCCTGGGTGACAGAGTAAGACTCTGCCTCAAAAAAAAAAAAAAAAAAGAAAAAGAAAAGAATAAATGGACATTCAAGGAAAAATACAAATGTTAATATTCTGTGTTTTAAACCAATCTGTATTTATTCCTCTGGAAGAAGTTAGAATATACTGGTAATGTACCCCTTAGAATGAAAATAACAAGAACTGGAAAACACATCCTTAAAAGAGAGTACTAGGCTGGACACAGTGGCTCATGCCTGTAATCCCAGCACTTTGGGAGGCCAAGGCAGGAGGACTGCTTGAGCCGAGGAATTGGAGATGAGCCTCGGCAATATGGAGAGACTCTGTCTCTATATTAAAAAAGAGGGGAAGGGCACTAAAGCCTGCTAAAAGCAGCCAGGTGGAACAGCTGCCAGCGAGAAACCGAGCTGACTGGCACAACAGACCTTCAGAGGGAAGGCAGTGAGAGTGGATGGAGGGAACACACAGAAGCAGGCTGAAAGGGGAGGATGCTGGGAACGCTGCACCGGGCTACTGCACATAGGGACTCGTTCCTAGCCCCCAACGACCCTGAGGGAATGAGCGAGTTGTACTCACGAAGAGTAATCTGCTCTTGCTACGGGCCTCTGGAATTCCAGCAGAAGATGACCCCTCGACTACCACAGACACCGATTTGGCAGGGAGAGCTGCTTAGAGAAGCAAGGGCAGCGCGTCAGCTGAGGTGGAACCCAGAGGGTTTGGTGTGGTAGAGTCTGTAGTGGAGCATGGCTAGGGAAGCCCATCTCCCCAGGCTTGACTTGCTCCCATAGGAGACTTTAGCCCCAGGGGAACAACTGGACCTAACCTCTGCAAGACCTGAACTCTGGAGGTCTTGCCCATCAGATGGGGCTGGTCCAACCTGAGCACCTCTTGGTCTGCTGGACTCTCTAGGGACCACAGCCTAGCTGTGCCTGCTTGCAGGATAGCCTTGGGTACCCTGGAAGCTGTCATTACAGCTCCTGTGCTGGGGAACTATGCCTGACTGGCAGAGAACTCCAGCAGGCTGGCCCCCACAGTCACACACTGGCCACGCACCAGGCCTGCCTGCTTTCTCCACACATTGCAGCTTCCCCCAGGCCTACAGCAAGCCTCCACATCTCTTTGCCAGCATATGTGTACGTGGACAGATTTTGCTTTCCTTGCCCTGCCAGTGTGCATGTGTGAGTGCACGCTACCACCTGTTCCCCCTCTGCTGGACCGTCACTGCCGTTGGAGCCTTGGTGAGCACAGAACCAGCCAGCCCTGCCCTTGTGCCAACACTGCCATGGGAGTGAAACCAGGCACAGAGGACAGCAGACCCTCCCCAGCCCTGAGCAACCACCCCTGCCTGGGGCACACAGAGACATGTCCCCACCAGTAACCCACATCCATGTTAACACAACCACCAGTGATATCACATGCACAGTCACCAGCAAGGGCTCCCTGGCCCCCCAGGCTGAGCTGCCTCTGCCACTGCAGTGAATGCCTACATGGGGGCGGGCACCCTGGCACCTGCTAGCACCCTGTCACAGTCGTCCAGCTGAGCTGCCTCTGCCACTGCGGTGAATGCCTACATGGGGGCGGGCACCCTGGCACCTGCTAGCACCCTGTCACAGTCGTCCAGCTGAGCTGCCTCTGCCACTGCAGTGAATGCCTACATGGGGGCGGGCACCCTGGTACCTGCTAGCACCCTGTCACAGTCGTCCAGCTGAGCTGCCTCTGCCACTGCGGTGAATGCCTACATGGGGGCGGGCACCCTGGCACCTGCTAGCACCCTGTCACAGTCGTCCAGCTGAGCTGCCTCTGCCACTGCGGTGAATGCCTACATGGGGGCGGGCACCCTGGCACCTGCTAGCACCCTGTCACAGTCGTCCAGCTGAGCTGCCTCTGCCACTGCGGTGAATGCCTACATGGGGGCGGGCACCCTGGTACCTGCTAGCACCCTGTCACAGTCGTCCAGCTGAGCTGCCTCTGCCACTGCGGTGAATGCCTACATGGGGGCGGGCACCCTGGCACCTGCTAGCACCCTGTCACAGTCGTCCAGCTGAGCTGCCTCTGCCACTGTGGTGAATGCCTACATGGGGGCGGGCACCCTGGTACCTGCTAGCACCCTGTCACAGTCGTCCAGCTGAGCTGCCTCTGCCACTGCGGTGAATGCCTACATGGGGGCAGGCACCCTGGTACCTGCTAGCACCCTGTCACAGTTGTCCAGCGTGCACTCTGCTGCGCTGCTGCTGTTGCTGGCATGTGCAAATGAGGACGGATCCTGCTGCCACCACACTATGAAGCACTTTGGCAGACACCACCCATTAGAGTGTAGTGATCAGTGATCGTGGAGCACCTCGGCCCCACCAGCACAGTGGACTCCTAACTTCAGAGGAGCCAGAGAACAAAGTCATTGCCCAATATAAGTCCCCCAAAGTTAGAGCACACAGTCTAGAAGGTCAGAGCTGAGTGCTGGCCCTCTAAAGTCTTCCAGAAACAGTTGGCTGAATCCACCTTATACCGCAATCAAACACTGAAGGTCATCAAATAGTATAAAAGAAGAAGAAGAAGAAGAAAAAAAACTATCCAAAGGTCAGCAAGTTCAAAGATTGAACAAACATTAGCCCAGAAAGATAAGAAAGAACCAATCCAAGAACTCTTGACAACTCAAAAAGCCAGAGTGCCTTCTTTCCTCAAAATGACTGCACCACCACTCCAGCAAGGGTTCTGAACCGGGTTGAGATGGCAGAAATGACAGAAACAGAAGGCAGAATATGGATAGGAATGCAGATCGTTGAGATGCAGGAGTATGCTGAAACAAAATCAAGGAAGCGAAGAATCACAGTACAACAATATAGGAGCTGACAGACAAAATATCCAGCAAAGAAAAAAATGTAATCAACCTGACAGAGCTGAAAAACACACTATAAGACTTTCATAATGCAGTCACAAGTATTAACAGCAGAATAGACCAAGGTGAGGACAGCGTCTCAGAGCTTGAAGACTGATGTTTTGAAATAAGGAAGTCAGACAATAATAGAGAAAAAAGAGTATAAAGGAATAAACAAAACCTCCAAGAAATGTGGTATTATATAAAGAGACCAAATCTATGAATCACTGGTATCCCTGAAAGAGATGGGGAGAGCGTAAGCAACTGAAAACATATTTCAGGATATCATCCATGAGAGCTTCCCAACCCTAGCTAGAGAGACTAATATGCAAATTCAAGAAATGCAGAGAACCCCAATGAGATCCTTCATGAGAAGAACATCCTCAAGACATAATCATAAGGTTCTTGCAGGTTAAGATGAAAGAAAAAAATGTTAAAGGCAGCTAGAGGGTAAGGTAAGGTCACCTACAAAGGCAAGTCCATCAGACTAACAGCGGACCTCTCAGCAGAAACCCTACAAGCCAGAAGAGATTGGGCACCAATAATCAACATTCTTAAAGAAATTCCAAGCCAGAATTTCATATCTGGACAAACTAACCTTCATAAGTGAGGGAAAAATCAGATCCTTTTCACACCAGCAAATGCTGAGGAAATTCATTACTATCAAACCTGCCTTACAAGAGCTCCTTAAGGAAGCACTAAATATGGAAAGGAAAGACCATTACCAGCCACTTCAAAAATGCATTTAAGTAAACACACTAGTGACACTATAAAGCAACCACACAAACAAGTCTGCATAATAACGAGCTAACATCATGATGACAGGTTCAGATCCACACATATCAGTACAAACCTTGAATGTAAATGGGCTAAATACCCCTATTAAAAGGCACCAAGTAACAAGCTAGATAAAGAACCAAGATCCACCAGTGTGCTATCTTCAAGAGGCCCATTTCGCATGCAATGACACCCACAGACTCAAAATAAATGGAGAAAAATCTACGAAGCAAACAGAAAAAAGCAGGATTACATCCTAATTTCAGAAAAAATAGACTTTAAACCAAAAAAGATTAAAAAAAAAAGAAAAAGAACAGCATTACTAAATAGTAACGGGTTCAATGCAACAAGAACAGCTAACTATCCTAAATATATATGCACCTGACACTGAAGCACCCGGATTCAGGAAGCAAGCTCTTAGAGACCTTCAGAGAGACTTAGACTCCCACACGATAACAGTGGGAGACTTCAATACCCCACTAACAGTATTAGATCAAAGATTAAGGCCAGGAGCAGTGGCTCATGCCTGTAATCCCAGCACTTTGGAAGGCCGAGGTGGGCAGATCACTTGAGGTTAGGAGTTTGAGATCAGCCTGGCCAACATGGCAAAACCCTGTTTCTACTAAAAATACAAAAACAAAACAAAACAAAACAAAATAGCCAGCATGCTCGTGCATGCCTGTAGTCCCAGCTACTGAGGAAGCTGAGGCAGGAGAATTGCTTGAACCCGGGAGGCGGAGGTTGCAGTGAGCCGAGATTGTATCACTGCACTCCAGCCTGGGCAATGGAGCGAGACTGTCTCAAAAAAAAAAAAAAGTTAATAAAGATATTCAGGACCTGAACTCAGCATAGGATCAAAGGGACTTGACAGGAATCTACAGAATTCGCCACCCAAAAGCAACAGAACATACATTCTCACCTTCGCATGGCACATACTCTAAAACTGACCACATAATTGGACAGAAAATACTCCTCAGTAAATGCAAAAGAACTGAAATAATAAACACTCTCTCAGACCACAGCATGATCAAATTAGAAATCAAGACTAAGAATTTTGCTCAAAACCATACCATTATATGGAAATTGATCAACCTACTCCTGAATGACTTTTGCATAAATAATGAAACTAAGGCAGAAATCAAGAAGTTCTCTGAAACTAATGAGAACAAAGATACAACATACCAGAATCTCTGGGACACAGCTAAGACAATGTTAACGGGGACGTTTATATCATTAAACGTCCACATCAAAGAGTTAGAAAGATCTCAATATAACAACTTTACATCACAACTAAAAGAACTAGAGAACCGAGAGCAAACCAACCTCAAAGCCAGCAGAAGACAAGAAATAACAAAAATTAGAGCTGAACTGAGGGATACTGAGACATGAAAACCCATATAAAGGATCAATGAGTCCAGGAGTTTATTTTTTTAAAAAAAATTAATAAATTGCTAAATAGGCTAGTAAGAGAGAAAATCCAAATAAACACGATTAGAAATAACAAAAAGGATATTATCACCGAACCCAAAGAAATACAAACAACCACTAGAGAATATACGAACACCTTTATGCATGTAAACTAGGAAATCTAGAAGAAAGGGATAAATTCCTGGACACATACACCCTCCCAAGACTGAACCAGGAAGAAACTGAATCCCTGAACAGACCCATAATGAACTCTGAAATTGAGGAAGCAACAAATAGCCTACCAACCAAATAAATAAATAAATAATAAATAAGCCCAGTACCAGATAGAGTCACAGCTAAATTCTACCAGATGTACAAAGAAGAGCTGGTACCATTGCCACTGAAACTATTTCAAAAAAATTGAGGAGGAGGGACTCCTCCCCAACTAATTCTACGAGGTCGGCATCATCCTGATATCAAAACCCGGCAGAGATAAAACAAAAAAAGAAAACTTCAGACCAATATCCTTGAGGAACGTCAATGCAAAATCCTCAACAAAATCCTGACAAACTGAATCCAGAAGCACATGAAAAGGCTTATCCACCAAGATCAAGTAGGCTTTGTCTCTACGATGCAAGGTTGGTTCAACATGCAAAAATCAATGTGATTCAGCACATAAACAGAACTAAAGACAAAAACTACATGATTATCACAACAGATGCAGAAAGGGCTTTCGATAAAATTCAACATCGCTTCATGTTAAAAGCTCTCAATAAACTACGTATTGAAGGAACATACCTCAAAATAATAAGAGCCACCTATGACAAATCCACAGCCAATATCATACTGAATAAACAAAAGCTGGAAGCATTCCCCTTGAAAAACTGGTGTAAGACAAGGATGCCCTCTCTCACCACTCCTATTCAACATAGTATTGAAGGTCCTGGACAGGGCAATCAGGCAAAAGAAAGAAATAAAGGGTATCCAAATGGGAAGAGAGGAAATTAAACTATCCCTGTTTGCAGATGACACAATCCTGTATCTAGAAAACCCCATCGTCTTGGTCCAAAATCTTCTTAAGGTGATAAAAAAACTTCAGCAAACTTTCAGGATACAAAATTAATATACAGATATCACTAGCTTTCCTCTACACCAACAGTCAAGCCAAGAGCCAAATCAGGAATGTAATTCCATTTACACGTGCCTGAAAAAGTATAAAATACCTACGAATACAGCTAACCAAGCAGGTGAAAGATCTCTACAAGGAGAACTACAAAACACTGCTCAAAGAAATCAGAAATGACACAAACAAATGGAAAAACATTCCATGCTCATGGATAGGAAGAATCAATATCGTTTAATGGCCACACTGAACAAAGCAATTTATAGATTTAATGCTGTTCCTATCAAACTACCAATGACATTCTCACAGAACTAGAAAACTATCTTAAAATTCATATGAAAACCAAAAAAGATCCCCAACAGCCTAGGCAATCCTACCCAAAAAGAATAAACCTGGAGGCATCACGCTACCTGACTTCAAACTATACTACAGGGCTACAGTAACCAAAACAGCCTGGTAACTGGTACAAAGACACATAGACCAATGGAACAGAAGAGAGAGCCCCAAAATAAGGTTGCACATCTAGAACTATCTGATCTTCAACAAACCTGACAAAAGCAAGCAATGAAGGAAAGGACTCCCTATTCACTAAATGATGCTGTGGTAACTGGCTAGCCACATGCAGAAGATTGAAACTGGATCCCTTCCTTACACCCTATACAAAAATTAATTCAAGATGGATTAAACACTTAAATGTAAAACCCAAAACTATAAAAAAAACCTGGAAGACAACCTAGTCAATACCAATCAGGACACAGGAATGGGCAAAGATTTTATAATGAGGATGCCAAAAGCAACTGCAACAAAAGCAAAAATTGATGAACAGGATCTACGTAAACTAGAGAGTTTTTGTACAGCAAAAGAAACTTTCAACAGTATACAACCTACAGAATGGGAGGAAATTTTTGCAAGGTATGCATGTGACAAAGGTCTAATATCCAGGATCCATAAAGAGCTTAAACAAGAAAAAAACAACCCCATTAAAAAGTGGGCAAAATACATAAACAGACGCTTTTCAAAAGAAGACATAACACGTGGCCAAGAAGCACATGAAAAAAGCTCAACATCAGGGATCATTAGAGAAAAAATTGAAACCACAATATTATCTCACACCAGCCAGAATGGCTATTATTAAAAAGTCAAAAAATAACAGATGCTGGCGAGGTTGTGGGAAAAGGAACCTGAACACTTATACATTGTTGGCGGGAGTGTAAATTAGTTCAACCATTGTGGAAGACAGCATGACGATTCCTCAAAGAACTAAAGACAGAAATACCATTTGGCCCAGCAATCCCATTATTGTGTACATAATAAAAGGAATATAAATTGTTCTATTATAAAGACACATGCACGTGTATGTTCACTGCAGTGCTATTAACAATAGCAAAGATACAGAATCAACCTAAATGCTCATCAATGACAGACTAAAGAAAATGTGGGGCCAGGTGCGGTGGCTCACGCCTGTGATCCCAGCACTTTGGGAGGCGGAGATGGGTGGATCATGAGGTCAGGAGATCGAGACCATCGTGGCCAACATGGTGAAACCCCGTCTGTACTAAAAATACAAAAATTAGCCAGGTGTGGTGGCACGTGCCTGTAATCTGAGCTACTCAGGAGGCTGAGGCAGGAGAATCGCTTGAACCTGGGAGGCAGAGATTGCAGTGAGCCGACATCACACCACTGCACTCCAGCCTGGCGACACAGCGAGACTCCATCTCAAAAAAAAAAAAAAAAAAAAAAAGAAAATGCGGTACATACAAACCACGGAATACTATGCAGCCATAAAAAAAGAATGAGATCATGTCCTTTGCAGGCACATGGATGGAGCTGGAGACCATTACCCTTAACAAACAACACAGGAACAGAAAACCAAATACCACATGTTCGCACTTATAAGTGGTAGCTAAATGATGAGAATACGTGGACACATAGGGGGGAACAACAGGCACTGGGGCCTAATGGAGGAGGGAGGGTGGGAGGAGGAAGAGGATCAGGACAAATTATAAAATAACTAAAGGGTACTAGGCTTAATACCTGGGCGAGGAAATAATCTGTACAACAACCCTCCATGACTTGAGTTTACCTGCATAACAAACCTGCACATGTGCCCCTGTACTTAAAATAAAAGCTTCAAAACAAGTCTATTTTGAATAGCTGCAATAGTTTCCCCTCCTCACCTCCCTACGCTCTTACATAGGACATGCAGTTTATTATTTTCCCCACCTATAACAAGTAAGCAAAGAAACCTGAAACGATCTTTTCTGTGATACCAAATAAACTACTGAAATGATCTAGGGCTGCTTATATCACAGTTGGTGCCCCAGAACAAATCCTTTTTATTCTTAAATTTGGGGGGTGCCTCCAACCTGACAGTGGATCCACACCATCCATCCTAAAGAGACGGCTACCAGTGGACAGGTTCTGCCAGTTATACAAAGCTGCTAGTCAGCTGTATCACCCAGAGCAGAGGCCTAGCAGGGAAGCAAACCTGCAAACACCACCAAAGGAATTTCAATTTGGCCATGTGCCACAATCAATCCAGTTCTCCTTAAACACGAAGGGACAATGAAGAATTGACTAATACGTGAAAAACCTCTGAAATAAAAGAGAAGATACATGAGTTTAACAACTAAGGCTGTAGGAAACACAAATAATTCAGGAAATAGAAGAACATTTTTTTTAAAAGGTCTAATCAATTTCTTAAGAGAAATCCAAGAAGACGCTAAAGCTACACAACAGATACAGCAGGCTATGAAAAAGAACATTCCAATTGTAAGAAAGTTAAAATGCTCTTTGGCAAAACAAAAAAATTCAAAAGTACTGTAAGATAAAGTCAAGGATATTTCGTCCCGCCAACCAAGAACTAAATGAAGAAAAGGAGATAAAAAATACAGAGTAAAAAATTTAAGAGAAATCTAAATCCAACAACTAGAAGTTTTAGAAGGTGAGAATAGTGAAAATGAAGGAAAGGAAACGACCAAAGAAGTAATACAAGAAGTTTTCTGAGCTTAAACAAAGGAAGAAAAAAAGAAGTCATAAATATATCCCGAAATCCAGGAGTCTACAGATTCAAAGAAATACTTCTGGTTAAGATGGTTTAGTAAAGTCATGCTCTGAGATATAAAATACATAGCAATGACTATAAGGAGAGATCTAGAAAGCTACAGGGGGCTCAAATACAACTTAAACGTATGTAAGGAGCATAAATGGAACAGAACTGCAAAATACACCATGGCCTGCCAGGAATATGGATCCGAAAGCAGCCTCGGGGAGCTAGAACTCTCACTCCTGCTGGATGAGGGGGACTACCAACACTTTATAGAAGATACAGGCTCATCGGTTAACACCAGGAACTACAATCGTGTACTCACCTCCTGTCCCAGTGACTAATTATTTGTTAGGATCAGGGCATAACGAATCAAGCAGATGGATTCAAGAACAGAAACAGAAAAAAGGTATCTACCGGCTCTGTGACTGGATCTCTGTGACAGCCTCACTATCTCCCTGGGTCAAGAACCACTACTATACTGGAAATGCTCATGGTACCACTATCTGTAAGAGCCCCAAACTAAATGGGCTCTGTCTCCATCAACAGTGAATAAATAAGTAGATGGATAACTGCTAGACAAATAAATATTGTGTAGTCACCCAATGTAATACCATATGGGATAAGATTGAAAGAACTATTGGCTACATGTAAAAACATGAACAAAACTCACAACACAGAGTGAAAGAACCCAGACACAAAAGAGTACTTATTTGATAATTCCATTTATATGTAACACAAAACAGGTAAAATTAAAATATGCATTCAGAAGTCAGAATAGTGATTACTCAAGGGAGGTGTTACTCACTGGAGGGAAGCACAAAGAGGGTTTCTGGAGCATTGGGAATATTCTGTTTCTTGATTTGGGTGTCAGGTTACATAAATTTTTCAGATTGTAAAAATATAGTGAACTAAACTGACAGTACACATATTCTTTCAGAGGTATAGTATACACTCCAATAAAAAATTTAACAAATATGTTAGTAAAGTTACAGACAAAAACTAAATAAGCAGGGGACAGTACATTGAACGTAGCTGAAGACAGAATCAGTGAATTGAAAGATAGTACTAGGAATTTACTCAAAACATGGAACATAAACGATAAAAAGACATAAAGAGATAAAAAAGAGAGAAGATAAATTAAGACACATGTAAAAAAGACAAAGAGACTCTAAGTCTACTAGGAGTTGCAGAACAAAATATTAGAGAAAACAGTATTCGGGAGAATTGTTCATAATTTTCCAAAATAAAAGGACAAGATGAGTCTTCAACTTTAAGATATGGCTGCATGTCCTGTGTAAATGAATAAAAATAAAAGTTCAACTGTCAGAAGTTAGGGAAGGGGAAGAAAGAAGAAGGGAGGGGAAGAAAAGTGGAAGGAAGAGTAGAGGTACTGATAACCTTATTCTACATGTCACTAGGCAGAGAGCCTGTGGGAAGATGATAAAGAGAAATCAGAGTTTTAAGTGTATGATTTAAAGTTACAAAGCTAACGAACAGGAGTAATAAAATAATAATAATAATAATACAAAAACTGGGAGAAGGAGTGAGGGAAAACAGGCAGCAATTTAAGTAAGCTAAATACTGACTGTAGCAAGGAGTCAATAAAAAATAACATTATGAGTCTAAAGTTTTGAGTGATGATTGCTTCTTAGCCTTAGCTAAGAGCAAGTGCAAAGTTTTGAGTGAAGAAAGCTCAAAGGATCACTCACTCGAGGATGTGGAAAGGGGGACAGAAAAGGTAGAGGTGTTGTTGCTTTTCCTTATAGGCCTTTCTGTACCATCTGACTTTTCCCATTATCGTGTATTATGTTGTTTATGCATTTCACAGAAGAAAATAAAATGTTGGTCCTGGAAAAGGTGAACTTGTGCTTCCTAGTTAAATAACAGATGATACTGGTTCTTAGCCATAAAACAAAGGATACTGCTTGAAACTTCAGGGTTGAATCCACTGCTGCTGGCTCTAGGGTTTAAATATTCCCATCTCAGCTTTTATAATTTACTTCCATTGGGAACTGTTAAACTATTCTCCAGAATCTTTTTAAAGGAGAAACCAAGCACACTAGAAAAGTGGGGTCAAAAGTCCTGGGAGCTTTTAGCTTAAATCATCTTTAACTCCTCCCTTTCCTTCAAATTCCACATATCCCTTTGTCATTAAATCTTCTGTTCATTCTACCTCCTCAATATTTCTTCATCCTCCACCTCTGACATAACCCTAATTCATAATTTCTTGCCTGAATTACTTTAACATCCACTTATTTTGGTATCTTATTCACATTTTCCCCTTCCCCAGCTAGGTAAGATCTAGAAGAGCAACATTAGATAGCAAAAGGAAACCAAAGTTACGGATCTGTTCCTTCTCATTTATTAGTATAATTGGGAAATTACTCACTTTGTTACAGTCTCAGTTTCCTCAACTATAAAACGAGTATAATGAAAGCAGCTTTCTCACAGGCTGCTCGTGAGGCTTTCAGAATATATACATGGAAAACGTAAAACAATATATTATTATTGTTGTAGTTATTGCCTCGCTTTGCATTCCAAATAGGGATAGAAGGCCATTATTAATACGTGTGTAGTTGATTTTATTTAGGCTATTATAAAACTATTTTGAGATTATTAGATGAATCTATATTGAAAAATTTAGAAAAAAAATAACCTTTTCTACTTTTCTTTTCTTTTCTTTTTTTTTTTTTGATTCAGAGTCTTGCTCTGTCGCCCAAGCTGAAGTGCAGTGGCGTGATCTTGGCTCACTCCAACCTCCGCCTCTGGGGTTCAAGTGATTCTCCTGCCTCAGCCTCCCAAGTAGCTGGGATTACAGGCGTGCGCCACCACGCCTGGCTAATTTTGTATTTTTTAGTAGAGATGGGGTTTCGCTATGTTGGCCAGGTTGGTCTCAAAATCCTGACCTCAAGTGATCTGCCTGCCTTGGCCTCCCAAAGTGCTGGGATTACAGGCGTGAGCCACCATGCCTGGTCTCTAAGGCTTTTTTTTTTTTTTTTAAGTAACTTTTAAATAGACATTTATTTATTTGTCAAATCACCTCTAAAAAGTTCCAAGAATGAAAAAGACAAGGACCCTCCCTCCCCAAGAACAGAGGCTGTCTTATTCCAGGTGATACTGCTAACACGTAGAACCATGTCTAACACTGAATTAGATGCTCCTAATTCAACAGAAAACATGTACACAGATATTTTAATCCATGGTAAGAAAAAAAAGACAAAGCAATAGGAGAGGTTCAAAGCAAACGCAGAGAAAGAAATGACTTCCTGCTATAGCATCATTTGTCTTGGAAGAAGTAGCATCTTAATTGAGGGAGAAAAGGGGAGGGGGGGGGAGAAAGGAAAAAGGGCAAGAGGGGGAAAAGTGAAAGAGAGAGAAAGGAGAAACGTGAGGTCATATGGGCGTGGCGCACAACAGGAGGACCCAGATTATGGGGAACCTTCAACGCCAGGCTTAGGAGTCTGAATTTTATCCTGAAAGGATAAGAAGCCTTTGGAAAATTTTAAGAGGAAACAACATGACCATATACGTGTTTTCAAAAGTATTAAGGGCAGGTGCAGTGGCTCATGTCTGTAATCCCAGCACTTTGGGAGGCCATGGTAGGAGAACTACTTGAGCTCAGGGGTTGAGACCAGCCTGGGCAATGAAGTGAGGCTTCATTTCTAACAAAAAAAATTAAGCTGGACATCATGGCATGCATCTGTGGTCTCAGCTACTTGGGAGGCTGAGGCAGGAGGATTGCTTGAGCCTGGGAGGTTGAGGTTACAGTGACCAGTGATTATGCCAATGCACTCCAGCCTGGGTGACAGAATGAGACACCATCTCCAAAGGAAAAACAAGCAAACAAACACAAACAACCAAGTATTAACCTGGAAGAAGCAGAAGAAAAGGACTGGCAAAGCGTAAAATTAGTTACAAATTAGCTAAGATGCTGTTGCAAAAACAAAGTGATAGAATAATTCCTGTGAAGAGAGAAACAAAATGATGTGGAGATATGTCTCAAAGGTTGAAAAAGCTGTGAGAAGCAAGGGAAAAAAAGTTGTTAGGAACAATTTAATTAGTTTCCAGCTTGAACAACTGAGTAAACGACATTTCTTGATGATGAAAACACTGAGGAGCATATTTGTAAAAAAAAAATGATGAGATGATTTTAGGTATGCTGAGGTTGTTTATGGAATGTTCAAGCTGTCAGGTGCAGTTGGCAGTTGATAGGGGCCCAAAGTTGGGAAGAGAGATATGGGCTAGAGTAGACCACTTGTGTATTTATTTGTACTTGGACGTCATAAGCATGTATCAATAGCGGTTGATGCCACTGAACAGATAACATTACTTTGGAAAAAATATAGGGGAAGAAAGTATAGAAGGAGAAGAGAAGGGAGCTAAAAGTGGACTCATGGAGACCATCAGTTGTAAGGGAGAGAAAAAGGAGACTTCTAGGGAATGGCTAAAGACACAGGAGGAAAACCAAGGTAAGTACTGAAACAACCCAAGATCAACTGTCATGTGCAGGCAACGTGAAGAAGTTCCCAAAGAAAAATTTATTTGGGGGCTACATATCGCTTAATGTCATATAATCATGGGAATAAAAGACCTCTAAATGCTACTGTAGGTAACTCTAAAATACTTGTGTAAATATATGTATATTTTGCTAAAAGTACGTTAAAAAAACTTCATTGTTAGAACATAAAGATATAAGACATGACTCTGGGGGATGGATCCACAAGACACATAAAAATCACTCATGACTTTAATAGAAATGTCTAGTATTTTTCTTTTCCAGAGTGGGCCTCAAATCATAAAGAGGTTATACATTTGAATTAATATGGTAATTTGTAACTTAGGACACAAGATTTAGAATTAAAACAAGGCCAGTAATGTGGTAGATGAAATAATGTTAAATTGGGTTAATTTTTAATATTAGGTATAAAAAGAGTTAAATTAAAAAACCCCAGCATTTATGAACCAATGACTATTAACGAGGTAACATGTTAAGACATAATTTGTCACAAACTGAAATACCTTAGTTCTAGTAGGATGTACATCAGCTTATTATACATTATCCACAGATTTTTGGCATTATTAAAAAAAAAACCCCCAAAAAGTGTCTATAATTGAGCCTGGAGTAATGTGACTATGTCACACACTATTTCAGAGAAAAACACGCAGAAACAGGGAATTCTACTTTCTGTTGGCAATCTATAACCTTTCCAAGAGGGAGAAAAAATAAGTTTAAAATGACTGACAACATTACCCTGTGAACTATTCATAAACAGGGAAACTAAAAAATATCAACTTTTCCACCTAAAACATTTGCCCTTACAAGCAATTTCTTTCAAAAACTCAAGGGAGACTTTTTGTCTCTACGTCTAAAATATCACCTTTCAAACACAAAGAATTATAGTACCTAGTCTGTTCTAAATTCTTCTTGCATATAGTCTTTCTGGCTTTGATAAAGAATGCTGGACAAGGTATAACTGGAAAATGGTACTATCAGGCAGGATCAAAACTTAGTTTGCATCCTTTTTTGATACAGATGAATTGCTTTTCTGCTTCAAAGGGTGAGCTTTGTCATGAATGCCTTCAGCACTGCAGATTCATGATTATCCCAGTCTGACTAGAAGTTATCACTTGATAAGCAAAATAGGAGAAATAATGGGACTTAATGCAGTTCATAATTAAATCTAATTTGAGAGGTCAAGGTCTTGGGCCAGATTCTGACTTACCTTTTTAAATTAGTGGTCTTTGAGTAAAATGTCTTGATTCTAACACCTTGTTCACTTTACCAGCCTGCAAATCAGTAAAACGGTGAGGATTTTTCTACCTTACTTTTGGAAAATAAAGATTCAAAGATAAACTGGTGAAAGTTCCTGGCATTCTTTCATGAAAAGAAATCAAAACTTATTTCCAGGATGACGACTAACTTAGGCTCATTTTCTCCAAAGGAACAAGAAGTTTTTGAATCATGAACATCAAAGTAGAAGATTGGCAGTTTCATACCACAATCACATCCCTGAAACCAGTAAGGTTTATCTGACTTCAGCAAATATCCAACTAAAGCGACTGTATACAACGGTAACAATTGATCAAATAAAGAAATGAGTCACAACCAAAGATGCAAACAGGTTTGGAGAAGCAAAAAGGAATGAATAGACAAACGGGTGCATATCTTGTATTATAAAAGAGAAAAGAGAAACTATACTCATGAAAGAAATGAGTCAAAACTATAATCCTTAGATTACTCTTTAGATGTCTACAAATTTTTGTTTATTCTATTTGTCTTTCAAGAAAGAGGAATAAATGGTATGGTCAATTCTAAGAATTACAATCTGAAATATCTAATTTGAAAAGTGAATGGAATCAAAGAAAGTTAAAATATATATAAAATTGTCTTTATTGAACTGTCTTGTCAAACTTCTGTCCTTCTAATATTAAATTTATAAAGTTTTATGAAACATGCCTCATTCATATGTTTACCAATAAAATCAGTTGTCGTGGCTCCTAAGGACTGTTTTCTTACAGCAGAGAAAATGCCAGTTAAACAGGATAAAGAATAAAGCCAAACTCAATGGATACCTGGCACAATTAACAATGTTATCCAAACCTCTGGACACAAACTCTTAGCATTTTTTCAACCTCGAAACTGGTTAAAAATAGTGCACTATGGGTTCCTTGAAATTTATCATCAAGCGAAACTAAGCAAGAAAGGCCCTGACAATTCAGCAATACAGACTCCCAGAACATTGATACGTTTTATTACAGCTTAAAGACAGAGGGAAACATGGGTGGGAATAATAGAATTTTTAAAACTTCTCAAAGTCCATGTTCTGCCTAAAACCGAAAAAGGGAAGCTGGAAGCTGAAGAGCTTCTTGAAGACTAAAGCCAAGTCTTTACATAAGGAACGCTGAGTCAACAACAATAATTCATTTTTTTCTACAAACAGTTGATTATTTTTAAAGTTTAGAGACTTTAAAAACTCACCAATATTCTGTGTTTAACACACTTCCAGTAATTAACTTAAAACATTTTATACATTAAGTTGCCTCCTGTGTGGGCTACAAAATATATGTGTATGAGGGGTGACTACCAATGTGAAGTGGGGATGAATGGACTTGAAAATACTTCATTCACTTTTATGATACCTGAAGAAAAATAGGCAGTGGAGGCCTAAACTGAATTTGGAAAATGAAAGATTCACCAACATTCATAACTGGAAACAAAATTGGAAGATTTACCTTAGGTATACTCATTATCTCCAATTAAGTTTGAGACTGCTAAGCAACATTCTAGGAATCAAATAAACAGGAGTAGCAAATAATTCTGGAAGGTCTAATCTGTCATACCATATATATTGGATAATAATTTTAATGGAAAGAAGGAAGAGTTATTTTAAAAAATGAACTTTATATTCAAGCCTTGTTTCGGATGCTCCCTCTCTGACTGGATTACCCCAGTGACCGTCTGAGACTGAGGCCTCTGGCTTGTTATGTTGAGAGAAATAAAATATATATTTGTCTTTGGTATCCATGAATGGTAAGTTACACTTCTGACATGCACCCAGCAAAGTCTACCTGTTAACCTCCTCGAAATGAATTCTATGAAAAAGCAAAAATCTTGGCAGGCTCCAAAGTGAGACATGCCTTCTGTCTGGGTTCTTTTCCCTCCCGGTTGCTCCTAGGGTAGACTTTGGAGTTCATTATCACCTCATCAGTAGGTCTGTCAGCTGCCAATGACGAGAGAAGACTAAGTCACTCACTAATTCCTGGCCTTTTTGCCTTCTCCAGAGCAGAAGCAAATCCAGAGTAGACGGATACGCTTTAAACCCACTATATTCACTTGCTCATTGTAATTTATCAGATCAATCAACTTTAAACTCAGAATAGGAAATGACTGACATTAGATATTCCTCTAAAGGGGCACTGTTCAAATACTGTTTAAGAACATCAAGATATGAATTAGCAGGGAGACAAGACCACCAACCAATCTTTGATGTACTGCTAATAACAGGGAGGTGGGAGGGCAGGGGGTGGTTCAAATAGGATGACAAGAGTTCACAGCTTAGAAGGTAAAACAGCAGAGGTGAAATTCGGGTAAAAGGGGTGAAGATGTTGGGAAGCAGCAACAATCAGCCATACAGCTTTCAAGGTAAGGAGTAGTTTCATGTTGCACATTTGAAAGAAAAAATTGAAAAGAAAAAAACAAAGAACAATCATTCCTTCTAAGCAAAATATTTTCCTAATGCCTTTTCTATTTTGGAGTGTGGTTTCAAGTCTTTAATGTGGTCACAGTTAATTTTCTGCAACAAATTTGCTATACTTTACCTACCCATACTCAGAGAAAAAAACTTGAAAGAACAATGAGAAAACGAACTCTAGGTATAATATGTAAGCGAATGTATTCTAGTTACGATTTGTGATTTCCTTGTACAAACATAGCATTTGAGTCTCAATATTCACAAAACTCATGGAGTAATAATCTCTGTGGCCTGTTTCAAATGGTGTGGTGACCATTTCTTTATTCTGAAATATAATTTATATAGATACCACATGTGTACAAAAGTGCCCTGAAAAACTGCAATATGTAAATGTAAGAAGTTATTTTCCATGTTAACTAATATCTTACATTGGCTGACAGGAAAGCTAATATTCAAAGTGAAGGCACAACAAATCACATGTAATTTTATATAATACAATACTTTTGGTTGTAGCCTTTTTTTTTTTTTCCCATTACCAGCAAGCACCATACTTCAACTCATCAAGTGCGCTGACATTAAAATTAGAATTATTCGGGCTTTAGACATTGCACACTTACGTCCAAAATTATTTGTCAAATGTTGAACAGTCACATAATTAATTCCCCACAAAATATACAGTCTATACCAATTTGAGCCCTCTTTTATAAGACATAAGATTACAACATAATTTTTCCCATCATGGTGAGGAAACAGCTTGGCAGTAAGAAGAGAGATGAAACAGAAAGTAGGTTTCCCAATTCCTAGACCAGTTTTCTTTTGTATCATCCACTGTTAGGGCATACAAACTCATACTGATCTTTAATCAACAAAACTAAGGAAAATCAGGTGTGAAAAAGGAAGTCAGAGATAATTTGAGATAACTGAATTAGTCCAGCAAAATCAATGATATTTTGGCTGTTCTAAAGTGGACAAATTAAGGTCGCCAGGCTGGAGAACCAAGTTAAAAGTTAAGTTTAGAAAATATAAGCAAGCTCAGAATGGAAAAATGATGACTGAGACAAGTTACGTCAGATTTCAATCAGAATAAAGAGCTTAGAATTGGAAAATTTTATCAGGTGAGAAAAGGTCAATCTAAAAGAAACAGCTGAGAATTATGGAATTATCATTATTAAAGATGTTTAGACTAGAACTCAACATCCACCTCTCTGGCATGGGTTTGTGTAATAAATGTTTACTTCTTAGCAATTTCTTTAAGTGCTAGATTTTATCAGGATTGAAGAAAGACAAACTGATAGTTGTTGCTCATTTTTTCTCATAGAAAATTGTACGAATGAAAATAAATTACTATGGATGCTGCTTGGTATAATGGAAAGAATCTAGCTGTAATCGAAGTGATGGATCCAGTCTCAGTTCTATCACTGAACTGGCCTTTTGACTATGCACAGATCACTTAGCCATTCTGAGTATCAGTTTTCCTAAGAGAATGGAAAGGAAGAAGGAAAACCAGCATGTAGTGAGAGCCTACTATCTACTGTACATTCTCAGTTAGTAATACTCATTTTATGTTTACAGCATTCTTACGAATTAGTTATTATTATGCTCATTTTAAGTGATAAAACTTGGTTCAAAAAGACAAATTTGCCTAAGATCACACACACTTTTTTTTTAAAAACTGGTGGAGTTTTTATTAAATCCGGAGAAGTAAAAACCAAATCGTGAGGAACTGGGGGGATGGGGCCACCAAGGAGTGGGAGTCAGGCCACCAGGAGAGTGGGGAAGGGGTGACTGAGGACAGAGAATGGAGCCAGGCTGGGCTGGCCACCAAGCTCACACTTTTATACCAGGCAGCTGAGCAGACTTTGTGTCTTATCTCTATTTTTCTCTGAATTCCATAATAAAATATTAATTGCCTCTTAACAGCCCCCAAAGGTACCAGTAGCCTTAATTCTCTGTGGTTTTGCTGGTCAGAAATTTGCCATCCCTATTGCCATCAAGATTTTTCTACTGGCATACTCTGTGCCAGCTCTGAGAGGGTCTCCTGCCCCCAGCCACTAACCTCCCTCATTTAGTTCTTATATTGTTACCACAGTGATACTTCTATGAAATACAAACTTTCTATTTTCACATCCTTGAACAAAGCTCCAAAGATAGAAAAAAATGCCAAAATCTTTGGAAGCACACATGAATGTCTTCACAGTCCATTTTCAACTCTCCCTCCTAATTTCATTGTGATGGTTCATATTAGGTGTCAATTTGATTGGACTGAAGGATGCCCAGATAGCTGGCAAAGTATTGTTTCTGGGTGTGTCTATGAGGGTGTTGCCAGAGGAGATTGACATCTCAGTCAGCGGACTGGGACAGGAAGACCCACCCCCAGTGTGGACAGGCACTATCCAATTGGCTGCCAGCATGGCCAGAATAAAGGAGGCAGAAGGAGGTGGGATACGCTGGCTCAGTGAGTCTTCTGGCTTTCATCTTTCTCCCGTGCTGGATGCTTCCTGCCCTTGGGCATCAGACTCTAGGTTCTTCTGCCTTTGGACTCCTGGACTTACACCGGTGGTTTGCCGGGGTTCCTAAGGCATTCAGCCACAGACTGAAGGCTGCACTGTTGGCTTCCCTACTTTTGAGGCTTTTGGACTTGGACTGAGCCACTACTGGCTTCCTTGCTCCTCAGCTTGTAGATGGCCTATTGTGGGACTTCACCTGTGATTGTCACTGTGAGTCAATTCTCCTCCATAAACTTTTCATATATACGTATATGCTATTAGTTCTGTGACTCGAGAACCCGAATACATTCATCTTCACTCCAGTCAAAATGACCTAGGTGCTACTGCCAGAAAACATCTATGCCTTTAGGAAGGCTGAAGATGTGCCTGGCATGCGTTCCTCACGCATCCATACGGAAAAAATGTCCTGGACTTTTAAGTGTAGTCTGTTTTTACCAAGGACTGTAACTTCCTCCATGCAATTGCCATGCTGACCAATCCAGACTGTATTTCTTCCTCTTCTCTACTGGCAAAATCTTAATCTTCGAAATGCTACTCAATTGTCACCTCTTCTGTGACTTTCCCCTCTAAACTCCCACTGAGCTGATTCTTCCTCTGACCTTCCATATAGCATGTCATGCATACCTTTATAAGATATTACCTTAAAGTCGTTTTCGAGCCTGTCTTCTCTATTGTTCTCAGGCTTTTACTTATTTTTGCATTATTGTCCTTCTCTTGTCACCCAGCAGTGTCTAATATATGATGAATATTAAATTTAAGTTTGTTAAATGCATTAACATCTGGAAAGGATAATGCTTTCATTATCAGTAAACATCATGACTTCCTCATTGATCCTGCAGTGGCCCCATTTCCAGCACCACAAGAGGTCAAAGATCATCTTGGTTAGGATGTATGTGCATATGGTGCAAGAGTAACGGGAGGGAGAGAAGGAAAGGAAAGGAAAAAGGAGGAGGAGCTGGAAAGACGGGCCAGGAACAAATAGTGCAGGGCCTAGTGGGGCTAGAGCAGGGACACACTGCAGGGCAAGGAGGGGTGGTCAGGAGGAGGAATCAAAGTTTTAAAGTTTAGGGAACTGGGTGGAGGTTAGCGCCTTTTCTTTTTTGAGATGGAGCCTGATAATTGCAGAGGACAGTTTCGAGACGGCTAGTGAGAATCCAGGACAGAAGGATTAGGAGGAAAGGCAGTGAGTGTTCTGGAAAATCATGAAAAGCAGAAGTGAGGATTTTAAATTTCTTTTTGGGAAGTGGGAGAAGGAGAAGCAAAGGCAGAAAGCCTAGGACAAAGAATAAACTAGTTAATGACATTTCTGAGAGTACACAGGAGACATTATTATAATAGTATTATTATCATTATTGTTATTTTTTTCGGAGACATGGTCTCACTCTGTCACCCAGGCTGGAGTGCAGTGGCACAACCAGAGCTCACTTCAGCCTTGAACTCCTGGACTTAAACAATCCTCCTGCTTCAGCCTCCTGAATAGTTGAAATTACACATGTGTGCTACCGTGCCTGGCTAATTTTTAATTTTTGAGATAGGGTCCTGCTGTCACCCCAGGCTGCAGTGTGATGGCATGATCATCGCTCACTGCAGACCTCCCAGGTTTCAAGAGATCCTCCCACCTCAGCCTCCTGAGTAGCTGGGACCACAGGCAAGCACTACCATGTTCGACTAATTTATTTTTATTTCTTTGTAGAGACAGGGTCTCAGTATGTTGCTCAAGCTGGTCTGGAACTCCTGGGCTCAAGACATTCTCCCACCTCGACCTCCCAAAGTGCTGGGATTACAGGCGTGAGGCATGATGCTGGGCCTAATTTTTTATTTTTTGTAGAGATGGGACTTGCTATGTTGCCCAGGCTGGTCTTGAACTCCTGGTCTCAAGTGATCCTGCCTGGGCCTCCAAAGCACTGGGATTACAGGCATGAGAGGCACTGTGCGCAGCCAATACCATTATCTAAGGTAGGAAATATGGAAGGCAGGATACATGCATAGGCAGAAATAATGAGTTAAGCTTTAGTTTAAAATTCCTATAGGGCACTTATCTGAAAATGCCCAATGGCCATATGAAAATGTAAGTCCAGAGAGCTTCAGGATAAATGGTTTGGAAGTTATAGATACATACATGGCAGCTGAGGGTGAAGAAGAAAAAAACGAGCACTATTATCTGACATTGATTAAGGGCTTTCTAAATGCCAGGCATGATTCTAAGAACAAACGGGGATCAATGCATTACATCTTTAGACTATAGGAAGGAGTTTTTATTATCTTCATTTTAAAAATAAGGAAATAGAGATGAAAATATTTCTAGTATTATCTTGCCAAGCTTACATGGTTAGAAACTGGTAGAGCTGGTATCTGAACCCCGGCAGACTAGTTTCAGAGACCCCCTCTCTAACATAACTTCTGAGTAGTTAGTATAAGAGAGAAAAAAATGTCCAAGGTGAACCTGTACATGGAGATGAGCAACCTCAGGTTGGAAGGGGAACACCAGCATTTAAGGAGTGGCTATAGCTCATTTGCATAAACATTTACAAAGCATCTACCACATAACAATCAATATGTTCTAGATATTGGGAGGTAAAAAGATAAGAAACAATG
Source organism: Gorilla gorilla gorilla (assembly GCF_029281585.2). Taxonomy (NCBI): domain Eukaryota; kingdom Metazoa; phylum Chordata; class Mammalia; order Primates; family Hominidae; genus Gorilla; species Gorilla gorilla. Next base: position 16,949,452 of record NC_073234.2, on the reverse strand, counting down.
GGCCGGGCGCAGCGGCTCAGGCCTGTAATCCCAGCACTTTGGGAGGCCGAGGTGGACGGATCACCTGAGGTCAGGAGTTTGAGACCAGCCTGACCAACATGGAGAAACCCTGTCTCTACTAAAAATACAAAATTAGCTGGGCGTGGTGGCGCATGCCTGTAATCCCAGCTACTTGGGAGGCTGAGGCAGGAGAATCGCTTGAACCCGGGAGGTGGAGGTTGTGGTGAGCCAAGATCGCACCACTGCACTCCAGCCTGGGCAACAAGAGCTAAACTGCATCTCCAAAAAAAACCAAAAAAACCAAAAAAGACAATGGACAGGTTAAATAGGAGAAACAGACTTTTAAACAATGAACTAAAATATATAATGATGATTCAGTAAAAAAAAAAAAGGGCCATTATCAAAGGATTAAAAGGAACAGTTGAAGAAAAGTATGAGAGTGAGGTAACACAGAATCCAAGGGGGGAAACATCTTCAAGATAACATTTTAAAAACGTATTTAGTAGGGTGGCAAATGCTACCGAGTAGCCACATAGAATGAGAACCACATAAATTATATTGGGCTGCTTCTTAACTTTTGAAAGGAAACACATTCTGAAAAAAGTGGCATCTCTGGTTAAGTATTTTCTCTCAGGTATAGATTAGAAATTCCCAGCCAGGCGCGGTGGCTCACCCCTGTAATCTCAGCACTTTGGGAGGTGGAGGCGGGCGGATCACGAGGTCAGGAGATTGAGACCATCCTAGCTAACACGGTGAAACCCCGTCTCTACTAAAAATACAAAAAAATTAGCCAGGCGTGGTGGCGGGCGCCCGTAGTCCCAGCTACTCAGGAGGTTGTGGCAGGAGAACGGTGTGAACCTGGGAGGTGGAGCTTGCAGTGAGCCGAGATCGTGCCACTGCACTCCAGCCTGGGCGACAGAGCGAGACTCCGTCTCAAAAAAAAAAAAAAAAAAAAAAGAAAAGAAATTCCCATTATTCTAAACCCTACATATAATTAGTTCAAGCATCAAAGACTTTAACAGTATGGGATCTAAGTTCTACTGGTTTCCTCACTTGCATCAGTGAGGTATATTATCGCTTAAGTATATAATCCTGCGTGAGCACGAGGACACTTATTCAATCTACTATCACAAACTTAAAAGCAGATGACTACTTCTCAAAGCATCGAAACACAGAGGATGCCTTGATTAGTGGGTATAAAACATATTACCACTGCTGAACGTGGTATGGAAAGATGGAAAGCTTTTCATCTCTATTTCCTTATTTTTAAAATGAAGGTAGTAAAAACTCCTTCCTGTATTCTAAAGATGTAATGCATTGATCCCCGTTTGTTCTTAGAATCATTCCTTTCAAGGAATATGCTATGAACTTGGGAGTAACTTTGTCTTTTGCTTAATTTTATTAGCACAAAAGGAGATAAATGCTTCTCACAGTGTAGATGTGTACTGTGAATTCAATAAACTTATAGAAGAGATGTAGGAAATGGTTACGAAAGCCAAACATTCTTTTTATATTGAACACTCAAGTATTATTTATAAAGGCTTCTAAAGCAACTGCATGCTTTCCCAGTATATCACCTAAAGCCATGAGTAAGACACTCTATTTGAAGAGCCCAAAGAGAACATTCATCAGGAAGAGAACAAGCTCTAGAGGGCTCAAGTTTCTAGGAGAGAAGCCATTTTGCCTTTAAATTATACTCAGAAGTAAATCATAATTCAAAACAGAAGCTGCATTTTCCATGCTGACAACTCTATGTATAATCGATTAAATAAAAGCATCATTGACAAGTAGGCTCCGCATTGTATGAATACAACAGGCAACTGCTACCTTTACAAGAAATATCTGTGCCACATATGGCACAATATAGAGCAAAATACACACACACACACACACACACACACACACACACACACACACACGTATCATATGCTGGCCACAGTGTCACATAATTTCACATACAATTTTGCATTTAATTCTCATAATACTATCAAACAGGCATTTACTAGCTTCATTTACATACATGTGGAAACTGAGGCTCAGAGTAAATTAAATGTTTATGTCCTGTTGTGACCTAAATCACAGTGTACCCTTAATTTTATTTCTAACTTGAAAGCTCATTTCCCCCCGCACTCGCCATGTTACCATGTGTGCCTGCACATGGATATTCTTATACCCTTCCCCTTGTAAACAAATGGTAGCATACTGTTTTACATCTTCCTTTTCCATTTAACACTATCAACTAGAGGCTGGGAGTGGTGGCTCACGCCTGTAATCCCAGTACTTTGGGAAGCCGAGGCGGGCGAATCACGAGGTCAGGAGGTCAAGACCATCCTGGCTAACACGGTGAAACCCCGTCTCTACTAAAAATACAAAAAATTAGCTGGACGTTGTGGTGGGCGCCTGTAGTCCCAGCTACTCGGGAGGCTGAGGCAGGAGAATGACGTGAACCCGGGAGGCAGAGCTTGCAGTGAGCCCAGATCGTGCCACTGCACTCCAGCCTGGGCAACAGAGTGAGACTCCGTCTCAAAAAGAACAACAAAAACCAAAAAAACACTATCAACTAGAATTACAAATACATACTCCCTCTGTTACATTTTGGAATTTATCCTGCAGATATACTTGCATACATGTGAAATGACTTTTGTAATAAGGTTATTCTTATACTTATGAAAATTCTGCATTACAAATCTGTTAAAATTTTGTAGCATCGAATGTAATGGCAAACTGTTAGAAGTAACTTAAATGTTCATTAATGGAGGACTAATTAAATATAATACTATGGAATACTACTCCGCTGGAAAGAAAAGAGTGAGTAATGGTGTAGAAAGATATCTCAAATATAAAAGTAAGTCAGCAAAAATGTAAAAGATGGACAGTATCCACTACACCTAACGATTAAGGAGATGCACACTCTCATACACATTTGGGTGAGAGCACATGGGGGGTAGAGCCTTTTATAAGGGTGCTTGAGCGACAGTTTTCAAAATAAAATACACCATTATGTTTTGACCCAGCAACTCCATTATCTATCCTAGAAAAATATGCTTACATATGTGAAAAGATGCAAGTATAATCATTTTCTTTACAGTATTATCTGCAATATTACACAACTGGAAATAACCTAAATAACCTTCAACCAAGAAAGGATGAAATAAATAAGGCAATATCTATACACTGGAACACAAAGCACTTGTTATACAGCAGATCTTTATGCTGACATTAAAAAACAACCATGAATATTCTCCCACTGAAATATAAATTGCAGAACAATATATCTAACATTGTATATATAAAATCAGAAAAAAGGTAAAAATAAGAAGCCGCCCCCCCGCATACAAACACACACACAAGTATTCTATATGCTATTCCATTTCTATCATAGCTTTAGATACTTTGAAAAGTTATTACAGGTAAGGGAAAAAAATACAGAATTTAAATATGCCAAGCACATTTTTATGATGGTCCAAAACAATTATCAAAATTCTGAGGCTTTCATTTTCTAATGATGAACTCAATTCATGAATTTGTTTCAATAATGATACCAAAATGTAACATATATGAGCCTAAATGGAAAGACAAAATCTGAAATACATCATTACAATAAAGTCTTGCTAATAAAATAACCCAAGTGATATTTTAGTACTAAAATTTATGGGACTGACCAGCTATGCATGGATAATGGTTGTTTATTTACTTGAAAGAAAATAATATCTCATATCATACCTAACAGTATCCTGCATATACAGAGAGCTTAGTACATAAATAGGAAAAAGCAATGTAAGAAACAGAAATTGTGTAATATAGAAACTCAAACTGAATCATGTGATAACAGGCACATGCTTTGGGGGTGAGTGAATGAGAATTTTTCTATTTGGTATATGAAGGAAAGCAGAACGCTAACAAACAGAGGTAAATACTATCCTTAAAGCGAATATAAAAAATATACTCACATATAATAAGGGATGAATTAAAATCAAATTTTATTCTTAAAGTTTCACTCTTAGCAGAACTGGATAGTATCACTGTTGACTTTTAAAGCAATAAAACTGACACTGACTTGAGATGAAGGGATGAAGAATGAAGAAAGTATCACTATAGAACATAAAATAGCAGAAATAATAAGACAGCTATCATAAAGCAAGCATCAGTTCAGAAGTCAGGAACATGGAATAAATAGGACAAAGTTCTGTGCTTTGTGAGCCTTCCCCCTTTATTGAGGAATGGCATTTTCTGACACATAATTACTCCCACAGAGGAAATGCTTTTCCATAACCTCTTCTTCAAAATTACAAAGAGCTGAGAATTACACAGTAAATTTTTGGCAGTTAACTTGGAGAGACTGTTGCTTGGAGCTGCTGCACCCAAACACTGAGCTTCTCAGCAAACGGCCTGCTGCAGCCCGTAAACTGATCTCTGTGGAGGGCCCCACTGAGAGACCCACATGCTCTGCAGCTCAGTGCCAACAGCCTTTCAATACTCCAAAGCTTCACTTGCAACTCTGCATAAATTGCCAGTTTCTCTTGGCTCCAGAGACAACTTCACCTGCAGGGTTTCACTTTTCTGTTTGACACCTTAATGTTGATTTTCCTACGCACTACAAAAGAGCCCTCTCCAGTGCTTCTCACACAATTACACAATCACTCTATTGTAAGTCAGAAGAGGATTAATGATTGAGTTTTATTTGATTATAGTCTTGATTAATCCTGACTTTGTTTAATTTGTGACCTTTGCTGGAATCCCAAGGGCTGGGAATTAGAAAATGCACACTGTACCACTGTACTCTGAACAGTTTGAGCTTGCCAATTTATTTCATGCCTCATTAGCCACAAAAGCTATAAAATTTTAGTCCAAAAACAGTTCCACATTTTTTCAGAGTACGGGTACAAAATTTTGTATGAGCTTTTCATTTTGATTTAAATACAGTAAGCCAATAATTATGTCTACCCTAGTTATACCCATAGGGTTCTAATTCCAACTGGCAGGTATCTCAGCAAAATAACAAACCCCAGGCAAGTCACATCATGATGCAGCTGCCCTGATTTCCCAAGGCTCAGATTTAGTTTTTGTGAAGGGCAGAAAAAATAAAATCTGCTTTTAAAAAATCCTCCCAAATTACAATATTCCTTGATAAACAAATCTTAAAATAGATATCACATCATGGAAATTTTAGTTCTAACTTGAAAGCTCATATATACTTATTTACTATTTGAGAATAGTATTTGTAAATTTTTAGTTATTTACTATTTCAGAATTAGGTCTTTTAAAACATTTTTATAAATTATTTACAATATACACATGCTACATAAAATATTTACCTTTTAGAGTTCCCAGAATCAGCAAATTATTTATGAGAAACTATAGAAGAAGCCCTTTTATGTGACACTCAAGTCTGCTAGGTGATTAACTAAAATAATTCTTAAAGAATAAAGAAAGTATATAGAGAGTGTTTTGCTGTTGAAGCTGCTTTGCTGGTTTTTCATGTAGACGAGATCCAAAGATCACCATATAGTCTGATGACTTAGGTTCAGTATTGTCTTTTTCACATCCTTTTCAGCTCTGGTTGTGTGAAAGTGGGGCTAGTCAGTATGTAGACATTTGAAATACAATGCCAATTTCAAACTTTGAGGTTTCAAAAAGTCTCCCAATATTCAGTAACTGTTATCTAATTCAACAGCAGCAATTTTTTTTTTGGATTTACTTTTTTTTAAATTATACTTTAAGTTCTGGGATACACGTGCAGAACGTGCAGGTTTGTTACATAGGTATACATGTGCCATGGTGGTTTGCTGCATTCATCAACCCATCATCTACATTAGGTATTTCTCCTAATGCTATCCCTTCCCTAGCCCCTGATCCCCCGACAGGCCCTGTGTGTGATGTTCCCCTCCCTGTGTCCATGTGTTCTCATTGTTCAGCTCCCACTTATGAGTGAGAACATGCAGTGTTTGGTTTTCTGTTCCTGTGTTAGTTTGCTGAGAATGATGGTTTCCAGCTTCATCCATGTCCTTGCAAAGGACATGAACTCATCCTTTTTTATGGCTGCATAGTATTCCATGGGGTATATGTTACACATTTTCTTTTCTTTTTTTTTTTTTTTTTTTTTTTTTCGTTTTTGAGACAGAGTTTCTCTCTTGTTGCCCAGGGTGGAGTGCAATGGCATGACCTCGGCTCACTGCAACCTCTGCCTCCTGGATTCAAGCTATTCTCCTGTCTCAGCCTCCTGAGTAGCTGGGATTACAGGTGCCCGCCACTACACCCGGCTAATTTTTGGTATTTTTAGTAGAGATGGGGTTTCACCATGTTGGCCAGGCTGGTCTTGAACTCCTGACCTCAGGTGATCCACCCGCCTCGGCCTCACAAAGTGCTGGGATTACAGGCGTGAGCCGCTGTGCCTGGCCATGTGCCACATTTTCTTTATCCAGTCTATCATTGATGGGCATTTGGTTTGGTTCCAAGTCTTTGCTATTGTGAACAGTGCTGCAATAAACCTATGTGTGCATGTGTCTTTATAGTAGAATGATTTATAATCCTTTGGGTATATATCCAGTAATGGGATGGCTGGGTCAAATGGTATTTCTGGTTCTAGATCCTTGAGGAATCGCCACAGTGTCTTCCACAATGGTTGAACTAATTTACACTCTCACCAACAGTATAAAAGCGTTCCTATTTCTCCAAATCCTCTCCCGCATTAACAACAGCAATTTTGAAATGACTTACCTGCATCCCTTTTCCAAAGCATTTTGCTTTATTTCACAGAGATATTTTTTCATATGAGTATGTCATTGGTTTCTTATAATAATAAAAATATATAATTAAAATATCAAGAATAGCTGGAATAAATAACTTTTCAGCAATAATACAACTCAACAGGTTAACAGAGCCATGCCTGGTATATGTGACAGTAATCTAGTAGCTTTTCCAGCATGTTCTGAGCAAAAATTGGCATGGTTAACAGAGAAAAGAAAGTCTCAACCTGACAAGCAGTTATGAATTAAGTGGAATGTGGTTTAAAAAGCTGCTCATATATTTAATAGTGCTCACTGCTCAGTTAGCCTAAAAGTGCCCATTAGCTATAAAAAGACGTTTACCAGCCGGGCGCGGTGGCTCAAGCCAGTAATCCAGCACTTTGGGAGGCCGAGGCGGGTGGATCACGAGGTCAGGAGATCGAGACCATCTGCCTAACACGGTGAAACCCCGCTTCTACTAAAAATACAAAAAATTAGTCGGGCGCGATGGCGTGCACCTGTAGTCCCAGCTGCTGGGGGAGGCTGAGGCAGGGGAATGGCTCACTGGAGGCGGAGCTTGCAGTGAGCCGAGGTTGCACCACTGCACTCCAGCCTGGGCGACAGAGTGAGACTCCGTCTCAAAAAAAAAAAAAAATGTTTACCATTTCATACCGTAAATTCACGTTTCTAGAAATGATATTATTGTTATCAGTTTTGTAAAGTGATGAAACAGCCATGATTCACTTCACTGTCTTTCTATGAACTCTATTATACCATCGGTCCCACCTTGTCTCTTCTTTCCTCTCTCTCGCTCGCTCTCTCTCTGGCTTTCTCTCTCTCTAATGTGCCATTTAGAAATAAAACTAGTAAAAAAATAAGTCTGAGAATAAATGTGGGAAGAGGCACAACTTCATGTTTTAAAATCCTGTAGATCCGCCCACCTCGGCCTCCAAAAGTGCGGATCCCCTGAGGTCAGGAGTTCGAGACCAGCCTGGCCAACGTGGTGAAACCCCGTCTCTACTAAAAATACAAAAATTAGCTGGGCATGGTGGTGGGCGCCTGTAATCCCAGATACTTGGGAGGCTGAGGCAGGAGAATAGCTTGAACCTGGGAGGCGGAGGTTGCAGTGAGCCAAGATCACACCACTGCATTCTAGCCTGGGTGACAGAGCAAGGCTTCATCTCAAAAAAACAAAACAAAACAAAACAAAAAAACTGTAGAAAACTTCTGAATATGGGCTGGGCGCAGTGGCTCACTTCTATAATCCCAGCACTTTGGAAGGTCGAGGTGGGTGGATCACCTGAGGTCAGGAGTTCAAGATCAGCCTGGACAACATGGTGAAACCCCACCTGTACTAAAAATACAATTAGCCAAACGTGGTGGTGCACACCTGTAGTCCCAGCTACTTGGCAGGCTGAGGAAGGAAAACTGCTTGAACCCGGGAGGCAGAGGTTGCAGTGAGCAGAGAGAGTGAGACTCCATTCTCAATAAATAAATAAACAAATAAATAAAAAAGAAAGAAAATTTACTGACTAAAATCCAATGAAGACAGAAGCAGAAGTCTTTATGGCATTAGACCATTAAGCAAGTTTCATTTGGAAATACTTCATTGACATAGTTAGAAAACTACTTCTGAAAGTTGGGAGAAGAGTTAGGAAGACTGGTTGTAGTAAAGATAGAGCCCAGAGGTAAAACAGACAAGACCAAAATGGACAGACAGATTGAAACAAAAATTAAGATATGAACAAAGAAATAATTTTTATTTTTAAAAGACTGCCATTATCTTCCTAATATAATGTAAAAGGAAAACATATTAAATGTTCATGGCTTAGATTTTCTAAAAGAAAAAAGCTTTGACAGTAAATTACATATTTACTTCTTAGAAAGCTTCACACAAATTACTACAGTAAAGAAAAAAACTGGCTGGAGTTAAAAATACCTTATGTCAATTTACCAGGGTCAATCATTGTGTGCTTGTCAAAAATTTAGGTAGGAAAGTTCCTCAAAGTAGAATTGCAGGGTCAAAGTTTTTGCGCATTTTTAAAATCCTTTGATAAATACACCTAGCTGCCCTGGTTTACTACTTCAGACTATCTTTACACTCAAGTACTTGTTTCTTTATATTCTTATTGCCACTGGGTATTACATCTCTGCTACTATGTTACATTTTTAGAAAGGGACTTTTTATTTAAATTTAATCTTCTTTTGTCATAAGTGAGGCTTAATATTTTCTTATGGTTTTATTGGTCATCTGCGTGTATAGTTTTGTGAATTGCTTGATTATATTCTTTGCCTACTTTTCTATTATGATCAATGTTCTTATTTCACGGATGGAGAAACAGAGGCCCAGATAGGGTAAGTATTTTTCTTAAGGCTTTACAGTAAATGAATCACCTCTACGGAGTTAAAATTTAAGGAACCTTCTCATCTTTCTAATACAATAGGCAATACTGATTAAGTAGACAGGATGTGGGTTAGCATGTCAGCAATGTAGACTCACCATACCCTCCAGCCCATTATCACTACCACAGACTTTTATTTAATTTAATTTATTATTATTATGTTTTTAGACAGAGTCTCACTCCGTTGCCCAGGCTGGAGTGCAAATGGTGTGATCTGGGCTCACAGCAAACTCCGCCTTCCAGGTTCAAGCAATTCTCCTGCCTCAGCCTCCCGAGTAGCTGGGATTATAGGCACCTACCACCATGCCCGGCTGATTTTTGTATTATAGTAGAGACAGAGTTTCACCATGTTGGCCAGGCTGGTCTCGAACTCCCGACCTCAGGGGATCCGCCCAGCTTGGCCTCCAAAGTGTTGGGATTACAGGCATGAGCCACTGTACCCGGGCAAAAAAATATTTTAGAATATTTAATACTTCCAGAAAAATACTGAAATGTCATGGGATAAATCAAAATGTTTTCGGTCTTTACGTGTATTTTTTTCAATTTTTTGTACAATTTGATTTACATATGGGAGGTGATTAGCCGCTTTTCAGTGTTGGTTAGTGCCTCTAAAGGTCTTATTCTAGCCTTGTAAGTCTATCTAGGATAGACAGAATTAAAGCAATATATGGAGTTATAACACGTTTCTGAACAGGAAAGTTGAATCTCTGTTTAATATCCATCCACTCCATCAACATCCTTTACTAACGGAATCTGGATTTTGCACTGGATAGTCACTGCCCAACTAAAACGTGATAGTCCAGGCTCCTTTGCAGCCTGTTGTGTATAGAGGGTGGGCACGCTACAAAGTTCTGGCCAGTAAGAAGAAGAAATCTAGTGGGTGGGTCTTTGATATGGTGATTGTTGTTTAACCAGTTGGCACGTCCCTTTTCCCCCTTGTCTTTCTTCATATTCTGGAATATGTAGGAAAGGCTTCTGTATGCCACCATTTTGCAAGCAGGAGGAAGAAGGCCATATACTAAGGATAGCGGAAAAGAAAGAGCCCAGAACCATTTGGTATCATGGAGCCACTGTAGCAGCCCCAAATTGCCTATTAATAGAATAAACCCTGATTCTATTAATATTTTCTTATGGTTTTATTGCAATAGGAGCATCTTTTGGATGTTCATTAAAAATGAACTAAGACAAACCTAAGTGATACTGCTGTAACCTGCCAAAAGTAATGATGGAGAGTTAAGAAGACTGGCTGCCAGGAATAACATGATAAATGTTACAGTGAAAGTGGCTGCAGGAGAGACAGAAGGGGACTTTAAAAGCAGAACTTTTAAAAACAAGCTCAACTCATGAAAGAACTGACCAACTCATAAATATAGTGGATGACTCAAGCCTAAAAATACATGTAATTTAACAGAAGCAATTATCTTGGAAGTGAGGTAAGAATCAACCAAAGTCAATATATTAAATGCCTATATGTAAAAAAAACTGCTTTGGCTGGGTGTGGTGGTTCACGCCTGTAATACCAGCACTTTGGGAAGGCAAACTGGGCACATCACTTGAGGTCAGGAGTTTGAGACCAGCCTGACTCACGTGGTGAAACCTCGTCTCTACTAAAAATACACAAATTAGTCAGGCATGGTGGCAGGCACCTATAATCCCAACTACTCGGGAGGCTGAGGCATAAGAATCACTCAAACCCGGGAGGTGGTTGCAGTGAGCCGAGATCCCGCCACTGCATTCCAGCCTGGGTGACAGAGGAAAAAAAAAATTGCTTTACTTCTCTGAGAAACAAATAATACAATGTCAAGGAGTCAGAGGTGCCATCAGTGGGTTAGGAGGACACAAGCAAACAGACCGACTCTGGCAACTGATTTTCTTTGAGACCTTTACTGCTTAAAGCTAGAGGTCAAGCTCAAGGTACTGAAGAGACAGTCAGCAGCATAAACTTCAAAAGAAAAAGTCAATATGGGGTATGTGATCATACCACTGATTACACAGAGATGTCAGGAACTCCACTTCTTCCTGTAGCTGTTGATGAAAAAATAGAAATAGTAGCTACAAGCAGCAGAAAATGTGTTTCTAGGAGAAGAAATTACGCTGTCCAACCCCTGCACCGAGATGCAAAAGACAAAATTATGTTCTTGAGGAAAAATGGGGACATAGTTTTCAAATAATAAACTATACATAGGGTAGCATAAGAAATAATTAGTTTAATTTTACATAGTGGAAATTCAATCATATAAAGTCAATGGGAAAGTTTTTATATTGCTCAAATTTTATCAAATTTCCTATCATCCAGCTGGTGAAAAGACTTAGTTTTGGCCATGTATCTCCATAGAAAAAAAGACAAAGCATGGCTACTTCAAGTGAAATAGCCAGAAAAATAACTGATAACTCTATGAGTAAAGCAATTGCATCTTTTTGAGGAAACAATAGAATAGTGCTTGCACATTTTATGCCAACTGGATCGGTACCATTTCCAAGAATTTCTGGTCTAAAATAAGTTGGTAGTTGCCTGATACATGAGAAAAACTATTACCACTTCACATACATAGAAAAAAAAGACTGTTTCAGATGCTCACAGGAAAAAAAGGTCCCCATTAATAGGACAACTATGTATTTAGGTTAGAAGTGACAATAAAAATTAGGTTAATAAATTATTTTCCTATAAGTAAGAAAGATCAAAGGCATATCTCTCTTGCTATCTTAGGCATATAAAATCCTTTTTACTAATCAACTAAGGCTGATCTCATACCTCTAATCAACTAAGGCTGATCTCATACCTCTAACACTACTGAAGTTTGACAAAAGCAAACATTGATAAATTTAATGTTGTATCAACAGAACAGGGGAGAGAAGTCAGTGGTCAATTTTTCTTGCCAAGTAGTTTTGTCTGTTTTACGGCTCTTAGAAATTCTAGGATGCCTAAGCCAGTGCAATTAAGTGACACAGGCAGAATTCAAACCCTGGTGTATCTGTTTTTAAAGTTCGTGCCAGAAAGGATACCTAACTACTAAAAGTTACAAAACATGAACTTGATTATGGACCTCCTGTATCCTTATAAAATGTTCCCTTTGTTAAGGTGAGATTCTCATTCTTCACATTTCTGTGCCTATGTTTCTTGTCTCCCTCCCTTGTGAGTTATATCATTGGCAGATTTTGAAGAAAGAGGTGAACACACTCAGTTCAGCCCCTTCTGCTCTCCTCTCTTCAGACCTGGCTGCCTACACAGAAGGTCCATCCTGTTCTACTCTCTGCCACGCAGTAAGAAGCCTGCAGTTATGCAGCTGTGCTGGTGGCAGGAGTGATATACTAGTGAAGCTACTTGGGTGCAAATATAAAGTCATGTTCTCTAATCAGCTTTGTCAGTCATGACGATAGTATTTTCATCTCCCTTATTTTGACTCCCGTTTACTACTCAACTGGATCCAGATTCAAGAGGATAAATACGGAAAATCTTTGGCAAGGGATGCACAATCTATCTGCCCAAGAGTAGAAATTCAGAAAAGCCTTTTGACTGTATGCAGTACCCTTTAGAGCACAGAACTACTGCATCTCCCTAATTTCCCAAATGTTTTAGCCTCTGATTATTCATTGAGATTCTAGTAATAAAGCAGTAATTACTGATCAAGAACTGTTTAAATGGCCAGGCGCGGTGTGGCTCCTGCCTGTAATTCCAGCACTTTGGGAGGCCAAGGCAGGCAGATCACCTGAGGTCAGGAGTTCGAGACTAGCCTGGCCAACATGGTAAAACACCATCTCTACTAAAAATACAAAAAAATTAGATGGGCCTTGTGGCGCGCACCTGTATTCCCAGCTACTTGGGAGACTGAGGAAGAGGCAGAGGTTGCAGTGAGCCGAGATCGTCCCATTGCACTCCAGTCTGGGAGATTAGAGCAAAACTGTTCCTCAAAAAAAAAAAAAAAATAATAATAATAATAAAAAAAGAACTGTTTAAAGTGTTTTACATGTATTAACTTCCTTAAAATTCCCTCAGCACTAACACGGTGAAACCCCTTCTCTATTAAAAATACAAAAAATTAGCCAGGCATGGTGGCGGGTGCCTGTAGTCCCAGCTACTCAGGAGTCTGAGGCAGGAGAATGGCGTGAACCCGGGAGGCAGAGCTTGCAGTGAGCCGAGATTGCACCATTGCATTCCAGCCTGGGCGACAGCGCGAGACTCTGTCTCAAACAAAACAAAACAAAACAAAACAAAACAAAACAAAACAAAACAAATCCCCTCAGCACTAGGTACTGTTACAAATTACCACTCTATAGATGAGGAAACTGAGTAGCTGAGAGGTTATATAACTTGCTTACAGTCACACAGACAGGAAATGGTGAAGGCCATTTTAAAGTCGTCAGTCTCTCGAGTCTGTGACCTTAACTAGTTTCCGTCAGTTCAGTAGGTCTTAAGGAGACATTAAAAAAAAAAAAAGTCAAGAGTGCACATAGTGAGAATACTGTTTTGTTAAATACTTATATCACTATGTGTGTGTCTGTTAGAGCAAGAGTGAGAGATAACGAAGAGACAAAAAGGGAGAGAGAAGGGGGAAGGTACAGAATACTTTTCTTATTGGGGTCAGAGTAAAAAAATAGGCCATGCTGTCTCTCCACAGGTGGGTGAAGAAATTCATAATCATTCTGATAACAACCTAGTATATGATTTACTCACTTCCCCTATAGTCTGACATACTAATAATTATTCCTAAACTAAGATGCCATCAATACTTATTATTAGATAATCTTACTATCTACAATACTACCACAGTTGCCAAATTGTGCACTGCAGCACCCCAGGGAACTCACAGGGGTACTGCAGAGCATTTTAAATTTTGAGAAACACAGTGCTGTCAGACAGTGTGCAAATTACTAGCTTGTGGTATTTCACAGTTCAATACGACATCATGCAAAATTATTGTTCATGATATTCCATCTCTTCGAAATTGAGTTTTTGATGGTTGCGGTGTATCTTAGTCTATTCAAGCCGCTGTAACAAAATATCATAAACTAGGTAGCTTATAAACAACAAAAAATTACTTCTCACAGTTCCAGAGGCTGGCAAGTCTAAAATCAAAGTGCTGTAAGATTCAGTATCTGGTGACAGTCCGCTTTCTGGTTCACAGATGGCATGTACTCACAGCTTTTCTCACACAGTGGAAGGGGCAAATGAGTTCTCTGGGGTCTCTCCTACAAGGACACGAATCCCATTCATAAGAACTCCACCTTCAAGACCTAATCACTCCCAAAGGCTCCACACCTCCTAATATGATCACCTTGGGGTGAGAATTTCAACATATGAATTTTGGGGGGACATAACCATTCAGACTGCAGCACTGTGACTAAAAGCACAGCACAGTTCTGCACAGAAATTAGCGTGGAACAAGAAATGAAGCTGGCAGTGGCCAATCTGATTCCAAGGTTTAAAAAACCGTGCCATGCCCAACAAGCACACATTTGATGAGTAAGTAATAAGAAATTAAAATATTTTCTTTCAATTTATTATTACTAATACGTCTATTATTTTTTGACATGATTACAAACTGTTGGAACATAACAAACTGTTAGGAACTGTTAAGTATTTATTTTGGTCTAAAAGTCACGAAAAATTTAGTGATTGTGCTAGAACCAAGTAATGTTGGAAACCTCTGTCCTACTGCCAAGAAACTGACTTCCTTTAAGAAAGCTGTAAGATAATGTCTACCATCAAGTTTGAAGAATTTTCAAGTATTCTTTCAATTTATGCATGCCGAACAACATAAGCTGCTTTAGTTTTTTATTGAAATGTCCTAATTTTAATATAACTGAATAAAAGCATTTTTTTTTCTTTATCTCAGGTCTTTATTTGCTGCTAATCTGTTGCAATACTCTGGGATTCAAGGGAAATTTGCCTGTGAAGTAACTGCTACCATTCATGCAAATAATAATAATAATAATAATAATAATAATAATAATAATAATAACAATAGTAACAGCTAAAGAAGAAACAGAACCTCACCTATGAACACATGACTGTTTGGCAGCCACTGATTCTCCTCTCGCCTCTATCCCTGTCAGAGGTTAGGACACTGCCCTGTCTTAAGAGCTACACTGCTAGTTTTCAAATAATAAAATAATGTCTTATATGCACAATGACCATTCACACAAATGTGACCTTTGAGGTTTATCTCCTGATGTTTTGAACTGTTGTCAGTATTCAGATGGGATTTACAATGAATCAAAGCTACTACTGGTCACACTACATTACATCTACAATGGAGTGTAATGAGATACCATAATATTTTCATTTGGTACTTTTTATTAGCCTACAGTTCAGTTCA
This sequence comes from Gorilla gorilla gorilla, assembly GCF_029281585.2. Classification (NCBI taxonomy): domain Eukaryota; kingdom Metazoa; phylum Chordata; class Mammalia; order Primates; family Hominidae; genus Gorilla; species Gorilla gorilla. The sequence continues at coordinate 16,934,008 of NC_073234.2, read as the reverse complement.
GTTCAGTTCTAGTCAATGAAATACATAGTACTTTTTAGGTTGAAAGCCTCTATTTATAATACTGCTTTAAGAAGCTTAGATGGAGGAGGAATACCACAGAGGACATTGATCCTCTGACCTAAAAAGCAAGTTAAAAATGCTCAATTTTAAATAAAAAAATCTTGGGTAGCATAAAGGAATCATCAACTTACCTAAACAGTGATTGGTGACTAACTAAAGGGGCGCTCGGGCATTAGTTTAAAGCAAAAACCAAACACAGCTCTGGAACCGTCTTAGGTTTTAAAAGTGAAAACAAGAATATAATTTTTAGCAGGAAGCAGAAAGGATGCACCCACAGCTAAAAGTAGTAGGAGAAGCAGCTGCAACAGAAAAACTCCTTCAAACCAATGACATCCAAGCTAACTGCAGAAAAGTCACTTCACTCAAATTCAATGTGCAACTTCTATTTAATCCCAACTACTAATAAACAACAAACACCTCACCTAACATGTTTACAGGGCCTGTGGACTCATTATTCATACAACACCACAAAGTGGGCGGCAGGGAGTTGAAAAGAAAGAAAATTCATGCCAAGTCAACCCAGGGTCAAATCACCAAGAACTTATTTTATGCAATACTCATTAAACTCAGTTATTCTTTTACTTATTGGTCCAAAATTAAATGACCTGATTAGCTATCTTCAGGAAAAAAACAAAGTTGATTTATCTTTCCCTTTAAGACAATCAATCCAAAGAAACTGACAACAGCTGAGCTTTAGTAAAATAGGTATCTTCTTAGCGATCAAAGAGATGAGACACAAATGAACACTGACGTGTCATAAACAGTCTCTAGGGCCTCACTTGCTCCGGAGCCCGTCAGCACTTCCCAGGATGCCAGCTGGGAAGAAGAGGGCATGTGCCCACAGTATCTCCATCTGAAATCTCCCAACTACAACCATGCCAAAGATCACCTATTGTTTGCCTGTGATGTATCCATAAAAGTTTATGTACATAAACTTTGCAATTATTTGGGTACTTTCTAACAGATGAAATTACAATAAAATGAGTAATTAACTCACTGAAACATGTATAGATGTCTGGTCAAAAAACTTTCTGGGCCTGTCTAAAAAAAAACAAAAAACAAAAAACAAAAAAAAAAACCCAACTTTCTGATTAGGCCTCTTCTACAATTGGAAATTACTGACAGCTTCACACTATATTCTTTCATAAAATAGGATTTCATCCCTAGCAAGCAGAGCTGCAGCATCTACTTAATAACATAACAATTTCATTCATCTCCCGATGTCTTAAATTGAAGCACTGAGGAGTTTAGCTACATGAACTCTACCAATAAAATAAAACTACAACAAAAAAATCAGACCTAGAAATAAAAAGAAATGTTTTCCAATACAGTTTTACATGGAGAGATGGAAATACACAAGCACAGTGTGACTGTCTTATCTCCGCAGGAAATTAGCAACTGAACGTGGTTTACTCCTCCAATTTTCTACTTCAGTATTAACGGGTGGAGCAATTGCCACATGGAACAAGCCCCTTTAATACCACCTGGTCTACTTCCCAGCAGTAAGTTCCACTCCCAGGCCTGTCATGGCTCATTTAAATAGTACAGTATGCTCCCTCTGTAAGTCTGCTCCTAGAGCTTAGAGAATTTAAGATATAATGAGATACGAAGGTGTTTATCATGAGGTAGAATGGAACTCTGAGCCAAAGCAACAGGAGCTGGATGTCATGAGCAGGCTGAGAACAGAAGGTTTTTTTCTCTTTAAAGTATACTGGAAAAATAAACTATTCCAGAAGACACCATAAAGTTTGGGTAAAGGCAGAAGTTTTAAGCAGAAGTAACTCTTACAGAAACTCAGGGAACAAAATAAGATTTCAGAAATAGAGATGAAGAGCAGGAAGTACATCTTTCATCATTGCCTTCTGCTGCCTTTCCACAGAAAACTGTTGTTTAAGAGAGTTGTAATTCATCCCATCCCATAAGCAATGGCAAAAACTTTGCAACAGATATATATCTAAAAAGCAACAATCAAATCCATCTGATGGATTTTGAAGACTTCAGGAAGAAAAAGAATGATTATAAAAATAACAGCTGACAAAAATTAGGAGAGAAGGAGAAAAAACCCTAACAGACTGAAAATAAATTAGCTTAAATTGGAACTTGCACTTGTGATAAATATTGTGAAGGAAGCCAACATGACCCTCCCCTCTTGCTCCAAACTCATAAAAATAGTGCATAAAAAGAAAATAATAATTAGGTATTGAGCTTTAGCCAAAGCAGGAGAAGTGCTAATAACAAAGAATTCAGTTATAGCTGACGAGTTTAAGTGGAAATAACTTATGGGGGTGGGGCGAGGGAGCGGTAGGTAAAAAACTGGGTTATAAGCCTCAGGGAGGAGATCCCAGGATTGGGGCTCAGGAGGAGATGGAACTAACCTTTCTGCATAAAGTTAAAGAAAGTCACAAAGGTTGACTACCCCTGTAAAAATAGAGACCTTTAGAAAAACTGTACTTACCAGCCCAATGAAGCAACAAAGACTCTTAGGCTATGGGCAGGAAAAGAATTACTCATTAGAAATCACTGATGCATGAGAGACACACAGAATCCCAAGCACAGAAATTAACATAAAAACTGGTCCAGAAAGAGTGAGTGTACTAAGTCCCCAGAGAGAGAACCTGGAAGCTGCTCTGAAGGAACAGGACACCCAAGGAAAGTAGCTCCACAGAAGCACAGCTACCAAAGATTAGAAAACAAGTCCTCGTTTAAGAGTTACAACAAACAGGCCGGGAGCAGTGGCTCACGCCTGTAATCCCAGCACTTTGGGAGGCCAAGGTGGGTGGATCACGAGGTCAGGAGATCAAGACCATCCTGGCTAACACGGTAAAACCCGTCTCTACTAAAAATACAAAAAATTAGCCGGGCGCGGTGGCGGGCGCCTGTAGTCCCAGCTGCTCGGGAGGCTGAGGCAGGAGAATGGCGTGAACCCAGGAGGCGGAGCTTGCAGTGAGCCGAGATCACGCCACTGCACTTCAGCCTGGGCAACAGAGCAAGACTCTGTCTCAAAAAAAAAATAAAAAAAAAGAGTTACAACAAACAGAAGACTTCACATTGTAAAAACTAGAAATAATAGAACTGTGTTAAAGGGCCTTTAAATAAGCATAACAGAGGTTCTCCTAACAGAATGCCAATTATCAGACTCTCCAGATCAACCAATAATCTTTCTCCCTTCCAATAAATTGGCTGACACCCAGGCATATTGAAAGATAGCAACTCAGAGACAACCGAAGACTCTTTTGGCTGCTTAACCAGTTGTGCTTCCAACTGTTTTTCATGTATCTTGCCTTCGCAGAGTGCCTTAAAGACTATCTCTAAACCTCAGAGGTAGGTGCTGATTAGATTAAGCCAAGAACGATAATCCCACTTTCCCTCCTCAATGACTTGGCACGGGACTCTGTCTAGCCTAACAGATGTTGAGTAAAAGTCTAATGTTGGGGGAGGCTGGATATCAGGACTTCTGAGGAACATTTTCAAATATCTAAGGAAGAGACCTAGGAACACTCAAAAGGATGGCATCACTTGACACCAGCCTGAGGACACAAATCAACAGATAGTTCAATGCCAGTACATCTGGTCAGTGGATATTTTTAAAATCTTGGCTGTAGTTGTATTTACACCTCCTGTGTTTTCCTTTTATAGACTATGTTTTTTCACCACAATACAATAATACTGTGAACTCCACAACAAATACCTCTCTCCCAACTCCCAATTTTATGAAATGAAACCACCACACCCTAAATAGGTTAAAAAGAAACACTCAGGAATCCAGAGACTTCATCATACATGAGAAAAAAAAAATCTAGATATATATCAAACCTTGGATATAGCTAATGGAATTCTTTTTTTTTTTTTTTTTCTTCTGAGATGGAGTTTTGCTCTTGTTGCCCAGGCTGGAGTGCAATGGCGTGATCTTGGCTCACCATAACCTCTGCCCCCCGTTCCAGCGATTCTCCTGCCTCAGCCTCTTGAGTAGCTGGGATTACAGGCATGCGCCACCACACCCAGCTAATTTTGTATTTTTAGTAGAGACAAGGTTTCTCCATGTTGGTCAGGCTGGTCTCGAACTCCCGAACTCAGGTGATCCCCCGCCTTGGCCTCCCAAAGTGCTGGGATTACAGACGTGAGCCACCACGCCTGGCCAATAGAATTCCTTTTTTTTTTTTTTTTTTTTTTGAGATGGACTCTTGCTCTGTCATGTAGGCTGGAGTGCAGTGGCGAGATCTCAGCTCACTGCACGCTCCACCTCCTGGGTTCATGCCATTCTCCTGCCTCAGTCTCCCCAGCAGCTGGGACTACAGGTGCACGCCGCCATGCCCAGCTAATTTTTTTTGTATTTTTAGTAGAGACAGGGTTTCACCGTGTTAGCCAGGATGGTCTCAATCTCCTGACCTCGTGATCCGCCTGCCTTGGCCTCCCAAAGTGCTGGGATTACAGGCATGAGCCACCACGCCCGGCCGGTAAAGCAGCATCAAGATTGAGAGGATTGACTCCAATTTTGAAAGAAGTTCTACTGTGGGTAAAATGCTTATCAAACAGCATCCCATGCTTCAGAAAAATCTTTTGTGAAAGGAAGAGTCCATTGATGTGGCAACTTTATTACTGTCTTATTTTAAGAAATTGCTACAGCTACCCGAACCTTCAGCAACCACCACTCTGCTCAGTCAGCAGCCATCAAGATAGAGGCAGGACCCTCCACCAGCAAAAAGATCATGACTCCCTGAAGGCTCAAGATGATCAGGAGAATTTTTTTTTAAATAAAGCATTTTTAAAGTATGCACATTTTTTAAGACACAACGCTATTGCACACTTAACAGAGTATAGCATAGTGTACATATAACTTTTTCTTTTCGAGACAAGATCTCACTTTATCACCCAGGCTGGAGCGCAGTGATGCGATTACAGCTCACTGCAGCCTTGACTTTCTCGGCTCAAGCAATCCTCCCGCCTCAGCCTCCCGAGTAGCTGGGACCACTGGTGTGTGCCACCATGCTCCGCTATTTATTTTCTTTTTTTGTAGAGACAGGGTCTCTCTATGTTGCCCAGGCTGGTCCTGAACTCCTGGGCTCAAGCAATCCACCTTCCATGGCCCCAAAGTGCTGGGATTACAGGCGTGACACATTCCACCCTGCTTACATATAACTTTTATAAGCACTGGGAAACTAATAAATTTGGGTGACTCGCCTTATTACAACATGCACTTTATTTCAGTAGTCTGGAACAAAACTTGCAGTATCCCCAAACTATGCCTAAAATGCCCTAAACAACCATGTTTATGAATACATATGTTTTGGAATTTTCTTTTGATTTTTATTCTTTTTCCCTCCTTTTCTTGCATTACTAGGATCTCCAATATAGTATTGAATAGGGCGATATAGACATTCTTATCTCTTTTGCAATCTCAGGGTTCAGCTTACATCATTAGGTATGATGTCAGCTGTAAATTTTTCATGATGCTATTTATTGAGCTGAATTACCTTCTATCTCTAGTCAGCTAAGATATTTTATCATAAATGGGTGTTACCTTTTATTAAAAGCCTTTCTGAATGTTCTCAGGTGACTAAATGATTTTTTTCTGTATTTTGTTCAGGTAGTGAGTTAAATTAATTCATTTTTGAATACTGAACAAACCTTACATTCTAGAAATAAGGCCAACCTGGTTGTGACATATTAGCTTTCTTATTTATCTTGAATTCAAATTGCTAAGGTTTTGTTAGGGACTTTTATGTCAATGTTCATGAGTGACACTGATGTGTAATTTATTCTTTTGCAATGTCTTTGACAAGTTTAGGCAGGAGGGTCACAATTCTAAGCTGACTTGGTAAGTATTTCTATAATACCTTCTTTATTTTGTGAATGAGTTTCTCTAAGACTGGTATTACATCTTGCTTAAACGTTTGGTAGAATTCAACAGTAAAGCCATCGGGGCCTGGAGTTTTCTTTGTAGGAATGTTTTTGATTATAAATTCTATTTCTTTTTCTTTTTTTTTCTTAATTTTTAAGTTCAGGGGCACATGTGAAGGTTTGTTATATAGGTAAACTTGTGTCACGAAGTCTTGTTGTACAGACTATTTCATCGCTCAGGTATTAGGTCTCGCACTCATTAGTCATTTTTCCTGATCCTCTCCCTTCTCCCACCCTCCACTCTCCACCCTCCAATAGACCTCAGAGTCTGTTGTTCCCCTCTATGGGTCCATGTGTTGCCATCATTTAGCTCCCCTTGTGAGAACATGTGGTATTTGGTTTTCTGTTCCTGCGTTAGTTTGCTAAGAATAATGACCTCTGGCTCCATCCATGTTCCTATAAAAGACATGATCCTGTTCGTTTTTATGGCTGCACAATATTCCATGGTGTATGGGCACTACATTTTCTTTATCCAGTCCACCACTGATGAGCATTTAGGTTGATTCCATGTCTTTGTTATCGAGAACAGTGCTGCAATGAACATATGTGTACATGTATCTTGTTTTATTTCAAATAGCTTTTGGGGTTTAAGTGTTTTTTTGTTACAAGACTGAGTTATATAGTGGTGAATTCTAAGATTTTAGTGCACCCATCAACTGAGTACTATATGCACGTGGTACCTAATATATAGATTTTTATCCATATCTTCCCTCCCCCACCCCCTCGGAGTCTCTAAAGTCGATTATATCACTCTGTATGCCTTTACATACTCATAGCTTAGCTCCCACTTGTGAGAACATAAGGCTTTTGGTTTTTAACTCCTGTGCTACTTCACTTAGAATAATGGCCTCCAGCTCCATCCAAGTTGCTGCAAAAAACATTATTTCGTTACTTTTAACGGCTGAGTAGTATTTCATGATGTATATATGATAGAACGATTGATATTCCTTTGGGTACATACCTAGTGATGGGATTGCTGGATCAAACTATTTGTTTTTTGGTCTTTGAGGAATCGCCACATCGTCTTCCACAATGGTTGAACTAATTTATACTCAGAGTTCCTTTTTCTCTGCAACCTCACCAGCATCTGTTATTTGACTTTGTAATAGCAGCCATTCCAACTAGCATGAGATGGTATCTCATTGCGGTTTTGATTGCATTTTATCTAATAATCAGTGACTTTGAGCTTTTATTCATATGCTCATTAGCCACATGTATGTCTTCTTTTGAGAAGTGTCTGTTCACGCCCTTTGCCCATTTTTTAATGGGGTTGTTTTTTTCTTGTAAATTTTTTTAAATTCCCTACAGATGCTGGATATTAAACCTTTGTCACACAATTTGGAAAAATTATCTCCCATTCTGTAGGGTGTCTGTTTACTCTGTTGGTAGTTTCTTTTGCTGTCCAGAATCTCTATAGTTTAATTAGATCCCATTTGTCATTGTTTTTGTTGCAACAGCTTTTGGTGTCTTTGTCATGAAATCCTTGCCTGCGCCCATGGTATTGCCTAGGTTGTCTTCCAGGGTTTTTATAGTTTTGGGTTTTACATTTAAGTCTTTAATCCATTTTGAGTTGATTTTTGTATATGGTGTAAGGAAAGAGTCCAGTTTTAATCTTCTGCATATGGCTAGGCAGTTATCCCAGGACCATTTATTGAATAAGGAATCCTTTCCCCCATTGCTTGTTTTTGTCGAGTTGGTGGAAGAGCAGATAGTTGTAGGTGTACAGCCTTATTTCTGGGTTCTCTATTCTGTTCCTTTGCTCTGTGTGTCTGCTTTACTACCACTACCATGCTATTTTGGTTACTGTAGTCCTGTAGTATAGTTTGAAGTTGGGTAGCATAATGCCTCCAGCTTTGTTCTTTTTGCTTAGGATTTCCTTGGCTATTTGGGCTCTTTTTTGGTTGTATATGACAAATTCAATTTCTTTAATAGATAAAGGCCTGCTCACTTTTCTATTCCTTCTTGAGCCACTTTTAATAAATTGTATTTTTCAAAGACTTTGTCTATTAAATTTATTGGTATAAGTTTGCTCAAAATATTCTCTTATCTTTTTACGTGTCTTTAGAACCTGGAGTGACAACCCCTCTCTCGTTCCAGGTATTGGCAATTCATGTGCCTTCCTGTTTCCCTTGATCCATTTGGTAGGGACCTATCAATTTTTTAAATTTTTAAAGAACCACGGTTATGAATTTTGTGAATTTTCTCTGTTGATTCTCTGTCTTCTATGTGTTTGATTTCTGTTATCTTTACTATTTCCGTTATCCTACTTACTGTGGTTTACTCTGCTTCTTTTTCTGGTACCTTAGTGTAGAAACTAAGATCAATGAATTTCAACTTTTCTTCTTTTCTAATATAGGTATATAAGGGTAAAAATTTCATTCTAACCACTTTTTCAACTGTGAAACACAAAACTTCACATTTGAATTTTCATTCAGTTCAAAATGATTCCTAACATTCCTTCTTCTCTAAGCCATGGTATTTAGAATTATGTTATCTAATTTCCAAACATTTTCTAAGTATCTTATTAAATTCTAACTGAATTCTACTATGGTTAGAGGACAACTTTAGCATATCTCAGTCTTCTGAAATTTACTGAGACTTACTTTTAAGGCCCAGCATATGGTCTGTATCTGTGAAACTTCCATATGCACTTAAAAAACATATATTTTCTTCAGTTGTTAGATGTAGTATTCTATAACTGTTATATAAGTCAAGTTAATAGTCTTTAGATCTTCTATATTTCTGATTGCTTTTGTTTGTTTAGTAGTTCTATCAGTTTCTAAGGAATATAGGTCAAAATCCCCAGTAATGACTGGTGACCACAGATTTGTTTTACCTTTAGTTCTGTCGGTCCATCCTTCATGAATTTTGAAGCTCTATTAGATACATATTTATTAGGATTATTATGTCATTTGGATGTGTTGTCCCCTTTATCTTTATTATATGCTCTTTTTTTTTATCTCTGGGAATACTCTTCGTCTGGAAGTCTCCTTTGTCTGATATTAATATAGCTATGCCAGGTTTCTTAGGATTACTATTTCCAAGAAGTACTTTTTTCCGTTAATTCCAGCCAGCGTTTATGATAGTACAGGTCTTATGTACAGCATACAGTTGAGCCTTGCTTTTTTTTTTTTCTAATACATCCATTCTAGTATCTCTGTCCTTTACCTGGTGTGTTTACTATATTTCATTTTGCCATAAATATTGATATGGTTGAATTTATGTCATTCATTTGTTGTTTCTGTTCTTTATTTGTTGCTCCTTTTCTGCCTTTATTGGTTGGATAAATGAGACAATTTTTAGCATTGCATTTTATTTCCTCTGTTAGCTCTTCAGGTGCTTTTTCTTTGGTTTTTTTGTTTGTTTGTTTGTTTGTTTTTTGTGACAGAGTCTCGTTCTGTCGTCCAGGCTGGAGTGCAGTGGCGCCATCTTGGCTCACTGCAACCTCTGCCTCCCAGGTTCAAGCAATTCTCCTGCCTCAGAATCCTGAGTAGCTGAGATAACAGACACTCGCCACCACACCCGGCTAGTTTTTGTATTTTTAGTAGAGACGGGGGTTTCACCACGTTGGCCAAGCTGGTCTCAAACTCCTGACCTCAAGTGATCCGTGCGCCTTGGGCTCCCAAAGTGCTGGGATTACAGGCCTGAGCCATGGTGCCTGGCCGCTCTTCAGGGTTTTTAAAATTTTTGTTGTTATTATTTTGGTAGTTGCTCTACAGCTAACAACATGCACCTTATCAAAGTCTATTTAGATTAGAAATTGTACTACTTCACATCTAACACTTCGTAATCTATCTTTCTTTCTCTCTTTCCTTTCTTCTTTTTTTTGTTAGAGACCGGGTTTTACTCTGTCAACCATGCTAGTGGGCAGTGGCACAAACAGAACTCAGCGTAAACTCAAAATCCTGGGCTCAAGTGATCCTCCAGTCTCAGCTTCCCAAAGCACTGGGATCACAGGCATGAGTCACCATGCCCAGCCAACAGTTCATATTTTCTACTTCACGAACGTAACAACCTTACAATTCTACCTCCTAATATTTTGGGATACTGTTGTCCCATCTTTCACTTTTACACATACTATAAATGCCAACTCATCATGTTATTTTTGCTTTAAATGGTTAGTTGTCTTTTAAGGGAATTCTGAGAAGAAAAAATACATTTTCTATATGTATCAACTGATTTACCATGTCTGTTTTTTTTTTTTTTTTTTTGGCGGGGGAACAGAGTCTCACTCTATGACTCAGGCTGGAGTGCAGTGGTGTGATCTTGGCTTACTACAGCCTCCGTGTCCTGGGCCCAGGAATCCTCAGTCTCAGCCTCCCAAGTAACTGGAACAAGAGGTATGAGCCACCATCCTCAGCCAATTTTTTTTTTTTTTTTTGTAGAAACAGGGTTTCGTCATGTTGTCTAGGCTGGTCTCAGACTCCTGGACTCAAGTGATCCTCCCACCTTGGCCTCTCAAAGCGTTGAGATTACAGGCATGAGCCACAGTGCCCGGCCCATGTCTGGTGTTCTTCATTCCTTCCTGTAGATTCATGCTCCCATCTGGATTCATTTCCCTTCAGCTTGAAGAACACCCATTAGCATTTCTTGTAGAGTGCTTTCTAGAGATGAATTCTTTTCATATTTGTTTATATGAAATTGTCTTTATTTAATCCTAGTTTTTAAAGGATCTTTTTCTTTGCTTACAGAATTTTAGGCTAATTTTTTTTTTTTTTTTTTTTTTTTAGTACCCTGAAAGAAGTTCCATTGTCTTCAGGTCCTCACTGTTTCTGATAAGGACTCAGCTATCATAGTTTCCCTTTATACGCTGTGCCTTTTTTCTTAGGCTGCTTTTATTTTTCTCTGCATATTTTGTTTCCAGCAACTGGACTATGATATTTCTAGTTGTGATTTTTTTATTTTTTGTATTTATCCTGCTTGGTTTCACTTACTTTCTGGGATTTGTAAATCAAAGTTTCATGGTTTCAAATTAAATTAGAGAAATATGTTGGCCATTTTTAAAAACTGTCTTTCATCTGCTTCATTCTCACTCTTTTATCCTTCTAGTGTTCCACATGTATGTCAACCCATTTGAAAATGTCCTACATGTCACTGAGGCTCTGTTCATTCGGTAAAAATCCTTTCACTCCCTGTTCTACAGATTGAATAATTTCAGTTGATCTATTTTGAAGTTCACTGACTCTTTCTTTTGACAGCTCTAATTTGCCATTAAGACTATCCAATAGGCTGGGCACGGTGGCTGACGCCTGTAATCCCAGCACTTTGGGAGGCCAACCTGAGGTCGGGAGTTTGAGACCAGCCTGACCATCATGGAAAAACCTCGCCTCTACTAAAAATACAAAATTAGCTGGCTGTGGTGGCGCATGCCTGTAATCCCAGCTACTTGGGCAGCTGAGGCAGGAGGATCACTTGAACCCGGGAGGCGGAGGTTGCGGTGAGCCAAGATGGCGCCACTGCACTCCAGCCTGGGGGACAATAGCGACACTCCATCTCAAAAAAAAAAAAAAAAAAAAGACTATCCAATAAATTTTTCATTTCTATTTCAATTATCAAATTTCCATTTTCATTTTATGATTATTACTTTTTTGAGATAGGGTCTCATTTTGTTGCCCAGGCCGGAGTATGCTGGCACAATGAAAGTTCACTGCAGCCTCAATCTCCCAGGCTCAAGCAATCCTCTCACCTCACCCTCCCAAGTAGTTGGGACTATAGGTGTGCACCACCACACCTGGCTGGTATTTAAAAACATTTTTGTAGAGACAAGTTCTCACTATGTCAAATTTCCATTTTAAAATACTTTTCCTTTCTCTGTTGAGATTTCCTATCTATTCCATCATCAACATGACATTTTTCTTTAATTCTTTAATGTATAAGGGTGAATTTAGTTTTTTTTTTTTTTTTTTCTGTTATACCAAATAGGACTCCTCAGAGGTGATTTCTACTGCATGCTCTTTTCTGCTCTATAGATCATATGCTCCTGATTCTTTGCATGTCTGGTAATTTTTAAAAGTTCAACATGGGATATATTGCAAATACGGTTCTGTTAATTTCTTCTGAGGAGCAGTGATTTTTATTCTAGTACATATAAGTCAGTTAATAGTTGACTCCTTGAACTTGTATAGGTTTGGATTTAACCTTTGTATGCTGATCTGCTGAAAGCTCAGGATATTTCCCAGGCTTCTCTATCTCGGTGAGACTCATTGTCCAAATTTGGTCTACCCTGTAAAAATTAATTGGGGCCTTGTTTTACTAGTCTTAGCCTGGGTCTAGAGTAGGCCTTATATTAGAGCATGGTCTTTGTTCCTAAAACCTATCTTTTTTGTTATCTCAGCTAGATAACTGAAGTTAACAAGGATTTCTCCATGTTGACTGGGTTGGAACTCCAGCTTCCCCACGGCTCTATCTCTAATATTACAATTCCACTCTCATTCTGTAGCATCTAATCTCTGGTAAGCCTTGGGCAGTCTCATTCAGTGAACACGTAGCCTAGTCCTCAGCCAGGAATCATGATACCTGGCTTCCAACTTCTCCTCAGTATACTGCTTGTATATGAATTACTTCCCTGATTTACACAGGACATTTACAACTACAGAATCAGGGGACCTCAGGAGGTCATCTGGCCAAAGTCCACAATTTTTAAATCGATGGGGGACCTTTCGAATCTGAGTGAGAAAACTGCAGACCTGAAAAGCTAAGTGATTTCTCCAGGTATGAACACAAAAGCACAAATTGGATTTTCAGTTGTAAATGTCATGCTTTGCAAGCATTCAGCTTTACCAACTTCAACGTGCTTTTCTTAAATCTCATTTGATCCGTACAACAACTTCATGAGGTGGGTCTAAGTATTACTATGCCTGCTTCATGGGTAAGCAAACTGGCCCAAAATGTAAGCAAATCCTTTGCTACACAGACCATCTTCTAATCCTCTTTCATTCAGTAACTTCTGGAAGAAAAGCTTATGATTAAATGGATAGATTATTATCTTTGACATCCATAGCTTGAGGGGAGTTTTACCTATTTGGAGAGTGAGTAGCTACCTATAAGGGACACTCTAGAGGACAATGAAAAAGATGGTCCTGAAAGGAAAATTAAAAAACAAAAAACATCAAAAATCCAAACAAAACCAAAAAAACCTGCCATACTGGTAAATTATATATCAGATTTTCTTCAACTGGATATTGCAATTAGGTTAAGGCATCAGGTTACCTATCTACAATAATTAACCTTTTAAATGATTCATTTCTATTTAACAAAAGGGATGAGGGTTGATCCTATACCTCCAACAGAGAAAAAAAGAAAAGATAAGGAAAAAGTAGGACAATAATCTCACTTCCTTCCTTTTGTGAGGAGTAGATGACAGACAGTCTTAATTTCATCCCTACACAGGTAAGCACATTTTTACACGTGAACCATATATTGATAGAGAGAGAGAAAGAATTTTGAAAGCTGAAAACAAGAGGGACTTTCGGAGCCTTTATCTGAAAAGTTTAGTTCTTTATTTGTTACTTAGACCTTATTCCAGCCACTTGAGGCTTTTTACATAAGAGAATGATTAGAAAGCATGGATTTTTTTTTTAAACATGGTTTCTTCTATTTGGAAGTTATGTCTGATCTTAAAAAGCTAAAATGTGGAATAAGTTTAAAATTTAAAGAAGGAGAAAGGCAAAGAACATTTAGGGTTATTTGTGATTTATTCCAATTCAGGTCACAAGAAAATAAAGAAATTTCTATAGGGTGGGCCGCATAAAAGCACTGAATATCAGGGCAGAAAAAAGGGGAGCAGAATGAGAGAGTTAAGCAAAACTGAGGAGGAGTCCCAAGGGATAGTTGATTGTAGATATAAACTTTGCTTCATAATTTTAACTAGTCCCAGACCCACCAATGCTATTTGTTTATAGCTATACTGTACAACATATTGTTTTCTTTTTCAAGTGTAAAATAATTTTATATTAATTTATGTGGGTTTCCTACATAACATTCAACTTCAGTATTCTAGCCCATTGTGAAAAATGCTTCCAAGTCCACTAAAAGTCCTTTATCATATGTCTACAGACTTAAAAAAAAATGGCTTTTGGTGGAAGTATAATAAATATGGCTTTGTGAAGAGTAAACATGCTCTTATGTAACTCAGAATGCATTTTCATTTTTATTTCCCCCCCTAAATTGTTACTAGGATATAATTTGGGTAACTATTTACAATTTTGTGGTTAATTTGGAACACCATGTCATAAATCCCTAATGAGATTTTTTTAGAATGTGAACAACCCCACAATTTTTTTTTTTTTTTTTTGAGACAGTGTTTCACTCTTGTTGCCCAGGCGGGAGTGCAATGGCATGATCTCGGCTCACTGCAACCCCCGCCTCCTGGGTTCAAGTGATTCTCCTGCCTCAGCCTCCTGAGTAGGTGGGTTTACAGGCACCCGCCATCACGCCTGGCTAATTTTTGTTGTTGTTGTTGTTGTTTTTTGAGATGGAGTTTCGCTCTGTCGCCCAGGCTGGAGTGCAGTGGCACGATCTCGGCTCACTGCAAGCTCCGCCTCCTGGGTTCACGCCATTCTCCTGCCTCAGCCTCCCGAGTAGCTGGGACTATAGGCACCCACCACCACGCCTGGCTAATGTTTTGTATTTTTAGTAGAGACGGGGTTCACCGTGTTAGCCAGGATGGTCTCGATCTTCTGACCTCGTGATCCACCCTCCTCAGCCTCCCAAAGTGCTGGGATTATAGGCATGAGCCACCGTGCCCAGCCATGCCTGGCTAATTTTTTTTTTTTTTTTTTTTGAGATGGAGTCTTGCTCTGTCACCCAGGCTGGAGTGCAATGGCGCAATCTCGGCTCACTGCAACCTCCGCCTTCCAGGTTCAAGTGATTCTCCTGCCTCAGCCTCCAGAGTAGCTGGGATTACAGTGTGCGCCACCACACCCAGCTAATTTTTGTACTTTTAGTAGAGACGAGGGTTCACCATGTTGGCCAGGATGGTCTCAAACTCCTGACATTGTGATCCACCAGCCTCGGCCTCCCAAAGTGCTGGGATTACAGGCGTGAGCCACCACGTCCAGCCAATTTTTTATATTTTCAGTAGAGACGGGGTTTCACCATGTTGGCCAGGCTGGTCTAGAACTCCTGACCTCAGGTGATCCACCCGCCTCGGCCTCCCAAAGTGTTGGGATTACAGGTGTGAGCCACCGTGCCCGGCCTGTTAACAGCTCTCTTAATCACAATTGTACTCTACTTTTCTCTCCTAACAGTCAATAATTTTTTAAATGTCAGAATTTAGTACTGGACTCTTCTTAGGTACATATGAAAATTTATTCTGTTTGTGGGAGACCTTTTTTTGGCCAGAAAGCATCTCATGAGTATATAATTTAACACAGAGATATTTGGATTTCTCTGCCAGCTTTACTTGTTTCCAGAGAAGACCAGTCTTCTAAACATGTCTGTCTAGTCAGTTCAGGAGATTCTAATATTTTTCCTTTTTCACCTGTGTTGACATCATCTTTTAAATCATACTTATTTATTTTTTAAGCTCCCAGTGAGTATAGTGATTTAACTTCTACTCGTTGGTTTCATTCTTTGAATGACTTACAACTAACTGCCTGCATATAGGAGGCTACCTACTGAATAGCTCTAAACTCTCAGTGAAACCAAAGAGCTCTGCCACCCCCTCCCTGAACAAACCAGTTGTCAGGGCAGTCAAATTCACAGCTTAATAAAAATTTTATTAAAAATAAAAAATGGACTTGTAAAATTTATTCTGAATGCTAATGTAGGGTGGGCCTGCAGGAGGAGTTTGAATGCAGGGCAGTGTTGAATGAACTAGCTCATCTAGAATTCTTAACAGTGAACCTCATGACCTCAACTTATACTTAAAATTTATTACAGTTATTACAGTTGTTATTTTATTATTTTTCCCCTGCTCCCTTTTATCCTTTCTTTCTTAAGGGAAAAAGGCTAACATAAAAGTGGAATAAAAAAGTAATGGTTAACAAAACCACAGCATAAGGAAGAGAAGACCCATTGTGGGATCTGCCAATTAAAACGTTCCTCCTCTCCAGTCTCCAGGGCTGGCTATAACCAACGCGAATGTTTCCAATGCACCACTGGCAGGCTACCAAGTGAACCGTTTTACGTCTCCCCAAACTTACGGTCACCATTTATCTGTAACAGACACTCAAAAATTACATTAATATACGCTAGGAATGGAAAATAGCTATTAATTCATTTCTCTTGGCTTGATGAGGTCAGGATTATTCCAGAAAACAAAGCTATTCTAGTGCTTTGCTGAAGAATTTTCTATGCAAATGGGCCAACTACCTTTTCCTGAGGGAAGACTCTGTCTTATTCTAGCTCCAGAGTCACACATACGCATGTTTCAGTCTCCCTGCACACTTCATTCCCCTCATATTTCTGCCTCTCAAGTTCTCTAGGTAGACTAAGTCTTTTCACTTGTTCAATGATCAATAATTGAATAATTTAAACCTTTAAAATATAGTGGGTCCTGCAGTGACTACAGAGTGAAGAATCTAGTGTCATTGCCAACAGTCACAGGGAGGACTTTCCTTTCTCTACTTAAACCTGAAAGCTTTTTTCTGATGATGCTACTCGGAACTCTAACCTCTCTTAATTCTCCCCCTATGCCAATCCACTTCCGGCTTCACTTACGCATTACTTCCAAGACATATCACTCATAATGCTTTTCTAAAAGGACAGAATCTCGTAGCCTTGCACTATAGCCCAAGAACGTGAAAGCACAGAGGACACCTCAACATTCTTGGGTTGCAGTCACAATATCGCAATCATCATGTCCCATGAGAATTCATGCTAAGGTATCATGGCAAGATTCTGTACAGCTCTATTATTCAGGTATTCAAAGTTTATTGATAGTTCAAAGTAGCAGAAAAGTAAACTGATGTCAGTTTAAAGCACTAGTTGGAGTGAAAAAATTTTATTTTAGGCCAAAGACAGACTGTGCATTTATGCAGAGAAGAAGTGAGCAAGGGTCACGTGAGAGAGAACTGACAGCGAAAGGCTGCTGAGGCGGGGACTTGAAATCTGTGACAGAAAGAAGAATCTGGCCTTATGAAGGAGAAAAAACCTATCCTCTGAGACAGAAAAGAAGACAACAAAAATAAAGATAACTGCTGACAGAATGAGGGTAACTGAGGGATCCCAGGATAGACCTGGTTTCAGTAAAATAGCAGTAGGGCCTTTACGTAAGGGGAAGGGTTAGGAATGGTAAATGAGAGCGTACAACTGGATTTTCAAAAGAGACGTTTGTTTTAAACAGGTCACTGAGAAGTAAAAGAAACATCTACTATGTATTAGCAGATGTATACATGCTTCACAACAGATTATGGTCTCAGCAACCTACAAAATGTGGGGGAAGCAGGAAAATGTGTATAGCAAAGCTCTGCTAAAAGTGACAATTTTCTAAAAATTGGCTTCCAGTGTGGCAAAATGGTAACTACTGAATCTTGGAGACAGGTATATGGGGGTTCATTCTCTCTACTTGTGTGTACCTTTGGAAATGTTTACAATAAAAAACGTGTTTAAAAATTGCCTAGTCTTCATACAACCTCAGAACCAACAGCCCTCTTCCCCAGTAAGCTCGCCATTTTGCCTGAACTTTCCAGAAGATTTTAGGAATTTCAGAGAGGTAATTACACACGGATATGTATAAGCCAGAGGATTTAAAATTCATTAAAGAGGAACCAAAAATATTTCTATTTGATCAGGATTTGTTCCACCTTTGACCAAATTTATTCTAGAGAGTGAGAAATACAAGTTAGCACTAAAATTAAGTAAGTGTATTGGGGTAATAAACAGAGCCAGAAGATGAATGCGGGGAGAAAAAGTATTTCCACTAAGCACATGCTTGAAGAATAAGACTACAAACACTTACTTCATCTCCAGAACTTCCTCTAAGTGTTTCCTTCTCTCTGCCCGAAGATTAGTCAAGTGAGTTTCCTTTTCTGCCAGAGACTGCTGGGTGGAGGACAGCTTTGCTTTCATGGATTCTAGTTCCTGCTTTACCTTCTCCATGGCCATCAGTAACTCCTCCACCTATCATAAATATGGGAAAGAGAACAACAGAGTATCTTGATCAATTAGAGTCAGAGGACCTGGGTAACACGCAACTCCTGGGTCCAGAAAATTGAAGAGACACAGGAACACATTAAAAATTCTGTACTCTTTCTGGATCAGTTATGTGTATGTATATATCAAGAATCAATATAGCAGATAACAACATCCCTACAGTATAATTCTTTTCAGTTTAGGTCAGAAAGAACTTAATACATGCAAGGGCATACGAGTCATCAGTTTAAGAAGTCGCACGCTGCCACAGACAATACCTTTTAAGGAAGTTCTTTGGAAATGACCCAGAAATTTCCATGGAAATAATACAAATATAAAAAAATATACAGAACGATTTTAGGAAATAAAAGACATAAACTTGACAAATAACAGATTTCCTGTATACATAGATGAATAATTTTTAGTCCTCTAAACTAAAATTTTCCTATTTACATCATTAAGAAGAATTTCTTTTTAAAGAAACTGCTAATTCAATCAGACAATTTCTTGCTCTAAATCCAGGCAGGTAGGGTTTCCTTTTTAAGGAAGGCAGGAAGGAAATACATCCCTATATACCTATATAACTATACAGGCATATATATACCTATATACTATATAGGCAGTATATATATATACTATATACTATATAGGCAGGAAGGAAATATATCCCTATATACCTATATAGTTATGTGTGTGTGTGTGTGTGTGTGTGTGTGTGTGTGTGTGTGTGTGTGTGGGTGTGTGTGTGTGTATACATACCAGATAGAAAGGAGACAGAATGCTTTAAAAATAACATGGGGGAAAAAAAAAAAGCCTTGACAGCAACAGACCTGAAAAACAACAAACAAAAAGCCACCAGAGAAGACAGACAAAATGCTAAAACATAAGGAAAAGAAACTAAGAGAGCAAGGTAAGTACTTTATCAGTAATTTCCACTTATTCCAGGTGGCTACCAAATCAGAATTATTTAAATAAACTTGTTCATTTTAATTCAGAAGCAAATGTAATCAAACAGCCAACTGCATCAATTACAAGAGTTTATGTTAGGTTGTTAATTGCCAAGAAATAATCTTGGTAATAACCAGTCTTTTCAGAAGTAAAAGGTAGGGCAGGTAGAGGTCGGGCATTTGCCATTCATTGACTCCTACATAAACCCCATTTGTGTGATGCTAAAAGAGAGAAACCTAGAGTCAAAAATCAGCATGACAAATCAAAGTTGTTTCACTGACCCTTGGAAATTAGTGCTTCCTACCTAAACAAAGTTTCCATGTTGATTGGTAACAGCTGTTAAACAATGATAGTAAGCAGATGCATTTAGTTTTTTTGGCACCTGAATTTTTTTATCCTTCCAGAAGTGAGCAAGTTAAACGTCTTCAGCTAACAGCATCCTCACAGTCCCAGTTGCCATAAGAATATATTGTTATGGCCAGGCGCTGTGGCTCATGCCTGTAATCTCAGCACTTTGGGAGGCCAAGGCCGGTGGATCACCTGAGCTCAGGAGTTCGAGACTAGCCTGGCCAACATGGCAAAACCCTGTCTCTACTAAACAAACAAACAAACAAAAAAGAGAATATATTGCTATGTAATATACTGGGATATGTATTCACATATCTGCAAGCTTTACATGAACATATACCATTGATTCCATTTTATCAGTTTAATTCATGTAAAATTTTATCTAAAATTGGGTACAAATAATACACCAAGCTATGTTTTTATAACATAAAATCAGTAATGGATAAGAACCATTTATAGGAGCTCCAACACATAAAGCATAGGATGTGTCCATCTTTTATAAACTTAAACAGATCTAAAAAAAATCTTCCTCTTATCCTGTCTTTTGCCACTCCAGGCAACCAACATTGTCACTTTCTTACATAACTTGGACAGATATTTTACATATACACAAGCAAGCATGTACAAATAAACTATTCCTCCTTTTTCTACACAAATGGAAGCCCATTCTATACATACTCCTATGCATTTAAACATTTTGGGAAACTTTTTATTAAAATACAAAATAAACATATAAAAATACACAAATAAATGTACAGCTTTAAGAATTTTCTGAGTGAACACACTATGCAATCAGCACATAAAACAATAAACTAAACGTTACCAGTACCCCAGAAACTGCCGGCATATCCCCTTTCCAGATAAAGAGTAACTGGAGTAAAAGAGTATTCTGCCTTTCAACACTCTAGATTAATTTTGACTGCTTATTTTTAATTTATACAAATGAAGTTATGTAGTATATAATTTTACAGATTTTTAAACTCAGTGTACTATCTGTGAGATTCATCCAGGTTGCGTGATGCAGTTATCATAACTGTATGGTATGCCACTATGTGAAAATACCATTTAAAGCACTTGTGATAATGAGCAGTTCTTAATTTTAATGGAGTTTAATCAATTTTCTCCTTTATATTTCTTATATGCTCAGAGCTTTTCGTATACTGAATAAGATTTTCTCTACTTCAAGGTCATGAGAATACTCTTCTATCCTCTCTTATAAATTCTTTATTGTTTCATATTTACAATATATATGCAACTGATTTTTGCATACATTGTAATGGTTAAAATTCATTTTTATTTGTATGAAGATAGAAGAATTTCAAAAGTCATGGTTGGAAGAAACTTTCTACCTACTCTGCAAAAGATTATAGCTTTAAAGGCTACTTATAAATTGTAGGAAAAAATGCAGGGTCCAGCCCTACCGGGCCTGTGGGTTTTCTCTTTGTGTGTGGAGATGAGAGATCGTAGAAATAAAGATACAAGACAAGAGGTAAGAGAAAAGACAGCTGGGCCCGGGGGACCACTACCACCAAGACGAGGAGACCGGTAGTGGCCCCGAACGCTTGCCCTCGCTGCTATTTATTGTATTCTAGGCAAGGGGGCAGGGTAAGAAGTGTGGGTCATCTGAAATGATTGATAGGGTCAAGCGAGTCACGTGTCCACTGGACAGGGGGCCTTTCCCTTCAGTGTAATGGAGGCGGGGAGGAAGGACAGCATACGTCAGCATTTCTTATATGCACTTAACAGAAAGATCGAAAGACTTTAATACTTTTACTAATTCTGCTACTGCTAAGAGGGGGACCCAGGTGCACAGGCTGAACATGAAAGTGGACGAGGAGCGTGACCACTGAAGCACAGCACCACAGACACACGTTTAGGCCTCTGGATGACTGCGGGCAGGCCCGGCAAACGTCAGGCCTCCCACAAGAGGTGGTGGAGCAGAGTGTTCTCTAACTCCCCCAGGGGAAGGGAGATTCCCTTTCCCGGTCTGCTAAGTAACAGGTGCCTTCGCAGGCACTGGCGCTGCCGCTAGACCAAGGAGCCCTCAAGCGGCCCTTATCCGGGGTGACAGAGGGCTCACGCTCTTGTCTTCTGGTCACTGCTCACAGTGTCCTTTCAGCTCCTAATTCTGTATGGCCTGGTATTTTCTTAGGTTATAATTATAGAACTGAGATTATTATAATAATAAAGAGTAACACTACAAGCTAATGATTTATAATATTCATACATAATCATATCTAAATCCTATTTCTAGTATAACTTTTATTATTATTTTATTATTCTAATTATTTTCTTTATTATACTGGAACAGCTTGTGCCTTCGGTCTCCTGCCTCGGCACCTGGGTGGCTTGCCTCCCACAAAAAAATACTTAACAATGTTTTATATTACACATATCTACCTCAAATTTTATGAATAAGCAATGTAAAATACTGCGTGCAAAAAACGGGGCCTCCCATATGCATTATTTTAGAATCGAGTGCAAAGCACCCATCTCTAGACTTACTACCCAGGAGCTTTGCAAGTGCGTTGCAGCTGTATCGCGCTGAATCTCCCACGAAAGGTCATTAGCATTCTTAGTGTTACTTACCCCTTACACGTCTTTATTTTTACCTCTAAGGTGTATATGCCAAAATAAATCACGGATTATTTTTATCAGTTTACGAACTTCATATAAACAGCATTTACTTTCTTATTTCATCCAACATTATGCTTTTTTGATGTGTGGTTGTTTTTTTTGTTTGTTTGTTTTTTTGGGACAGAGCACTCACCGCAACCTCCGCCTCCCGGGTTCAAGCAATTCTCCTGCCTCAGCCTCCCGAGTAGCTGGGACTACGGTGCATGCCACCACGCTCGGCTAATTTTTTTGTATTTTTAGTAGAGATGGGGTTTCACTGTGTTAGCCTGGATGGTCTTGATCTCCAGACTTCGTTATCCTCCCGCCTTGGCCTCCCAAAGTGCTGGGATTACAGGCATGAGCCATTGCGCATGGCCAATGCATTTTTTTTTAAAGGCTCACCGTATGTGAATATTCCAGAACCAAGAGCAAACACACACCTGTGTATTCACCTCCCAGAAGCCAAAAACAGTGACAGCTCAACAGCATTGACCACACTACCACCCAGATTATGGTTTGCCATTAAACTGAACAGGCTCCTTAGAAAAATGACTGAGTCCAGATTTCGAGCAGGAAATTTATAAGATGAACTTTGTACATCTTGTGCTGGAAAGCAAGAGAAATAGGGATCATGGCAAAAGGACACAGAAACCCTGATACCAAAACCAGCCAGGAAGGAAGGGAGGGACTCAGGGAGGGAACTAATTGACTACAGAGGAATATCTCCTATACAGATGCAAAAATCCTCAACAAAATATTAGAAAACCGAACCCAACACAACATGTAAAAATTGAGATTTATCCCAGGAATACAAACGTGGTTTAACATACAAAAATGAACCAATGTAATTGGCCTGGTTTGAATATCTGTCCCCTCCAAACCTCATGTTGAAATTTGATTCCCAGTGTTGGAGGTGGGGGGCCTAGTGGGAGTTACGTGGGTCATGGGGTGGATCCCTCACGAATAAATTAATGCCCTTCCTCGGGGATGAATGAGTTCTCATTCTCTTAGTTCACTGAGAAAGAACTGGTTGTTAAAGAAGAGCATGGCACCGCCCCGTCTGTCTTGCCTCCTCTCTCACCATAAGATCTCTGCAAACCTGGCTCCGCTGCACCTTCCACCGTAAGTAGAAACACCCTGAGGCCCAAACCAGGTACAGATACCAGTTCTTGAACTTTCAAGCCATCCTCAATCGTGAGCAAAAGAAACCTTTTTCTTTATAAATTACCTAGCCTAAGGTATTCCTTTATAGCAACACTAAATGGACTCAGGGCTACTGGATATCATATCAATAATACACTGTATTAATAGAATACAGGAAGAAAATCTCTATGATCAACTCAATCGATGGAGACAAAGCATTTGACAAGTTCTAACATTCTTTCATGCCAAAACCACTCAACAAACTAGGAATGGAAGAGGACTTCCTCAACTGATAAAGGGCATCTATGAAAAACCCACAGGTAACATCATCCTTAATGATGAAAGGCTCAATGTTTTTCCTCTAAGACTAGGATCAAGAACAAGACCAGAATGTCTACTATTATTATTTCAATTTAACATTGTACTAGACATAATAGCCAGGGATATGAGGCCACACAAAAAATTAAAAGGATCCACATTAGAAAGGAAGACATAAACTATGTTTAGTTTACAATGACATGCTCTTGCACACAGAATGATCCTAAGGAATCCACTAAAAATCACTTACAAGAAATGAGCATTCAAATGTTGCAGGGCACAATAGCAATATACAAAAATTAACTGTATGTCCACACACAGCAATGAAAATGAAATTAAGAAAACAATTCCATTTAAAATAACATAAAAAAGAATGAAGTATCTAGGCATAAATTTAACAAATGAAATGTAAGATGTATATACAGAAAATGACAAAACATTGTTGAAAGAAATGAAAGACTTAAATAAATGGAATATTTATGTTTATGGATTAAAGACTTACTATCGTTAAGATGGCCAATACTCTCCAGGTTCAACATAATCTACACTGATCTACAGGTTCAACATAATCTCTATGAAAATCTGAGCTGTTGTTTTTTTGCAGAAATTGACAAGCTGATTCTCAAATTCACATGGAAATAAAAAGGAGCCAGAATAGCCAAAATCATCTTGAAAAAGACAAAGCTGGAGGGCTACTCATACTTCAAAACACACTACAAAGCTTCTGGGTTGGTACTGGTTTAATGATGGACAAAGATATCGGTGGAAAAGAAATGAGAGTCCAGAAATAATCCTAACTTTCTAGGTCATAATTTTGACAGGGGTACCACGCCAATTCAATGGGGAAAGAATATTCATTTGAACAAATGGTGCTTGGACAAACGCCCCAGTACTTCATACTTCTAATTTCTTAATGGCATTAACTTCCTGATGACACTGGGTCACTTGTCCTGTATTATGTACCACATTCGGGATTCCACTGACTATTTCTTTTCTTTTTTTGTTTGAGGCAGAGCCTCATTCTATCGCCCAGGCTGGAGTGCAATGGTGCAATCTTGGCTCACTGCAACCTTCACCTCCTAGGTTCAAGCGATTCTTGTGCCTTAGCCACCCCACCGCCAGCTAATTTGTGTATTTTTAGTAGAGACAGGGTTTTGCCATGTTAGCCAGGCTGGTCTTGAACTCCTGACCTCATGGGATCTGCCTGCCTTGGCCTCCCAAAGTGCTAGGATTATAGGTATGAGCCACCGCACCCAGCCTTTGTTGACTATTTCTTAATGGTGCCATTTAACCTGTTCCTCTTATCCTCATTTTTCTTGTAAACTGAAAGATTTAAAGGTGTTAAGTCTTCATCAGATTTTGGTTCAGTATTTTTGGTCTTTTTGACAATAATATTTCATAAGTAAGGCTGTGTAGTCATAGTATATCACATGAGATATATAACCGGTTGTCTTCCCCATTTTTAACAATAACATTGATTAGTGGGTTCAGGTGACAGCAGTATGATATAAATATTTTTATTTTAATTATTTTTTTTTTAGACAGTCTTGCTCTGTTGCCCAGGCTGGAGTGCAGTGGTGCGACCTCGGCTCACTGCAACCTCTGCCTCCTGGGTTCAAGCAATTCTCCTGTCTCAGCCCTCCAAGTAGCTGGGATTACAGGTGCCCACCACCACACCAGGCTAATTTTTGTATTTTTGGTAGAGACAGGGTTTTGCCATGTTGGCCAGGTTGGTCTTGAACTCCTGACCTCAGGTGATCTGCCTGCCTCGGCCGCCCAAAGTGTTGGGATTACAGGCTTGAGCCACCACACCCAGCCTGATAGAAATCATTATAAATTTATTAATTAATATTTTGTCAAATTATTTAATCACCTAAATAATAATCAGTGAAGTTACACGTTTTATTTGTTTAGGAACCATTTATACTTCTTCTTCCTTCAAATTCCCAGTCATATCTATCCCCACTTTCCCACACACCACCAACAGCTTGTTTTTCTCAGTCTTGATTTAAAGGAGTTATAAACATATTAATGAACATATATTCTAGATAACAACCCTTTATCAACTACATGTGTAGCAAATTTATTCTTCCAGTTTATGGCTTTTTCTTTCCATTATACTGGTTTTTGATAATCAGAAATAAAGTTACATGCCACATAATGCTTTAGTCAACAATGGCCCATATATATGATGGTGGTCCCATCAGAGTATAATGGAGCTGAAAAATTCCTATTGCCTAGTGATGTTGCTGCCATCACAACGTTGTAGCACAATGCATTACTCACGTGTCTGTAGTGACACTGGTTAAACAAACCTACTGCACTGCCAGTTATATAAAAGTATGGCACATACAATTATGTACAATACGCAATGATAATGAACTGTTACTGGTTTATGTATTTATTGTACTAATTACGTCAGAGTATACTCCTTCTACTTATTTTTTTTTAAGTTAATTGTAAACCAGCCTCAGGCAGGTCCTTCAGGAAGTATCCAGAAGGCACTGACATCCCAGGAAGATGACAGCTGCGTGTGTGTTGTTGTCCCCAAAGGCATTCCAGTGGGACAAGATCTGGAGGTGGAACATAGTGATATTGATGATCCTGACCCTGTGTTGGCATAGGCTAATGTGTGTGCTTATGTTTTAGTTTTGGGAAAAAAAGTTTTAAAAGGTCATAAAAAAGTAAATTTTTTTTTATAATAGAAAAAAGGTCATATAAAGATATAAAGAAAATTTTTTTATATATTTGTACAGCGGTACAATATGTTTGTGTTTTAGGCTAAGTTATTAATTTGTGTTTTAGGCTAAGTTATTACTATAATAGTATAATAAAAGAGTCAAAAAGCTTTAAAAATTTTTTAAGTTTATAAAATAAAAAAGTTAAGTGGCCGGGCATGGTGGCTCATGCCTGTAATCCCAGCACTTTGGGAGGCCGAGGCGGGTGGATTATGAGATCAGGAGATCGAGACCATCCTGGCTAACAACAGTGAAACCCCGTCTCTACTGAAACATACAAAAAATTAGCCGGGCGTGGTGGTGGGCGCCTGTTGTCCCAGCTACTCGGGAGGCTGAGGCAGGAGAATGGCGTGAACCTGGGAGGCGGAGCTTCAGTGAGCCGAGATGGTGCCACTGGACTCCAGCCTGGGTGACAGAGCGAGACTCCGTTCCCAAAAAAAAAAATAAATAAAAAGTAAGCTTAGTAAGCTAAGGTTAATTTATCACTGAAGGAGGAAAAACATTTAAAAAATAAGCATAGTGTAGCCTAAGTGTTCAGTGTTTATAACGTGTACAATAGCGTATAGTAATATCCTAGGCCCTCACATTCACCCACCACTCACTCACTGACTCACCCAGAGCAAGTTCCAGTCCTGCAAGTTCCACTCACGCTGTTTCCTTAACAGATTATCTTTTTAAAAATCTTTTATATTGTACTTTTACTGTGCTTTTCTATGTTTAGACATGTTTGAATACTAGAACACTTACCTTTGTGCTACTACATTATTCAGTACCGTAACGCCTTCCACAAGTTTGTGGCCCAGAAGCGAAAGGCTATACCGTATAGCCTAGGTGTGTAGTAGACTACAGCACTACACTTGTGTAAGTTCGCTCTGTGATGTCTGTACGAGGAAGGCTCTGCCTAGCAGTGAACTTCTCGGATGTAATTAAAGTCTTTGTTGTTAAGCAATGCACGACTATACCATATATTAATATATTCAAATTTATCAGACATTTATTTTAGAATGTGTGACGTTTACATTCCATTTAACAAATCCTTTCTTATACTCAAAGTCGTATTTCCTACTTTTATGCTGGTTTCATTGGTAGGCTATATTAGTGGCCTCAATTATTAATTTCTTTATAGTAAAAATGTACATCTATATCCTTGCTAGGGGCTTATGATGGGCAAAGTACCCTGAGTACCTTTGGCTAGGCTACGTGACTTGCTTTGGGTAAACAGATGTTTGCAGATCTGACAGAAGCTGAGGCTTACAGTCTGAGTGGCTGAGCTGCATTTCTACCATTGCCAGGAGAACAACATTTTATTTTGCATAGCTGCTGCCCCTCAGCTGGGCCCTAGAAGGAGCCATGTGGATCAGAGCCACCCCAGTTAAAACCTAACTCAGAGCCAACCATGCTCACCCTCCATTTATGTGAACGAGAAATAAATGCTTGGTATTGTCTGTATCTTAGTTAGAATTCTCCAGAGAAACAGAATGTATATGTGTAAATAAAGACTTATTATAAGAAACTGGCTCATGAATCACAAGATCTATAGGGTGAGCTGGCAAGCTGGAGACCCAGGAAAGCCAGTGGCATAGTTCCAACCCAAATCCAAAGGCTTGAAAAGCCAGGAGAGCCAATGGTATAGCTCCAGTCTGAAGGCGAGCAGGCTCCAGACCCAGGAAGAGCCAGGGTTTCAGTCTGAGTGTGAATGAATGCAAGGAAAAGCTAATGTCCCAGTTCGAAGGCAGTCAGGCAGAGGGAATTCTCTCTCACTTGGGAAAGATCAGAGTTTTGTTCTACTCAGGCCTTTAACTGATTGGATAAGGCCCACCCACATCAGGGAGGGCAATCCACTGTACTCAATTTTGCTGACTTAAATAGTCTCATCCCCAAATACCCTCACAGAAACACCCAGAATACTGTCAGAGCAAGTATCCGGGCACCCTGTAGCCAGTCAAGTCAACATATAAAGTTAACCATCACAATATGCTACCGATATTTTGTGGTTGTTCGTTATACAATATCTGACTGATGATAAACTTTGTAAGAGCTTTAAAGTATTGCTTTTCATGTTTAGTCCTTAATCCATCTGGAATTCATTTTTGTATATGGTATGAGGCAGGGGTCTGATTTCATTTTTCCCCATATGGATAGCCAATGTGCAGTACCATTTATTTAAAAATCTATTCTATCTTAACCTTTGATATATATCAAGTATACTCACAAGCATGGATATTTCTGCACTTTCTATTATGATCCACTCTTTTGCCTAGTCCTGTACCAATACACATTCATTATCTTAATTATTATCACTTTATAAGGCTTGATATCTAATAAGTCTCAGCTTGTTCTCTTCAAGAGCATCTTAGCTATTCTTGAACTTCTGCAAAAATATTTAGATTTTATCATACGCCAGGTACTGTTCTAGAACACGTAATGAACTAGATATATTTTTAGAACTTTAATATCTTTCATAAAGTTTAATAATTTTTCTCATTAAAATGTTAAACATCCCAATAATATTTATTCCTAGGTACTTTATATGCTTAATTTTCTAGTAAATAGTATCATTTTTACAAAAAATGTAAATTTTCTGTTCAGTGCAGATTACAGAAATTGAATCTGTATCTAGCAGTCTTCTTAAATGTTCTTACTGACAGATTTTGAAGTTTACTATATAGACAAGTATGATAGTTTGCTTTCTTTTCTTGTAATTCTTACAATATTCATTTCTTTCACTTGCCGTGCTGCATAACCTAGAATGACTACTACAACGCTGTACAGACATGGTG
This sequence comes from Gorilla gorilla gorilla, assembly GCF_029281585.2. Classification (NCBI taxonomy): domain Eukaryota; kingdom Metazoa; phylum Chordata; class Mammalia; order Primates; family Hominidae; genus Gorilla; species Gorilla gorilla. Next base: position 16,905,084 of record NC_073234.2, on the reverse strand, counting down.
ATAGCATGCATTCTATTTTATTCCTATGTTTAAAAAGAATCCTTTATAAGTTTTATCTACAAGTAGTGTAATTCTTAATAGATACCCTTTATTAAGTTAAGGAAATTCCCTTGTACTGCTAGGTAGTTAAGAATTTTTGAAAATTATAAATGAATGTTCAATTTTCTGCATTTCTTGAGATGACCACTTAACTTTTCTTCTATCATCTTTTACTGTGATGGATTATAGTAATTAGTTTTCTTTTTTTTTTTTTTTTTTTTTGAGATGGAGTCTTGCCCTGTTGCCCAGGCAGGAGTGCAGTGGTGTGATCTCAGCTCACTGCAACCTCCATCTCCCCAGTTCAAGCAATTCTCCTGCCTCAGCTTCCCAAGTAGCTGAGATTACAGGTATGCACCACCACGTCTGGTTAATTTTTTTGTTTTTAGTAGAGATGGGGTTTTGCCACGTTGGCCAGGCTGGTCTTGAACTCCTGACTTCAAGTGATCCACCTGCCTTGGCCTCCCAAAGTGCTGGGACTCCATCTCTACAAAAAATTAACCATGCCTAGCCAGGATTACAGTAGTTTTCTACTGTTAATCCAACCTTGAACTCTTGGAATAAAACTTGCTCATGCACATTTTTCTTTTTTGTGTACACTAATTTTGGATTGGTGTGATTACGTTTAGGAATTTTTCTACATGTTCAGGATTGAGACAGGCCTAAGCTTTTCTTTTCCTGTATTAACTTGTAAAGTTTTGATATAAAGTTATGTGAACCTTATTAAATATGTTGTTGAGTGATTGTTCCCTCTCTTATATTTCCAAATTGTGTCTGTAAGATTGAAATTATTCGCTCCTTGTATATTTGCCAAAAGTTACCAATATAAATCTCTGGGCTTGAAATTTGTAGGAAAAATTTTTATTACTGCCTCATTTTTCTCAGGTTTTCTTTTTCATATTTAGCTGGCTTTGCTAAGTTCAATTTTTCTTGGCATTTGGTCATTTAGTCTAAATTTTCAAATGTGCTGGCAAAGATATCTTTGTATCTTTCTAGCACCTACAAGACTAGTAGTTGTGAACCCTCTATCATTCTAAAATAAATATTGTTCATTGTGCCATTTTTCTTTTTTCTTTTAGTCTCACCGAAGACCAGCTGACTTTCTTGGTGTTTTCAAAGAATGAATTTTGGGCTTTGTGGATTTGTTTTATAAAAGAGTGACAGGGATTTGGTTTCCCACTTGACTATCTTGGGCTGCCTTGATCTTTTCTTTTATCCTATGAAGATATGAAACCCAATGTTCAATAATTATCAAGTACTTATTTTTGAATTCCCTACCTGTTCATCCCCTGACCTGAGAATTTCTTACCTTTTTGCCAAGATATAAATGCAATTTTATTGACTATCTTCAATTGTTTCTGTGAAAGTTACTTCCCCAGCATCAAGTCTGTCATGTTTAAGGACACATTTTACCCTTCATTCAAAACTCTTACTTCCAAAGCAAACAAAAAAAAAAATTCGATTAAAATATGAGCAAAAGATCTCTATAGACATTTCTCAAAAGAAGACATAAAAATAGCCAAAAGTTATATGAAAAATGTTTGATATCACTAATCATCAAAGAAACACAAACCAAAACCACAGTGAAGCTGGGAGTGGTGGCTCATGCCTGTAATTCCAGGAGGCCAAGGCAGGAGGAAGGGGTTTGAGGCCACCCTAGGCCACAGAGTGAGACTCCATCTCCACAAAAAATTAGCCAGGCACGATAGTGCACACCTGTAGTCTCAGCCATTCTGGAGGGTTGCTTGAGCCCAGGAGTTTGCAGCTGCAGTGAGCTATGATCACGCCACTGCGCTCCAGCCTGGGTAACAGAGCAAGACACTGTCTCTCCCTCAAACCACTCCTAAAAAAACCCCACAATGAGATACTATCTCATCCCAGTTAAAATGGCTATTACCAAGAAAGCAGAAAATAACAAATGCTGGCAAGGATGCAGAGAAGGGAGAGCACTCATACACTGTTAGTGAGAATGTAAATTAGTACAGCAACTATGGAAAATAGTATGGTGTTTCCTTAAATAACTAAAAATAGAACTCTCTCATGATCCAGCAATCCCACTACTAGGTATATATCCAAAATAAAGGAAATCAGTATATCAAATAGATATTTGCACTCCCGTGTTTACTGTGGCACTGTTCACAACAGCCAAAATACGGAATCAACCTAAGTGTCCATCAGTGGATGAATGGATAAAATGTGGTATGTATACACACACACACACACACACACACACGAATACTATTCAGCCATAAAAAGAATGAAATCCTGTCATTTGCAGCAACATGAATGGAACTGGAGAACATTATGTTAAGTGAAACAAGCCAGGCACAGAAAGACAGATGTTGCTTGTTCTCACTCACACGTGGGAGCTAGAAGAAATTTGATTTCATGGAGATAGCGAACAGAATGGTGGTTACCAGAGGCTGGGAAGGGTAGGAGGGAGAGGGGGATGAAGGGAGGTTGGTTAATGGGTACAAAAATACAGTTAGATAGAAGGAGTAAGTTCTAGTGTTCAATAGCACAGTAGGGAGACTATAGTTAAATCATTTATTGTGAATTTCAAAATAGCTAGAAGAGAAGATTTGGAATGTTGCAACACAAGGAAATAATAGATGTTAGAGGTGATGGATACCCCAGTTACCCAGATTTGATCATTACACATTGTACACATATATCAAAATATCACATGTACCCCATAAATATGTACAACTATTACATATTGTTAAAAAATTTAAAAATCTCTACCTTTCAGATTTTTATCTGTTAGTAAAATCATTTTCTTAAAGATTGCTTAATTTTCCCATCGATTTGAGTGTCAGACCCTCAAAGTATTTCTGCCTCAGATTATACATATATCCAAGTAAGTTCTAAAGCATTTTAGTATTCAAGGCAAGAATGGTACCATACATTCCTGGTATTTCCAATCAATCATCTGATTTGCTCTCTGGCTCTAAGCCAGGGAAACAGTTTCAAAGTCAAATTTAATTACTTCATTTTCTGTTACGTTTCCACAATCCAGGAGAACACTTCCAGCTAGAATCATTTGGTTCCATTTCATGCCTACCACTGAGCAGTTGTACAGTATTGGGTACAGCCAGAGAAACGAGGGTAAAGACCGATGAGTAGAAGAAAAGAGATAAATCCTATACTAAACAATGAAGAATTTATCCACACTTTAAAAATATACTCCAGGTCACAGCACAATTTTCAAAAGCAGACATTTTATAACACAGAAAAGCTCAGGCCAGAGCTGGGACTCAAATATCTAACTGCCTCCAGTAACATAATAAGCAGAAAGCACGGGGCTTGACAGTGTGCAGTGCCAGCAGGACCAGATGGTTTGCTTAAATCACAAGCTAATAAACTTTTGCTCAGAATAAGAAGGGAACAAATTATGACTTTACCACAGACCTATTTTCCTTAAGAAAGCAGCACAACAAGGGGCTTCAGAGGCTGGCAAAGCCCGCTTCTTCAAGTTTCCCACCTTCTTCTGTTCCACAACCAGGAGAAAAACACTTTTTGTAGTTTCCAAGACGCGTATGGAAAATCTTGTTATACTCTCTCGGGAGAGTAAAAGGCATAAGTCTCCACAAGAAGAAAACAATTAGAAGAAAAAGGGAGTGGTACAAAAAGATTATCCAGAGGTTCAGCAGTCACCATGCAAGCCAGATTGTCACTTGAGAAGTCCACTGGTTTCCCTGACTAGAACAAAATTCCAGATTAAAACCTACTCTCTGTTTTACAATTACAAAGAAAAAAAGGTAACAAGCTCTTGAGTTGAGGAGCATTTTTGAAGTATTAGTGAAAACATGTATACACATATACCTACATACATAAATTCTATCATCCTTTCCTAGGAAATTCCTTTAGAGGATCTCACAACCATTGCTAATGAAAATTTGAATTTACATTTCCCAAGAGAGCTTTAGGCTATTACTTACACTAGAAATCTCTTTTTTCCAATATGTTCTTTTTGCCAACTCACGGTAATTCTTTGAGAAGATATATACCGGTAGTACAGTATTTTATAACTATGGAATAACTATAGTTATTGCAATAATAATTACTTACATTATTTGTCTACTTTGAAGTACACTGTTCTAAGTGCTTTAGATGTATTGTCTCATTAAAGCCTCAAAATGATCCTATATGGTGGGTATAAAGTAATATTATCCTCATTTTTATGGCAAAAGAAACAGGGTTAGTGGGTTTAAGTGCTTTGTCCGAGGTCATACAGAGAAAGCAAAGCTAGGATTCCAAGCTAAGTAGTCCGACTCCAGCCTGCTATACACACTGAGCGCTGCTTTGCTATCATGTATCAGTGTTTACCAAAATCATCCACAATGGTATCTAATGAGTCACTCTGGGGAGTGTTCCCATTCCCACTCTTTTTAAAAGAGAGTGGAAACATATCAGTGTGAAAGAAATGCTTCTTTTTCAAGCCATCTCAATTTTCCTTTTATTTTAAAAAAAAATCAACTCAGAAGGCTTAGGAAGATAAATCCCGTAATAAGCACTCATCACTCCTAAGTAGGGCTTGAAAAATAAGACACAATAAAATGTGGATGCACATTTTCAAAGCAAACATCACCCTGCTGCTATGACCCTCAGTATCTTGTGTCATTGATGTTAGAAAGAGGCTAAGACGGGCCAATGTTTCATCACTGCCAATTCTATTTAGCTGACTTTGGCAGCACAGCATCAAAACCAAAAAATAAGCACCTGAATTAATGCACTGAAAACAAACTATCTTTTCAGCAGAATATTATTTCATTTTTTCTATTTTTAAGTCAGCCTACATCATGCTTTGACAGCAAAATATTATTTATCTCCCAAGATTTGCTTATTTCAGCAACAGATTGTAATGGAATCAATTAACACAAAAAATTAATGATCTACTGGGTACACATAAGCTCCTGGAAGAAGGTAGGACAGAAATAATCTAAGTAATAGATTGCATTTTCTTCCTCCAGCAGTAGTAACAAAGAAGATGTGGCAACCACCATTTTATGCTTTCTTCTGCATCTGGGTCTGAGAGCTCTTAATATTTCATTAGGGTTTGTGACAAATGTCTAATTTAGGAAATGAAATACGAATAGAGGTGGAATGACAAAGACCATCCCTAGAACTCTGAGCTCTGATAAGTTCTCTTCTGAAAAGGCATTTTTTTTTTTGCTTTCCTAGGGAGTTAAGACAATATAATAAAGCAAGTGTTGAATGGCTATATAATTTGTCCAGGTTTTGGAAAGAAATTTCCTTCTTAGTTTAAATAATCTGATCATCTCAAATGGAGAAAATATTTATTGCATTTTATTCGGAAAACAGCAAACAAAACAGACCACGTAGGGATTCAGCCCTTCTTCTAAGATCAAATGAAATAATGTGAGTAAAACAGACTCAAACACTTTCCTTAAGTTTTTAACAAAAATAAAAGTTCACTGCCATTTTAACTGGAAATTTTAATTCTTCTCATTTGCAATGGTGAAAAAGACCAAACTGCCACCTAGAAATAAAGTTGACATTTCATTAATTAGACACACATTTTGTGGAGAAAATTTATTTCAACATAACCCTGGACAGTTGTTAGAAACACAATGTTGGCAAATAAAATGACACTTACTTGACCTTATCAAAAGTATACTATTAGCCAAGGGAGAAAAGTAAAAGGATGGGATTTTATGTCTGGTAACCCTAGGACACCAAGACGGAAACTCATAAACATCACATAAGTGCGTGTATAATATGTGTATGTATGTGCATATATGATACGTGTATGTTTGTGCATGTCTGGTGTGTGTGTGTGATTTTGGCCATAATAAGGCTCAACACTTGTATGCTGCCTTTGTAAGCTACTAAAACCCTTGCAAATACTTATCTCAATGTGAGGTAGTGAGTGGATACTTGTGGGGATAATAATTTCTTCCATCTAGGTGAGATTACAGATACTTGGAGAGATTACAAAACTTATGCCAAATCACTGTTAGTACACAGAACAAGGATTAGAATCCACGTCACTTGACTTCTAATCCAAAGCACTTTACATTAATTTTAATGCATCTTTATTCATTTATTAAAGAGGGTAGAGATAAGAGGAAGGGACAGTTGAATGTCAAAATAGGGCTTGGGACATGACACACACAAAAACTATCTGTTGAATAGGATAAATCCCACCGTGCACATTTCTCCAGAAAAAAATATCTTTCATTGAAACATCCAGGAGGACACAGCCAAGGAGAATATAAACTGCATATAAAAATCAGTGGGAAGCCATCTGGCTCCCAAGGCTTTACTTTCAGCCGTATCTTGGATGACTGCTTCTATGATCAATAACTTGGTTTATCAAACTTCTCAGTAGGAGAAAAGAAATAAGAGCCAAACACCCCAAGAACTCATTACAAGTGAATGATATATCCCTTGTTATAGATCCACCACATAGACTCCAAGCGTGCTTCCTGGTACAGAAGTTGTTCTGCAGTTTAGATAGAGTATAGGGTATAAAAACATGTCTGGTCGGGCACGGCTCACATCTGTCATTCCAGGACTTTGGGAGGCTGAGGAGGGTGGATCATGAGGTCAGGAGTTCGAGACCAGCCTGGCCAACATGGTGAAACCTCGTCTTTACTAAAAATACAAAAATTAGCTGGGCATGGTGGCGCGTGCCTGTAGTCCCAGCTACTTGGGAAGCTGAGGCAGAAGAATTGCTTGAACCCAGGACGTGGAGGTTGCAGTGAGCTGAGATGTCGCCTCTGCACTCCAGCCTGGGCAACAGAGCAAGACTCCGTCTAAAAAAAAAAAGTCTGCTTTGAAAACCAGTATCCATAGACTTCTGGCAGTCATTTCTGGGGTTTAATTTTGGATGTGCCAAAGGTTTGTTTCCACTGTACTTAATTTTTTCACATCGCTCTAACTTTTGAAAACACAGATACAGTCCTTTTGCTGAATAAAATGAAAACTTGAGCCTAAATTTAAAGGCATAGATATTTCCTGGACTTCCAGGACAGTATTATCATGTACTACTTTGTCAAAAAAATTTTCTGGAGGTTTTTCTAGAGGAAGAAACTAAGATAACAACAACAAAAAAAGACAAATCCAAATGCATTACTTGAAGAGCGACTACTCATGTTTCTAGAGAATTTTTTGGTCATACTATGTCATGGGGTTATTTCCTGGGGGCTTCAGTTCCGCTTCAGAATTTCTTTAGTAGTTATCTACTGACCCCATCTGGTAAAATTATAGAGGAAGTTACAGTCGTTAAAGCTTCTGTCAACTCGATTTCTAAAAATTTTATGTAAAGAGATATTTTAAGAGAAATAAGAAAATAGGAGATCAGGGCAAATGAATCTAAAGATCTTTAGCTTTATCTTCCTATACACATAAGATGAGAGAGAAAACATACAATTAGGAAAAGGTCATGCCATTCACTTAGAAGGATTTTAAATTCCAAATAATTTACACTCCAAGTTCATGTTGAGTATAAAATCTCCACATTTTTTTTACTGTTATATTATTTATAAAGTTTTCTGCTTTCTTTTTCAAGTATACTAAACATTACTCCATCTTTTAGGGCTATCCGTATTCTAAAAGAAAGAGTTCATGTTGCTGCCTTTTCCCTTGTTATTCTTGAAGATGATTGTTGGTACTCTGACCTTTTATTAAGGGTTCTATTAAAACTCTGAGGCTTTTTTAATTGTTTAATATAAACACAAGGTAATTATTTTAAAATTGTATTCAGCAGAAAGGGATGAATATAACTTTAAATATAGTACAAGGTAGCTTCAAACTTTAAGTACAGAGTTACTAAAAGTGGAGAAATGTCCGTTTTAACCATGAAATTTAATCTTATGATTAAAGATTTGTGTTGTTTACTAATCTATCAATATTCAGAATCTGATTCCATTAAAAGGGCTAAAAATTACATGAAGCAATGGAAAGTTTTAAAAACACACTGAGTTTCATTTTCTTCCCTACTATTTCCAGATTTTTTAAGGTGGCTACAACAATACTATGAAATTTCAACTCTTTTTTTGGACATTCATTCTCTGAGACATTGAGTTTTTAAACCTCCTGTCATTAGAACATATCTGGGTAATTTCCATTAATAAATGGATCAAAATGCAGAGTGCTGGGTTGCCATTACTAGACACTTTATCATTCCTCTAACTTAAGTCATTTCATACATCTTTCGAAGATCAAAAGAAGAAGTCTAAACATGGAGATTTCTGGTAGGCAGGGTACAGCCATTTAACAACTTCTTTCAACAAGCCAGAGATGGCAGAATTCTCTTTGAAGTGGCAGCCCCGTTGGCTTTTGAAGTCCCTTGTCAATTGCAGAATGGCTGTGGTGGGGTTTGTTTTGTAACCAGCTGTCACCATGAAGGCAGACATGACGTATTTCCAGCAGTCTCACTTCAGGGTCTGTCAAGTGACTGATTTCATAACCAGCCACCATAACAAAGGGGATTCAAACTCCTTGACAGCAGAGTGAGAGTCTACAGTGAAACCTATGAGGTTCCTCTTGACAGAATTTGATTTAAAGAGTGAACTGATTACACAACGGCAAAGAGAAGATGATTGTGAACTGTCATATCTCTTAGGTACCTGAAACATTAAAAATATACTTTCTATATGCTTATCAATATCATGTTCCATAATAACATCTTACATTTTAAAAATGAAGTATCTTTGAACAACAGTATCTACAATCTGTGCATTGACCAAACATGATGAACTTCTGCAGAAACCAGTAAACTGCTTTACAAGCACAGTTGACGTTACCAACGTAACACTATGTTTTTTGTAAGACAGAATGATTCTACATAGTTCTGAATAACGTTTGTATCTGTAACACTTTTGGAATGCTTAGCTACTCATTTCAAGAATGTCTCACAGAAATCAGTTTAAGACTTATAAGAGCAAGCAAAGAAAATGAATTTAGGATATGTTAAGAAGAGATTTCTGTAAACTATTAAATGTAACCCATTACAGCACTATATGAAATGAATCAGTCTTAATAATATTATGAACCTATTTCCAAGTCCGGGAAAGATGAGGCAAATCTTGAAAAACCTAACGTCAAATTTACCAGTGATGATCAGAAGCATCAGTCCCACTAAAAGGAAATAAAGTAGGATCAAAAAGATTTTCAAACGATTCTAATCAGTTTATACCTGCTCTGCAGAATGTTTTGAATTATTACATGTTTTCATAAACATGGTGGCCTGGTATTTCCAAGTGGAAGGCTCACTGCTACATAAGACTTTCAGCTAGTTCCCACTAGCTAAGAGGTCAACAACAGTGGGCCTAGAATTTTGCACATTCACTTTTTGAGACATATAAGCCCTCTGTTTTGCCACTGAAGGACAGGTCAGGGATAATAATGATTTCTAAATTGTATTTTTCCACTCTGGCTACCATTCTTTAAAATCAAGCACAAAAAATGTAAACTTTCACATAAATATCTATTCTAATTCTTTAAATCTACAATTCTGACACCTTTAAGTTCTTCTGTTCAGATGAAAAAGTAGTTTATCAAATCCAGTGGAAACGCAATTGCAACAAAGAAAACATTTCAAAACACTGTTTAGATAAGTATAAAAATATGATAAAATTACCATTAAATCCTAAATTGTTTAGCAAGTACAGTGATGCCGCAAACATTAAGTCAGGACAAAATTTCATTTATTCGCTCATAATTTAATTACTTAGTAAATATTCATTGAATGCCATTGTGTACCAGGCACAATGGTAGATGCTGAGGATACAACAGTAAATAAGACACAGCTCCTGCCCTCAAGGAGCTTTCATTCTAGGAGACAAAATGGAGACAGTCTCTTAAAGCAATAGGTAGTAAATACGTAATAATAATGCAGTGTTATTTAAAAAAAAAAAAACAGGACTAAGTACAAGTGCAGTTGAAAAACATGAGAGGCTGGGCACAGTGGCTCACGCCAGTAATCCCAGCATTTGGGAGGCTAAGGTGGGCAGACCACCTGAGGTCAGGAGTTCGAGACCAGCCTGGTCAACATAGCGAAACCCCGTCTCTACTAAAAATAACAAAAAATTAGCTGGGCATGGTGGCGGACGCCTGTAATCCCAGCTACTTGGGAGGCTGAGGCAGGGATAATTGCTTGAACCTGGGAGGCGGAGGTTGCAGTGAGCTGAGATCATGCCACTGCACTCCAGCCTGGACAACAGACAGAGACTCCATCTCAAAAAAGAAAAACAAAAACAAAAACAAAAACATGAGAGAGACATGTAACTCAGACTTGGAAGGTCAGAAAAGGTTTTATGGAAGAAGTAGGATTTTTCCAGACAAGGGAATAAGGTAAGGTTGAAGAGACTGCTTCACTCAAAAGGAACATGTAGTTTAAGACATGTAAGCCCTTCTTTACTCTTCTGAAAAAGGACCCAACAAGAACTGGCACTTGTTTTCGACCTAGAAAACATTACATATATCTGAGAATCTGTTGTTTAACAACTGAATTATATTATAAATAAAGTATGTACCACAGTGACTGGCAGACAGTAGGTAATCAGTAAGTGTCAGTAAATCTACAAGAATTGTAGTTTGTATTAAGAATAAAAGGTACTCTGCCTTCCAACACAAGTGGAAGCCTGAGACCCTCACCAGAAGCAGATGCGGGCATCATGCTCCTTGTACAGTCTGTAGAACCATGGCCAAATAAACCCCTTTTCTTTATAAATTACCCAGCCTTAGGTAATTCCTTTATAGCAACACTAAATGGAATAAGACAACCACCCACTTAAAGATCCTCGTGATAAAAAGTGTAGAAATCAACCTTGCCACTTCCCTCTCCTCTCCCTCATCATCAACATGCAATTGACCAGCAAATCTTGCTGAGTTTATCTCCAAATAGACCTCTCCATCTCCTTTGCCATCACCCTACATGTCCTTGGATTATATGTTTTCCTAAGATGTCCTCAGCCCTTTCTACCCTTACTCTCCTATTTATTCTTCATATAATTGCTGGAATACTCTATTTATTTTTGAGATGGCACAATCTGGACTCACTGCAACCTCTGCCTCCTGGGCTCAAGTGATTCTCCTGCCTCAGCCTCCTGAGTAGCTGGGACTATAGGTGTGCACCACCACGCCCAGCTAAATTTGGTATTTTTAGTAGAGACAAGGTTTCACCATGTTGGCCAGGCTGGTCTCGAACTCCTGACCTCAGGTGATCGACCTGCCTCAGCCTCCCAAAGTGCTGGCATTACAGGCATAAGCCACTGTGGCCAGCCTGGAATACTCTTTTTAAAACAGGAAATAAGTCTTACCGCTCTTCTGCTTAAAATTACTTAAAAGATAACCACTGTGGTTAAGATAAAACCTAAATTCATTAACATGACTATCCTATATATTCTGGTTTCTGCCTACCTCTCCAGTTTCATGCCACACCATCCATTCATTCACTCATTTATTCAATCGCTCACCTACTATCCAAAGAGCTACCAGCTCACTTTGACTTAGTACACTCCACGAACTCTGGTTTTCTTTTGATTTTCGAACTATGCCAAACTATTTCCATCATTAGGGTCTCCACACATGTGGTTCCTGCTGAAGTAAACTACCTGCCATTCTTAATTTCACTAATTCCTACTTACTTTTCATTTTAATTTCTCAATTTAAGTATCAATGTGTTAAGAGATGCCCTCCAGCTAGGCACGGTGGCTCATGCCTGTAATCCTAGCACCTTGGGAGGTCAAGGTGTGCGGATCACAAGTTCAGAAGTTCGAGACCAGCCTGAACAACATGCTGGAATCCCGTCTCTACTAAAAATACAAACATTAGCCGGGTGTGGTGGTGCATGCCTGTAATCCCAGCTACTTGGGAGGCTGAGGCAGGAGAATCGCTTGAACCTGGGAGATGGAGGTTGCAGCAAGCCGAGACTGCACCACTGCACTCCAGCCTGGGCAACAGAGCAAGACTCCATCTCAAAAAATAAATAAATAAATAAATAAATAAATAAATAAATAAATAAATAAATATAAAATAAAATAAGATAGAAGAGATGCTTTCCCTGACAATTCACTCTAAATAAGGTCCCCTGTTACACACTTTTATAAACTACTATACTTTTTTTATTTGCATGGATCAAGTTTTAAAGTATATGTTTATTTCTGTGATCAATCTCCCCTACTAACATATAAGCTCCATGAGGAAAAGGACTATACTCATTTGGTTCAGTAAAGTATTCTCAGTTTCTAGCACATAGGAGGATCTAGATAAACAGTGAATGAACAGCGAAATGAATGGATGATACATAAACTTTTAACAATGCTGGGGTGGCATGTTCTCACTATGGACATCTAATGTAGATGACTCTCATTTCTGTAACTATTCCACTCCTTTTTCCTCCACTAATTCCATCACTCATGTCATAACTTTAAGCATCTACATGATGCTACTACACGAATGTGGAAGAAAACACTCATATGCAATTATAATATCCCTTGAAAGTGATCTAGTCTTCCACCATTATTTCTTAAAGGAAAAATTACTTTTGACAAATATGGTTTTAGGTCACAAATGTTTTTCCAAAAACAAAAATTTAAAAAATGACCAACTATATCAGAAAATGCTTGTATTTGAATATCCTAGTATCACAACTCTGTCAGGCTTAGGAGGAAAAACTAACTAGTATCTACTAACTATGTATATGTAGATAGATAGATATCCATGTATCTATCTGTCTGTCCATCTGACTGTCTGACCGACCATCCATCCATCCATCCATTCACCCATCTGTCCAACATACTATAGAGTTGAACTGTCCAATATAGTAGCCACTAGGCAGATATGGCCATTAAAATTTACTTAAAATTAAATAAAAGCAAAATATCAGTTTTTCAGGTGCTCTAGCCAAATTTTAAGTGTTCAACAGAAACGTGGCTAGAGGCTACCATCTTGGTAGAACAGACATAAAACATTACCACTGTTTTAGAAAGTTCTATTTGACAGTGCTGCTATAAAGACTACAGAGGTTTCAGAAGCCAATAAGCACTTGTGAAGAGAAATGTATACTTATAATATTCACTTTATGCCAAAAAAGTAACTTTTGTTTAGATTTCAAGTCCTTCTAATATTGAATAGTATTTAGAAACCATATCTTACCACTACGAGTGAGCATTGCTACTAAGAAGATGATTTGTTTTCTAGGTATTTGCAGTACATAGGAAACGCATGTGTGACTGTTTAAGAGAAAAAAGTCATAAATTTAAACAAACGTTTCAAATTCCAATTTAAGATTACAAAGACTAAACCCTTAAAATATTTTTACAGTTTTAAAATTTCCGTATCTTCTTGCTTCTAGGAATAAGATCTAAGGATAATGTTCTAAAACCAATACTTAGTTTTAAATAACGCTAAGAAAGTATTTTTCCCCTCCCTCCCTTCCTTCTGGAAACTATAGAACATCTGGCTTAGTAAAACTGAAAGACAGCATTAGAACTGGATTTTATAGCATATATTTCTAGCAGTTTACTAAAGCTACTCAAGGTTTTTTTTTTTTTTTTTTAGACGGAGTCTCACTCTATCACTGAGGCTGGAGTGCAGTGGCATGATCTCAGCTCACTGCAACCTCTGCTGCCCGGGTTCAAGCAATTCTCCTGCTTCAGCCTCCCGAGTAGCTGGGATTATGGGCACCTAGCACCGCGCCCGGCTAATTTTTGTATTTTTAGTAGAGATGGGGCTTCACCATCTTGGCCAGGCTGGTCTTGACCTCTTGACCTCGTCATCCACCTGCCTCGGCCTCCCAAAGTGCTGGGATTACAGGTATAAGCCACAGCACCCGGCCTACTCAAACTCTTTTTATAAGAAGACCATGGATGTAAAATGGGAAATAATGTTCAGATTAAGAACCTGTATTGATCTAAGACAGACTCTCAGAGAATAAATGATCTGGTGATAAGAATAATGTCCATCTGATCAACATATTAGGTGACTGTGTTATTCTCAGTTGATGCAAATCTACAACTTCTAGAATATGAGACCAGATTGGGGAGAGGACAATAATTTCCTTGAGTCACAGTATTAAAACTTGACATATGTAAATTAGAATTTAACAGTAAGTTTGTCACTGCTGGTGCTGAATCAACCAGAGAGGTTCTATAAATACGACATTTCTCTGGGGCCTTCAGCCAACCAGTGAGAGCAGTGCCTCCCCTTGGAACCACAGAGGGAAGTGGTGGTGACAACAGAAGTACCAGTAGTGGTAGATGTTTACTATGGGTTTACCATGTGTCAGAATCTGTTAAAGGTGCTTTATACAGATACCATCTCTTTAATGTGGCAGATGTAGTTAACTATTTCTTTTACAGCTCGGGGAACTGACCCACAAGTAACTTGCCCAAGATCATAATTTCTAAGTGGTGGGAGCCTAATTCCAACCAAGGCTTCTAACTCCAGAGTCCACCTTCTTCGCCATTATGGAATAGAGCTTCCCTAAGGTTCTGGAACGACCTTTTGAACTGGAAAGCCACAGTGTAAAAATTTCTGTACCTAACCTATCACTTCTGCCTTTCTCAGACTCGACTTCCCTCACATTCAGTAAGCCTACTTTCAGCTTTGTAAGATTACAAAGAAGTCCTCTCAGATGAGATGAGCAAGCCTGGGGGAAAAACTGGTTGGAAGGCGAGAATCAAAAGATTGAACTTAGTTTCCGGTTGAGATATCAAGGAAATATTGGTGTAAAGATATGAAATGGGCTGTTGTCTATTTCATAAGTTTGGATCTCAGAAGAGAAAACTGGGCTAAAAATATAAATTGTGCACGCATACAGTGCCAGCTATGTGGAAAGGTAGCTTGAGTCCAGGAGTTCGAGGCCACAGTGTGCTACAATCATGCCTGTAAACAGCTACTACAGTCCAGCCTGAACAACATATCGAGAACTCATCTCTAAATAAATAATAAAAATATCTGATGTGATAACAATTCTAAAACTGCCGATAATGTAGCTAACATTTCTTTAATACCATGTCTTGCTTCTTATCCTCAAACAAATTTTTCCCTCAGGCTTTCTCATCTCAAAAAATTATACCACTATTCTCCCAGTTGGCCAACCAGAAATCCAATGGCCATCTTTGTTTTCTCTTCTATCCTTTATCCATACATGTAATTCACCAAATCCTTTTAGCTCTATTTCCAAAAGACGTTTTAAATCTATTTCTCTTTACTTCCACTGTCACTGTGGAATCTCTTCAGCTATTGCCTGATCTGCCCAACCTCTTGCATAGACCAAGAGTCTCTCTATACATTTTTGCTTCTATACCTCCTAAAAGAGTTTATACAACTATGGTTTTTAAAATGTATCTTTTTATACTTCTTTTTTTCTGCTCACAAACATACTGAGACAGAATAATTTTAACTTGATATATAAATTTTTTACATCGAAAGTTTAAAGAGTTGCAAAGATTTAATTTCTTGGGTATTAAAGACTGTTTTTTAAAAAAGCATCACTTTTTTTAAAGAAAAGGAAGTATCCAATAAAATACAAATACGATACTTGATATCCATCATCATCTATTCAAAAACTGTAAGGACAAATTATTATTTACATTTTCCTTTTTCTCTTTGACCTTGTTTCCATTCTACTTCTCCTTAGAATTTTATACTAATGTAATTTACTTTGTGCTAGATGGCTTGCACAGATCCTGTCTTGTACTTTTCTCAATAAAAATATTTATATAAATTTAAATTTGATATTTTAATATTTTCCTGTGGTCATAACCCTTAAGAATTCTTGTGCACTGAGTTATCATTAGAATCACTAGTTACATGGTATCAATCAAGACCAATATATATATTAAATATTATAAGAAAATTATTATTAAACATGAATACATTTTAATTAAAATGTATCTTATTAAACATATTTATCTTAATGAGATTAATGGGACTTTTATACTTTTATTAGTTTAGATATCCCCTGTTAATATTACTATTAATAGAAAGATAAAGGTTCAGACTGGGCACAGTGGCTCACGCCTGTAATCCCAGCACTTTGGGAGGCAGAGGCAGGCGGGTCACCTGAGGTCAGGAGTTTGAGACCAGCCTGGCCAACATGATGAAACCTCATCTCTAATAAAAATGCAAAAAAATTAGCCAGGCACGGTGGTGGGTACCTTTAGTCCCAGCTACTTGGGAGGCTGAGGCACAAGAATCGCTTGAACCCGGGAGGTGGAGGTTGCAGTGAGCCAAGATCCCACCGCTGCACTCCAGTGTGGGTGAAGAAGTGAGACTCCATCTCAAAAAAAAAGGAAGATAAGGGTTCAGCATCAATTCTATCGGTATGTTTCACTTCTATAGATGTAAGCACTAAGAAACCTTCATCATATAAATGGATAGGAATGGAAGGAGTTTTGTTGTAGCAATATAACTCAACTCTTTGCATTCCTTCAGAATTACATGCCCCAAACCGGATAGTAACGTGTCATCAAAAATTATTTATAATAATCTACCAACTGGCAACTTAATTAGGTTTTATTTCAATTCTGTTGAAAACAACCTGACGGACTCACCCATTATCTTAACACCAATATGCTGAATTGTCCCTTTGTTAACATTCCAAAGTTTTTTCACCTCTGAGGAATAGAGGATAGTAAGAGTCAGGAGAGTTGTCAAGTGAGGGGTGCAGAACCGTGAAGGGGAAAATGAAAAAGGAGAATCTGCACACCTTAGGTGCCTTTTGAGCAGATCAATTTCAGGGATACGTATGTTTAGAGGCTGAGAGCCTGTGCCCATGTGCCTTTTGGGAAAGTGTTCATGTACTTTCAGGCGTGTGCATACCTCAGTTAGAAGACATCCAGCCTAGGCTACTTTAATAGCCCATCTGATCCTCCCGCTTTCAATCTTACCCCCCTCTAATTCATCCTCCACCCAACACCCAGAATGATCTTTTAAAAACATCAATCAGATGATGTCACGCCCTCTTTAAAACTCTTCAATGGCTTCCATCCCTCTGATGAAGCACAAACTTCTGCCATGGCTTATATAAAAGGCCCTGCATAGCTTGCACTGTTCTTGCCCGCCAGTCATATTAGTCTTCCTTAGACACGTTCAGCTCTTCTCCACCTTATTACCATTATGATTGCTGCTTCCGTCCCACTTGTCACATGTAAGCTTCTTAGCCTTCAAGGCTCAGGACAAAGCTACTTTCACAGAGGACCCTCTCTGAGCACTTAATCTAAAATAGCTGCTAACCCTCCAACTTTCAAGAAATTATTGTGTATTTCTGAAAACCTGTTCCTTTGTCATAACTAGCAATTAAATGTTATCTGTTGGGTTAGTGTCTGTGTCCCTATCTGAACTGTAAGGTCTCAGGCATGAAACTACAGCTACTTTGTTTATCAGTATGTATTATCCAGGACTACCACAGCACCCACTGAATAAGTTATAAAGATCTGTTGAATGAATGAATGAGCAAGTAAACTAATAATAACTATTGTTCTTTGTTCAAAGGTTCTCTATTTCCTTGAACATAAGCTTAACATGCTTCATTCAGCATGATCTGACTGTGCACACCCGTACAAAGGATCTCTCTTACTCTCTCATCTTTTTCTCTTCTTTACATAGTTCTTGCCATTCCTATTTACACTCAACTGTAGCTACTAACCACAACTTGGTTTCCTAGACGCTTCTAGCTTTCACTTCTGTTCCCTCTACATGGAATATGTTGAACATCTTTCACTTCTTTGCCTAATTCTTTCTTTCTTTCTTTTTTATATGGAGTCTCGCTCTGTCGCCCAGGCTGGAGTGCAGTGGCACAATCTCAGCTCACTGCAAACTCCGCCTCCCAGATTCATGCCATTCTCCTGCCTCAGCCTCCCGAGCAGCTGTGACTACAGGTACCCGCCACCACAGCCGGCTAATTTTTTAATTCACACATAGACATCTCCTCCAGGAAGCCTTCTGTAGACCTCCCAAATCTGGATTTCAGGCTTGCCCCTCTTCCTCTATTCTTAAAGCTCTGTATTAAGACCTCTACCATGGTAGTTGTCAAACAGAACCATAATTATAAGTTCATTCTTCAGTCTTTCGCAATAAACTACAAGCTTCTTGAAGACAGAGGCTGCATCTATTACCTTTTCATTTTCAGTGCTTAATGTGGCGTTTGGAAAACACAAGATATTTTTTAAATGTTAGCAGGGAAAAAGGTACAAGTGAAAGTATAATTTTATTTTCAGAGCATCACTGCCATTTAATAAACAATGAGGGTAATATAACTTAATATACAGACCAGTAAAGAATTATGTTTATAAAAGTAAAGAATAAATTGCTAAAAGTAAAAAAGGCAATAAGAAAGACGAAGGAATACAATTATAGTTCTATTACTGTACATCATCTTCTGCAGACATACCCCTCTACCAGTTGTGCTTCTGTAGTGGCAACTGTTCATTCTGAAAATGAACTTGGGCAGTCTGGTGATAGCTGCTGCATAAATGACAGAGGAGATTTCCAGCCAATG
This sequence comes from Gorilla gorilla gorilla, assembly GCF_029281585.2. Taxonomy (NCBI): domain Eukaryota; kingdom Metazoa; phylum Chordata; class Mammalia; order Primates; family Hominidae; genus Gorilla; species Gorilla gorilla. The sequence continues at coordinate 16,886,570 of NC_073234.2, read as the reverse complement.
AAGAACTTTATACATTAACAACAACAAAAAAATATGTAATCCTTAAAAATGCTCATTAACGTATCATTACCTAGCAAACCACAGATACAATCCTATAACCTTGAACATCAAGAATTTATACTTTATAAGCCAAATAATGTCAAAATGGCAATTTGAAAAAATATTACTGTTTATCACTGAATATCACTGTTAAAAATGGGGCTTTTAAAAGAACAATCAAATTCATATGTGCAAATATGTTGTTATTATTATTATTTTTAAAGACAGGGTCTCACTCTGTTGCCCAGACTGGGATGCAGTGGTACAATCATGGCTCACTGCAGCCTCAAACTCCTAGGCTCAGGTGATCCTCTCACCTCAGTCCCCCAAGTAGCTAGGAATATAGGCATACCCCATCATGCCCGGCTAATTAATTTTTATTTTCTTGTAGAGACAAGGCCTCGCATTGTCGTACAGGTTGGTCTCCAACTCTTGGCTTCAAGCAATCCTCCAGCCTCTGCCTCCCAAAGTGCTGGGATCACAGGTATGAGCTACTGTATCCCGGCCCAGTGAAGATATTTAAATCACTCTTTTAAAATGTTAAAATTCAAAAATTTAAATTTCATAACATCATAGCTGAACTAAGCATACTGCTCCTTAGCCCCTGGCAATTCTGAGACTTGTTTAGAAGACCTTGTTTAAGAAAAGTGACACTCACATTCAATAAAGCACAAAACCCACCAAAAGTTAAACAGAGAAAGCTTCCAGAAATAGAATCCCCACGTGGAAAGGGACAAAGCAAAAGTAAAGGAGCTGTTGGGTTCTCCCCTGTGGGGATCTTCCAATTCGCTTCCATCTTCCAATTTGCTCACACAGGTTAGGGGGCACCCTCCTTCATTAGGTCATTACACAACTTCTCTAAATTTCTAGCATGGGCTCAGTGTGGGGCAGCATGTATTAGGAATAAATAAACTGTAAGGGGATCCCGTGAGAATAAAGAAAAGGCATCAAGAGATGTTTTCTTATGGGAGTTCTTCCTTGCTCGAACTTCGGAAGGTTCTACATCTTATTTTAATAAGAGCTATGGCTCCCATACAATTTTACTTTGCTCTTGGAGGAATTAAGAGATGTAGATATCCTACCTTTATCAGAAAAAGTCATTCTTTCCCAGAAGCTAAATTTAAGTGAGAAACAGGTAACTTTTGAATCTGAGAAAGATAGAATAATGTTCCTAAACAAAAAGCCTCATTTAAGGTATTTCAAAAGAACATTTGTAGATTATCTCAGTACATATAATTAACGTACATAAGTAAAATTAATAGTAGAGCTAAAAGACAGGAAAAGATGGGCCAGGCACGGTGACTTACACCTGTAATCCCAGCACCTTCAGAGGCCGAGGCGGGCGGATCACTTGAGGTCAGGAGTTCGAGACCAGCCTGGCCAACATGGTGAAACCCCGTCTCTACCAAAAACACAAAAATTAGCTGGGCGTGGTGGCACATGCTTGTAGCCCCAGCTACTTGGGAGGCTGAGGCAGGAGAATGGCTTGAACCCTGGAGGCAGAGGTTGCAGTGAGCTGAGATCACGCCATTACACTCCAGCCTGGGCGACAGAGCAAGACTCCACCTTAAAAAAAAAAAAAAAAAAAAAAAAAGACAGGAAACGATAAAAATAATAATAAAAAGTGGGAGAGGAGAGGACAGTAGATGAAGGTTGTAAGGCTTCAGAAGTATAAATGTAAAAGCAATTTCTTCATACCTTGAACCACTTAAAGTTCAAATAACTGGTCTCATGCAATATTTCACGCAACAGCTTCAGATAGGCAGTGAGTAGCAGAAAGGTGGACGACAAGAAAACAGAAAAGGAAAAAAGCATACAATTAAAAGCAAAATACACACAACCACTTTGGGAGACTGTTTGGCAGCTTTTTCCAAAACTCCTACCATATGATCTTACCACAGAATCCAGCAATCACACTCACAGTTATTTACCCAAATGAGCTGAAAACTTATATCCACACCAAAGTCTGCATGTGAATGTTTACAGCAGCTTTGTTCCTAAGTGCCAAAAACTGAATGGTACCAAGACGTCCTTCAACAGCTGAAGGAATGAACAAACTGCGGCACATCCATACAATGGAATATCATTCAGAGATAAAGAGAAATGAGCTATCAAGCCACAAAAAGAAGAACCTTAAATGCAGATGCTGAGTGAAAGAAGCCAATCTGAACATGCTACATACTATATGACTCCAACTACCAATAAAGAAAACGGCAAAACTACAGAGGCAGTAAAAAGATCACGGACTGGGGAGATGGGGGAGGAATAAATTGGTGGGGCATGATACTTTCAGGGCAGTGCAACTACTCTGTATAATACTGTAATGGCAGATGCATGTCATTATACATTTGGCAAAACTCACGGGACTGTGCGTCACAAAAAGCGAACCCTCAACTATGGACCACACAGTTAATAACAATGTATTAAAACTGGTTCATTAATTTGAACAAATACTACACTAACGCAACATGTTAATAATAGGGGAAACTGAGGCAGAGAAAGGCGTAAATGGAAGCTCTTTGTACTTTCTGCTCAATTTTTCTGTAAACCTAAAAACTGCAGTCTATTAACCATAAATAAAACATACCCCTAAAGCATATTATAATCAGTTCACACAATAGCCTCAAAAAGGAAAATACATAAGTCTGTATCCCATAATAACATGATCTATTATTAATTGCCAAAATCTCTGCATGATCTCTGATGTTTAATACTTGTCAATAAATAACAAGGCCAAAGCAGAAGAAAAATCTTTATTTGAAAAATAAAGGAGAGAATATAAAAAGGGTAAAATCAAGACTAAAGGAAATTCCTCTCCACCCTTGGGTGACACAATGGCTGTCACCATCCCTTCTCTGAAGCTCTCCACTACCCAAGCTCTATGTGACTGTGCATTAGGAACGTATTTGAAGAAAGAGTAGACAAGGTATTTATCTAGGAACAGGGCACTGAAAGGCACTCATTCTGCAAAAAGTTCATTCTCTCTCAGCTTTGCCAATGAGGTTGGTCTTTCTTTCTACACTTGACACAAAAGAAACCATATCTTTATCTCACACAGCTATGAAGGGACCCCCTGGGGCACATACTATGTCTGCCTTGGAAACATACCCTTCTTTACTATAGCTACCTTAACTCAAAATAACACCTTGGTCTGACCAAGGGGTTCCTAGAAAGATTCCTGCCACCGTCTCATTGAGTATTTTTTTCCTGTTTTAACATTTATATTTCTCCCACAAAGAAACGGAAAGGAAACAACTACTGCAAAATCAAGTGTTATGAACCTCTGTGTCAGACAGATTTGAAATCTTTTTTTTTTTTCAGACGGAGTCTGGCTCTGTCCCCCAGGCTGGAGTGCAGTGGCGCGATCTCGGCTCACTGCAAGCTCCGCCTCCCACGTTCAAGCCATTCTCCTGCCTCAGCCTCTCGAGTAGCTGGGACAACAGGTGCCCGCCACCATGCCTGGATAATTTTTTGTATTTTTAGTAGAGACGGGGTTTCACCGTGTTAGCCAGGATGGTCTCGATCTCCTGACCTCAAATGATCCGCCCGCCTCGGCCTCCCAAAGTGCTGGGATTACAGGCGTGAACCACCGCGCCTGGCCTAGGTTTGAAATCTTAAATCACATTCTCATAATGGGAGCTGGGATTATAACCTTCACTTGTTAAAACTATTTCTTCCATTCACTTTTCCCATCTGTAGTTATTCTTCCTAATGAAACGTCAAAAGCAAGAGTGTGGAGATCTTAAAAGATGCAGGATATATATAAAACAAGCACCACAAACTGCCACAGCAGAACTCTTCAGCAAGTCCCTCCGAGGCTGAGACATGCTTATCTGGGACTCAAGTGCATGGTTTCTATGTCCTTCATACTCACTGTTAACCTTAACTTGTTACAACCTTAACTCTTCTCTTCAATGAGGCAGGGTATGAAATGAATAAAATATTAGCTATTTGAAATTAATGTTTTTCAGTCAGAAATGTTTGTATCTTTTTTTTTTTTGGCCGGGCACAGTGGCTCACGCCTGTAATCCCAGCACTTTGGGAAGCCGGGGCAGGTGGATCACCTGAGGTCAGGAGTTCGAGACCAGCCTGGCCAACATGGTGAAACCCCAACTTTACTAAAAATACAAAAATTAGCTGGGCGTGCTGGCAGGCACCTGTAATCCCAGCTACTCGGGAGGTTGAGGCAGGAGAATCACTTGAACCCGGGAGATAGAGGTTGCGGTGAGCTGAGATCACACCATCGCACTCCAGCCTGGGGGACAAGAGCAAGATTTTGTCTCAAAAAAAAAAATAATAATAAAAGAAAAAAAAAGAAAAAAACAAAGAAATGTTCGTGTTTTTTCTTTCCGTTTAAAAGCCAGGGTTGTGCCCAGTCTTGTAGCAGACAGACAAGCTCCATTTCATCTCGTCCAATACATTAGCACATGCTACATAAATATATATGGGATCAGACCTAAGTTATTAATTCAGGGACTTCTGTGTTAACATGAGTCAATTCTCATACAACTTCATTTGAATTCTTATTTAAGAAAGAGTAGACAGGGCATTTACCTAGAACAGGGCACTGAAAGGCACTCATTCTGCAAAATGTTCAATTCTCTCTCAGCTTTGCTAATAAAGTTGGTCTTTCTTTCTATACTTGACACAAAAGAAACCACATCCTTGTATCTAATACGGCTATGAAGGAACTCCTTGGGACTTCTCCTCTATGAAGTGTTTTTGAAACCCTATAAACATACAATATGTATAGTTTACCTAAACTATACTGGTTGTGTGTTACCTTTTGGTTAACCAGCAGCATTGCTTGGAACTGTATAAAATAGCAGACCTGTTTTTCAGCATTGGTCCTGGCTGATTCCTCTTGTGCTAGCACCATTTCCCGCTCTGCAGTTATCTGTACACTTTCTCTTAGTGCTTCTTCCAGCTCTTCAATCCTGTCATCCTTCTTACGGAGACTGTCCTAGAAAATGATGGAAGACTAGGTGAAGTAGATTAATTACTTAACCCAGGGAGAGCCTATTTATTAAGAAAGGGCTGTTTGCTTATTAAATGTTCTTTCCATCAGAAGCAAATCCAGGTCAACAAGATATCGTCACAGAGGACACAATAAAGAAAGCAAGGAAAGGAAAGAAGTAAAGGAGGCCAAAGAAGTATATCATTAACAGCAAAGGGTCAAGTTAGTTAAGCAAGATAAATGTGAGAAATTTGCTCTCTGTAACAGAGAGAACAAAAGTGTGCTAGACAGCAGAGGTGGCAAGGGCTTGATTATTTAAAAGCACAAAGTTGTTTTTGAACTACTCTCTAAGCATAAAGCCAGCTTTGATGAGATAGTAATTAGACCGAATATCAAAACACTCTTTCCCTGCAGTTAAGCCTAGATGAAAAAGTGCAGTAAGCAGCATCGTCTTTCAGATGATATTCTTCATAGACAATTGTCAGCAAACGATTTCTTAAAAGACATTAAAAAGCAAGTGATGCATCCTAGTATTTCAAGAATGTATGGTTTTCTTATAATCTCATAGGAGAAAACCAAAAATGACAACTGGATGTAAGTGACCGGTCTGGCTAAGAATGAGCAGTTTTATTAGCCAACCAAGCAATTCCCAGCCCTGATGTTCTACACAAGTTTAAAACACAGCTTCTGGAGAGGTGAATGTTGATCTATCAGAAAGTCAAACAAAACCCTACAGAACGCTGAGTTCATGTAAGATAGGAGAGATCTTAAGAAGACAACATGAAGAAGAGTTCAAGTGGGATGGAGAACTGGAGTCATCAGGTTATTATAAGCACTTCCTTCTTTAACTTCTTATGAAACTAGAGGATTAAGAATAAAGTGCTTCCTTTTAAAAATACATAAACCAAAAGAACAAGATTTGCTAAACCATTCTCCAATTTTCAGAGTACTCATATCAGGAAAAGATATCCAAGAATTTTTTATTTTATCTAAGAAACTCAATTATACCACAGCCCACTTTTTTAAGTCCTTTTTGACAACTTTACCTTCAAAAATCTAGAACTTGAAATCTGTCAAAGTTAAGTCAGATTTTTCTCCCCACTTTGGAAGAACAGCATCTATTATTTAACATTCTTCTTAATCAACAGTTGATAAATCTTTTGCTCTCCCGTTTTTCTAAATTTTAAAAAATGAGATTTAGAAAAAAATTCACATTTTGGTGCTGTACGTGATATTCATGTTACAAGTTTTCATTCTTCTCAGAGAACTGTGGTTCTCCACAGTTATAAAATACTGTGATCTATTCCCATAAGTGAGGTTCTGTTTTATGTAGGGCAGTTTATCTGTATCAAAAAAACAAAACAAAACAAAACACACGCTGTTTGTTGAGCTCTTCCTTCCCTCTGTTGACTTGCCATGAGCAGCACAGTACAGTGGAGGGTTTTAAAGGGATGCCGCGCGCAGAGACAAGGAACGATGCCCGTCAAAACAAAGGCCAAGATGGTTTCTTCAGAATCAAAGAAAACTAAACATAAAAGAAGGATTACGAACTAAGAGATGGATGCAATGATTACTTCAGTCTTCTCAAACCCTCTAATGAATGAGAATGACTATTTTGGAGTAATGTGGGATTCTAAAATACAGATTGCTGTAAGTATAAAGAAGCATAAAGAAACATTATTAATACATAAAGTTGATAATGTTTCTCATTAGCAACTTACGGAAAACTCGGTATTATGTCTTTGTGCAGTCTATCCTATCCTACTCTTAAACTGTTTTTTGGAAGTCTCCTGAGAGGCTTGTATTATCTAAATTGAGGCTCAAACAGTTAATTCCAAATAACTTCCCAGGAATCTATTTCAAGCAAACAACTTCACTTGTACATCTACGTGGGGTAAAAATAGCTTTGTGGCTGTATCAATAAAAAACTTTTAGGGAGAAAATGATTAGTAATTTGTCACAATGCAGAGAATCAAGTTTCATAGTGTTTCATTATAAAACTCATGTCATGACTTTACCTGAAGCCGGCAGTGAAACCAGAGTGTACTCCATGAGCTCAGTGTTCATGGCCTTATTTAAAAAAGATTTCTGGAATTAATGGCAAAGCCTGGTTCAAAATCTTTCTCGATAATAAGGATGAAAAACAAAAGCCAAGTGAAACTACAAATAAAAGGAAATGGCTGATAAGTAATATTTACATGATATTATAAGTCACATAACATTTTGATGTAAAGCTAAGTATAGAAGCATTTGCTCTAACGCAACTGTATCAAACTAGGATAGTAAAATACAAGAGAAAGAAGACGGCAAGTATCTCTCTCACCTTCATTTACAAAGTCCAGAATTACTTAATCTATCGAGTGGGTAAAATCTGGCACCAGTTTTAGTTTCGGAATTTTGAGAGCTCTGCTAAAATAAACCAAGGAAGTTTGTCTTGTGTTGAACCACAGCTTGAATCTCCTATTTAATTTAATAAAATGTTGAGCCACTGTAAGAAATAAACAGGAAAGCCTTTGAGTCCTACAAATACCAGAGTACCAACAGCACTGCTAGGTAATATTTATAATCACTCTTTCTTGTCCTCGCTCTTGCAAAAAGATTAAATCCATCATTTGGTGCTTAGATGATAATATGAATACTCTTTTTGTAAAGTTTAGAACACTAGAGGAAAGAAAACATCTTGAAAACTTTTAGAAAGGCCAAAAATGATCACTTGTCAGATCAACAAATAAGAAGACATTGGAGTTTTTAAAGGCAACACAGGAAAGTAGAAGACAATTTGAGTAATGGTTTCAAAACTCTAAGGGAAAACAAATGATTACCAATCTAGAATTCTGTATCTCAACTACCAATCAAATATGGGAGGTGAATGCAAAATCCCCCCAAAAAAGTATCTCACTCAACGACTCTCTCAGGAAGCTACTACGGTATACTCTATGAAAATGAAGAGGTAAACCTGGAAAGAAGATGTGGGATCCAGAAAAAAGAGCTCTACCATAGGCGAGTGGTGAAGGGAACCACAAGCATGACACAACCTAGAGACTAAGTACACACTACAGCAGAGAAAGGAAATGAATGTTTCCAAGAAAAACAGCAGATGTATGGAGTATCCAAGGGCAATTAGTAAGGGATGATGTATTTTTATAGTAGCAATGATATCGGGAGGAATTTTATGGGTGTAGAAAGGAATCTGGGAATAGATACCCAAGACAGCCGGGTGCAGTGGCTCACACCTGTAATCCCAGCACTTTGGGAGGCCGAGGCGGGCGGATCACGAGGTCAGGAGTTTGAGACCAGCCTGACCAACATGGTGAAACCCCGTCTCTACTGAAAATACAAAAAAATTAGCTGGGCATTGCGGCGGGCACCTGTAATCCCAGCTACTCAGGAGGTTGAGGCAGGAGAATCACTTGAACCCAGGAGGTGGAGGTTGCAGTGAGCCAAGATCATGCCACTGCACTCCAGCCTGGGTAACAGAGCGAGACTCTGTCTCAAAAAAAAAAAAAGAAAAAGATACCCAAGACAGGAAAAACAAAAAGGAAAACTAAGGTACCCTAGGAAAGACCAAAATGTAAATCATAATATACTACGTGCCTCAGTTTTAAAAATGTAGACCTAGATATAATTATATTGGAAGGACAGAAAGAAGGAAGTGTGTGTGTTGGTTTGTGTAAAAACACTAATTCCTCATCATCTATGATAAGACGTCAACAGACGATGCCCAAATAAGAAAAATAATAGAACAATAATATAAAAACGTCATTTGGAAAGATAAAAATAAACAACAGTAGAAACAACCAAAAGAGATGAAAGTGGTCATCTCAGAGGAAGAGGAATCAGAGTTAGACAAGAATAAGAGAAGTGACTATTATTCTAAGACATGTAAGTATTATTTGTGTAAATAACATAAAATACATATTGTTCTGATATAAAATCAAAAGAAAATTGAAAAATATGTTAAAAGAGTATCTTGCACTATGAAGAAATCAATAGGGATATAAAGACCTTCTGGAAATAGTTACAAGTGTCATTGTTTAGATAACTGATATCTAAATATGTAAGTTAACTGTTTACTGTGAAAAGAGAAAAGCAGACCAGGCAAACACATCTTCAGGCAGTGCTCATGATCAAAAGAAAGGTAAAGAGAACAAAACATATATGGATTATACATCATTGTGCTCTTCAGCTTTTTATTCAGAAGTCCTATGAATTTCTTCATAGCAGTATTTTACAGAAGTGGGTCAGAATTATGATAAGAAATTCCTTTCAAGTCTTTTGATAACCATGGGATATTCTAAATAACATTTTTTAAAAGGGACAATATTATCACAGTAAGTTCTTCGATAAATCCTGAAGATTCTGAAGATAAATCTCAAACTTAAAAATCTCTAATCTGTCAATGCCAGACTTTTAGTTGAAGAAGTGACAGTTGTCACCAGCTTCCTTGCAAGTGAGTGAGCCAATAAGATGTCATATTAGACTTGAGAATCATGAAATGCAACAGACTTCACATACTTCTGTTCTGAGGACCACATCGATGAAGTAAGGGGATGTGCTAAAACCCCTGGAAAGTGCTTCCTGGTGGCTCAAGTGTAAGAGTGATTCTACCATGTGTAGCCTGAGGCTTGGAAGACATGCTTTACATGCTAAAGTACATTTTCTCCTTCAAAAAGTCCATATTCACCAACCTTCATGATAAACTATGAGACTGTAAGAGCCATTCTGAGTCTGTAATGCTGAAGAAATCTACATATACTATCTACTATCCCTAATTCCTCCTATCCCTATATTCCTTAGGTTTGAAGGATCTGAAGCATCTGGAAATTAGGAAGTTGACTTACTGGAACTAAATGTAGCTAGAGATTAAGGTAGGACATGCCACACTTAATTTGAGAAAATCATACCTGTTGTTTATAGGCATTCTTAATCTGCCACTAGCTTAGAGGAAAATATTCTTCTTTAGCTAATATACTATTTGTACTGTCCAATGCAGAAGCCACTAGCAACAACTAGCTACTGGGTGATTAAACGTGGCTAGTCCAAACTGAGATGTGCTATAAACACACCTAAATTTCAAAAACTTAGTCTTAAAAAAAAAGGAGGTACAACATTTCTTTAATAATTTTCATATTGATTATATGTTGAAATAATATTTTGGATATATTTGATTAAAGAAAACATTATTAAAATTAATGTTTCCTTTTAGTTTTTTTAATGAGACTATTAGAAAATTCAAAATTATACGTGTGGCTCACATTGTATTTCTACTGGAGAATGTGGCACTAGTTAGAGCAGTTTTTTACATAGGAAATAAATCTATGAAAGGCTATATGACACATCATGTTTTACATACATTTGTAACTCTTTTCCCAGCTTACGGGCTGTCAGCAGACAAATATGAGTTATATAGGTAATAAACACCAACAAAAGCTCCAACGGTACCCAACCCTGATAATTACCATGGTGATAATATGAATAAAACAATTTAAAATAGCATTTATTACTCTAACAGAGAAAACCAAACTGTGGATTTAGAGGGGAAAAATCAGACTATGGTAGATCACCTTAATACTAAAAATATAAAATACCTGTAATCATTGTTCATTGTTGTATTAATGAGTTACTTCGAAACTTAGCAGCTTAAGACAACAGTGAATACTGATTATCTCACACAGTTTGTGTGGGTCAAGAACTCAAAAGCAGCTTAGCTAAACAGTTCTGGTGCCAGGGTCTCTTATGAGGTGGTAGTCAAGATGTCAACCAGACTTCAGTCCTTTGCTTCCACTTACATGGCTGGCAAGGTGGTGCAGCTATTGGCAAGAGGCCTCTGTTCCTCTCCACCGGGCTGCTTGAGTGTCATTACAACACGGAGGCTGGCTCTCACCAGGGCAAGGGATTCAGGAGTGCAAGGCAGTTGCATCAATGTCTTTTGTGATGTAGCTTCAGAAGCCGGCGCCATCACTTCTGCCTTCTTGTACGGTTCATACAGACCAATCCTGACAGGGTGCGGGACAGGACTACACAAGGGCATGAACGCCAGGAGGTAAGGATGACTTGGAGTCAAACTGAAGGATGGGTATTATACAACCTGAGGATGTAGCTCCAGTATAACAAAACTGGATTATCAATGAAGACAAAATTTCTTCTCCAAGAAAAATGCCTTTTAGGCTAACAGGACCTCAATTATAAAAACACAGCTGTTGGTATGAGACTATATTAAAATGGAACCCAAACATACCTAAAATATAAAGGCAGATATTATGGAGACTACAGAATTGAGATATGGCTCAGCATTTCACTGAATGTGAAACCAGCAAGATATGCATTATGTCAGGAATTATTCAGAATAAACTCTGCAAGTGATTTGAATTCTAATAAAATATTTTCTTGTGACTATGATTACAAATTAGAGTAATCCAACGTATTCATAAACAGTTCAACACCAAGAATACTCAGTGATAGGCCAATCATCAAAGTTCAGCTGAAAAAAAATTGGGCAAATGTTTTAAGAGATATACAATGGAGGTTTATCAATAAGCTTAGTCATCACATTTGAGTGAATCCTCACGTTTGACTGTTTGGGAAATCAACTTTTTTTTTTTTTTTTTTTTTTTTTGTAGTCTGAGAACGAAATACTCAGAGTCTATTGGCCCCCACTGAATAAAGACCCTCTTTAAACTCCTGTTTCCTCATGAATTTTCATTATAACTGCTTCTAGTCTTAAAGTAGACAAGGGAAAAACTTATAAAAAAAAAAAAAGGCAAAAACAGAGTCTAATTTTAAATTACAACTGTGTATTAAAAGAAGTAGATTTCATCAGAGTGAACAGGCAACCTACAGAATGGGAGAAAATTTTTGCAATCCATCCATCTGACAAAGGGCTAATATCCAGAATCTACAAAGAACTTAAACAAATTTACAAGAAAAAAGCAAACCCCATCAAAAAATGGGCAAAGGATATGAACAGACACTTCTCAAAGGGAGACATTTATGTAGCCAACAGACATGAAAAAATGCTCATCATCACTGGTCATTAGAGAAATGCAAATCAAAACCACAATGAGATACCATCTCACACCTGTTAGAATGGCAATCATTAAACTCACGCCTGTAATCCCAGCACTTTGGGAGGTTGAGGTGGGCGGATCACGAGGTCAGGAGATTGAGACCATCCTGGCTAACATGGTGAAACCCCGTCTCTACTAAAAAAAATACAAAAAAAAATTAGCCGGGAGTGGTGGTGGGTGCCTGTAGTCCCAGCTACTCGGGAGGCTGAGGCAGGAGAATGGCATGAATCTGGGAGGCAGAACTTGCAGTGAGCCGAGATCACGCCACTGCACTCCAGCCTGGGCAACAGAATGAGACTCCGTCTCAAAAAAAAAAAAAAAAAAAAAGCCAGGAAGCAACAGATGCTGAAGACGTTGTGGAAAAACAGGAATGCTTTTACACTGTTGGTGGGAGTGTAAATTAGTTCAACCATTGTGGAAGACAGTGTGGTGATTCCTCAAGGATCTAGAACTAGAAATACCATTTGACCCGGCAATCCCATTACTGGGTATATACCCCAAAGGATTATATATCATTCTACAATAAAGATACATGCACACAAATGTTTATTGTGGCACTGTTCACAATAGCAACGACTTGGAACCAACCTAAATGTCCATCAATGATAGACTGGATTAAGAAAATGTGGCACATATATACCATGGAATACTATGCAGCCATAAAGAAGGATAAGCTCATGTCCTTTGCAGGGACATGGATGAAGCTGGAAACCCTAATTCTCAGCAAACTAACACAAGAACAGAAAACCAAACACCGCATGTTCTCACTCATAAGTGGAAGTTGAACAATCAGAACACATGGACACAGGGAGGAGAACATCACACACTGGGGCCTGTTGGGGGGGGTTTGGGGCTGGGGGAGGGATAACATTAGGAGAAAATACCTAATGTAGGCGACGGGTTGATGGGTGCAGCAAATCACCATGGCACGTGTATACCTATGTAACAAAACTGCACATTCTGCACATGAAACCCAGAACTTAATGTATTTAAAAAAAAAAAAAGTGGATTTGAGATGTTCTCACCACAAAGAAATGACAAGTATGTGAGGTGATGGATATGTTAATTAGCCTGATTTGATCATTCCACAATGTATACATGTATTCAAACATCACCATACATATGTACGATTATTATTTGTCAATTAAAAATTAAGCTTGTAATCCCAGCACTTTGGGAAGCCAAGGTGGGTGGATCACCTGAGGTCAGGAGTTCAAGACCAGCCTGGCCAACATGGTGAAACCACATCTCTACTAAAAATACAAAAATTATCCTGGGTGGTGGTGCACACCTATAATCCCAGCCACTTGGGAGGCTGAGGCAGGAAGAATTGCCTGAACCGGGGAGGCGGTGGTTGCAGTGAGCCAAGATTACGCCACCACACTCCAGCCTGGGAGAGGGAGTAAGACTCTGGCTCAAAAAAATGTATAAAATAAAAATAAAATTTAAAAAAATTACAAAGGGGAATTATTAGTTGGTGCCAAAGTAATTGTGATTTCTGCCATTAACACAGGTACTGTTTGGAGATAAGCCATTTTATAGCACTCACTAATTAGAAAAAAGCATTAAATTGGCAGCCTAGGGGAATAAGACTAAGTAGAGAGAGAGTTTTATTTCATGCACCTGCCCTAACTTGGCTATTTTACTCTGCTTAAACAATTCAGGCAACCCAAAATTTAGAAATGTACTGTGTGTCACAGACATCTCACTTAATAGCTATCTAGAGATAGCAAAGCAACATGCTTTATCATTTTAAATAGTTCATATCACCTAAAATGAAAGCAGTATCTTTAGAGTTTTACTTCAACTGCTATTAACCACATTTGCACTCACCAAAACGAACCCAGACCATTTTTCCTACCATTGGATTATGTAACTGAAGCCTACTTTTGCCAGCCTCACATATTTGCTGAAATCAAATACGAATACTTCACTCACAGAGTACAGGGTTCACGGCAGGAGGTTTGTGTGACTACTTTGAGGGGTCTGGTAGAGGGAGAAGAAGGAAGACCTTTCAAAGAATCCCTCATCTCCTTAAAGAAGAAGACTCCTATATTCGAAGAGACTAGGGCAGAAGTTGGGACAGCCTAACTATAGCTTCACTCAGGCAGATTAACAGGGAGAGACTGGACTCTACAGCAACTCCCATGATACCACCCCCAATACATCTCTCAGAACTTTACTTCTTGATGTCAACTCTGTCAACACCAAGCTACACATCACTGAGCTGTAAGACTCTACCCTCCACTGCCTTTTTTTTTCTTTGAGATGCAGTTTCCCTCTTGTTGCCCAGGCTGGAGTGCAATGGCATGATCTCGGCTCACCACAACCTCCACCTCCTGGGTTCAAGCGATTCTCCTGCCTCGGCCTCCAGAGTAGCTGGGATTACAGGCATGCACCACCACGCCTGGCGAATTTTGTATTTTTCGTAGAGATAAGGTTTCTCCATATTGGTCAGGCTAGTCTCGAACCCCTGACCTCAGGTGATCTGCCTGCCTCGGCTTCCCAAAGTGCTGGGATTACAGGTGTGAGCCACCGCACCCAGCTAGCTGCCTTTCTTTCCAATCAAACATTCAATCAGAAAAGCAAAGGCAGAGGAGAAACTGCAATTAAAATTTAATTTGTTGTGCCCTCAAACATCTCCCTCAAAAATTGTTAACAAGGCTCTACAGTACAGTAACATAAAAAAGAGCTACTTGATAATGGTAGATCTTCCTAAGCTTTTGCCTTTTTCTGCAGCAGAAAGAAGGCCAATTCAGATTTCACAAAGATTATCCAAAGTAACAATCTCCCACATTCTCTCCTCCCTCTCCCAACTCTCATTCTGACATGGTAATGGAAGTCATTTATTTGAATTAATAATAAGAGCTGCTTCCTTGGAAGTAAACACCACTTACCAGATAGACTTTAACCTGTTCTGAAAGATATTAATGTTAACTGTTATCCATTATCCTTAATGTAAAGAGACAGTAATTCTTTGTTACCTTCAACCCCACTGCTTATTCTGCCTCCCTCTTCCCCATCCCCTAAGCATATATACACATCCAGAAGATTTCATTAAAATCATTCAACATGTCAGAATTCATTTACCAACTTCTCAGATGCTTTGTGGGGAAAAAAATTGAAGCCAGATGCACTGATGAAGTGAAAGCTAGCACAACACAGAGACAGAATTTGGTTACACACCAACTAGTTTAAGGCAATACTGTGGGTTAAAATTTAAAAATATTCTCTCCCTCCTTCTCCTTAAAACTCCTCAAATGTCTCCCCTCAGTTAAGAGTGGTGCTCTGTTATAACCCCAATTGTTAAAAACCAAAGTCAAAACAAAAGTAGATGTATTTCATTAAATAAACAGAAAAGTACACATATAAAAATGATGCTTTATATCAATAAATTTTACAGAGCATAGAGTACAAATATCCCATACAGACTGGGAAGGGTCTCATCTTGAAAATCACGGTAGCTGAGTATGAGAAACTTGGGCAAGGACATGGAGTTTACCTAATCCTAGGACACTATAAATCTTTGATCTGTAATGCTTATAAAAAGAACAAGCATACCTTTTCAAAGTCTTTACCAAAAAATCCCAAAAATATCTTTTCCTTAAAATAACAGACAACTGATGTGGTCCATAAGAGGCTGACCTTTGCTTCTGAGGTCTTAGAAAATGGACTATTTGCATACCTGCTTCTGTTCTCTTAAAAAATAAAAGGATTAGTATTCAGTGGCATAATAAGGCAACTATAACTAACAACACTTTGTTGTACATGTTAAAATACCTAAAAGAATAGAATTATAACGTTCCTAACACAGAGAAATGATAAATGCTTGAGGGGATGAGTACCCTAATTACCCAGATCTGATCATTACACATTACATGCTTGTATCAAAACATCACGTGTACCTCGTAAATATGTATAACTATTATGTATCCATTATAATTAAAAATAAAATTTAAGAAAAAAAAGAATCTCATTGGAGACTTTTCCTTCCAAATGCAAACCAAGAAGAGCTCACACAACACAAAGGAAAGGAGTAAACCATTCATTTCACTAAAGTGAGAACTTAGTAGTCCAGTTTTTAATAATTTTAGTGCCTAATGTAATTTTATTCATCATTTTATGGAGAGCACATTAGTCCTATCAATAAAGTCTTTCAATAAATTTCACTGCTATTAAATTGAACTGACATGTGGCCAGAGGGAAAAGTACTATAGAGTCCATTTCGAACACTGCAGAATTTTAAAAAATAATGTTAAGCCGTGTTTTTGCTTTCTTTCTAAATGGTAAAAAGTGGCCCAGTTTGAGATAGGAGTTTTTAAAAGCTGCACACATAACCAACAATTTGTGTAGGTGCTTCACCTGCAGTAAAAGAGAATTTTCATGCGTAATTTCAGCAACTATCCACAGGGATGTAAAAACAGATGCTGATTTATATGCATACTTTTCCATTGTGATCCGTTACTCTAATATTCATTAAGAACACCATAAAAACTCACCTACGACAATATTCTATATAGAAAAAGCCCTGTTTTACTAAGAAAAAATTTTTATTAAAAAGGAAGAAATGATACAGGATTAAACATTTAAACAGGTGAAGGAAAAGTTCTGGAAACAGGAAATCAAAATTTATTTTTGCAAAAACAGGAACATTAATATATTAGATGTATCCAGCATGTGACAAATCACATACTATTTCTAGAAATAGTATTCCTAAAAAGATGTCAATCTTAATTTTTATAAAAGGCTTTCTTAAATAATTATCCCCCTGGCAAATTTAAAATGAAGGATAAGTAGTGCTCATTCTCAGAAAGGAAAAAAATCTCTTATCAAAATGAAGAAACTGTTTTTGTAGACAGAGTTAAATCAAATTACAGAGAAAAACACAAATGTTTCATTGACTATATATCTAAGAAGAGAATATGCTTAAATATATGTAAAGCTGATTTTCCCCGGCTCTATTTCCATTGTTTTCACTTCCTTTGAACTTTATTCTTAATATTCATTGGTTTTGGGAGAGCTGACTCACAGCACCACAGCATTCTTCTAGCATTCCATTAATCTCTCTCACAACAACCTCTTTCAAGGTTAAATTCAGATACTTATCTTTGTTATAAAGGAAAACAAAGCCCCAAACCACTATTGATAGGAGCCTCCTTTCAGTCCACTCTACTTTGCATTATTAGGACGTGACTAAAACTTACAGCCTCGTTGAAAGGTGTATCTGAGTGTCACTGCTCAAAGAATTAATATTCTCAACTAAGGGAAGATGGCATTTCCTGTGTTAAAACATACAAGGCTCTTAAAGGATAGCCAACAGAATTTTAGAAAATATTTATTAGGATGCTGAACGGAATATCATTCAGTTCCAAAAAAATTATAACTAAATTAAATTTTATTATTTATAACTCAATAAGTACAGCTATAATTAATGAACCTATGCAAAACAATGTTTAAGAAAAACTAAAAAGAAATTTTAAAGTAATTCTTCACTTATGAAAGATATAAACTAGCTGAGAAGGTAAAATTAAATGGGTTAAATCACACAGGGGCAATTATAAAACAATGTATTGAAAAGTAGGTAAACAATAAAGCACGATTGAACATACAGGCTAAGGAACAATGGATAAGACGATAACAAGTCCAGGCAGAGTTCATCAACAAAAGTTAATTTTAAGGCAGAATCTTTATGTAGTAAAACTGGAAATCCACAGGAAAAAGATTCTGCATAAGTAGAAGAGCATACATTAGGAAAACAACGTGTTATATTCAAAGAAACCAACACTGTCAGCTTGTGTAAAACAGAGAAGCCAAGCATCTGACCTCAAGATGAGGTTAAAACAGAGCTTGCTTTAATAGGAGGCTCCAAATGCCAGGTGCCATGATCTGATCTGATCAGATCAGATCAGAATCAGAATCTGAATTTTGTGTGCTCCCAAAATTCAAACGTTGAAATCTAATCACCAACGTGATGGTATTAGGAGGTGGAGCTTTTGGGAGGTCATTAGGTCATGAGAGCAGAGCCCTCATGAATGGCATTAATGCCCTTATAAAAGAGACTGCAGAGAGCTGCCTTGCCCCTTCCACCATGTGAGGACACACCAAGAAGGTGCTACCTATGAACCAGAAAGTGGACCTGTACCAGACACCAAATCTGCTGGTTCCTTGATCTTGGACTTTCCAGGCACAGAACTGTGAGAAATAAATTTCTATTGTTTATAAGCTAGCCAGTTTACAGTATTTTGCTATAGCAGCCCAAATAGACTAAAAGACCAGGCTAAGATGCATGTGACAGAATGTTCTTGACATCTATAGATACAATTAAAATCAATAAACATTTATGAAGTACCAACTATATGTAAAATACCAAGACATGATCCCCAAGCTCAAGTATGCAGAGGAACCAGCACACAATTAGCATATAATACAAAGTAATATAAAATAATCCCCAAATCAATGCAGAAACAAACTAATGAAATTACAACAGAAGGTATGATTAATTCCAACTACGAGGATTTAGGCAGCTTCGCAAGAAAAAGCATCTGACCCTTAAAAGATGGGTAGGCTTTCAAGAGAAAGCTTTTTTAAATCCCCAATTCACCAACAGTCAAATCAGCTAAGACTATGCTTCTATATGTTTTATTTGAAAGGTTCTTGCTGTTGCTGGAATTTACCTAATTTCAGTTCTGCGTATAGCAATTACTATAATTGAAATTACTGTACTTGTATTATAACACATCTTTTGACAGCCAGCAGAAATAAAAAGTTATAATAAGTAATGTAAAGTATAATCCATGCATTTTGGAGGCTAAGGCAGAAGGACTGCTTGAGGCCAGGAGTTCAAGTCCAGCCTGGGCAACACAGCAAGACTCAGTCTCTACTTAAAATAAGAAGAAAAAAAAAATTAGCCAGGTGTGGTGGCACACCCCTATAGTCCCAGATACTCCAGAGGCTGACGCAGGAGAATCGCTTAAGTCCAGGAGTTTGAGGCTGCAGTGAACTATGATCATGCCACTGCACTGTAGCCAGAGTGACAGAGCGAGTCTGTCTCTAAAAAAATTTTTTTTTAATATAAATAAAAACCTCTCTCCTCAATTCTCACAGAGCCCTTACCAGAATGTGAGCTTCTTCAGAGAAAGAAGCTTGTTTGTCTTGTGCAACATTACTGTTTCTAGCATAGAAAACTGCACAGCACACAAAGGTATGAAACAGTGAGCAAACACTTTTGTATGACTCTTGTCCCACTCCAATCATCCTCCAAATATTGCAAAAAACAGTATCCTGAAAATGCAAATCAGATCCTGTCGACTTTTCACGTAGAATGTTTCACTACTTGTAAAATCTAAACTTCTTTTCATGGCCTATAAGGTCCCTTTTGACCTGACCCTTACCTATTCTCTACTTTGAAAATGCCAAGCTTTTCACTGCCATATGGGTAACCTCAATTTTTTGTCTTCTCCACTTTTTATACGGCTTTTTCAGATCTCAATGTCCTTTGGGAGGACCCCTCTGATGTCACTACCTAAATTTGTTGCCCAAAATATTTCCCTCCCCCATCATCTATCACAGTGTCCTGTTTATTTCTTTGTAGTACTTACCCTGGTTGATATTTACTTATTTGTTTAGTTTTATTGTTCTTCCATGAGACAATGTTCCAGAAGGGCGGAGAACATGTCTTTTCACTGCTGTATAACCAAATATTAGCAACAGTGCCTGACACTTAGAAAGCATTCGATAAATTTATATTGAAAAAATGAAAGACATCTCAAGTATGTTTAAAAATGAGTAAAATTAAACCTTCTATACTTGAAGGATACAGACAGGTCAAGGTTCATCTCTAGGTCTAGGTATAACTCTACTGATAATAGCCATATTACATCATCATGGCTTGAGGATTTGAGTCTAATCTTTAGAACGATCAACTTGATTAGCTACATCCTTTTTATTTTTATTTTTTTGAGATGCAGTTTTGCTCTTGTTGCCCAGGCTAGAGTGGAGTGGCATGATCTCGGCTCACCGCAACCTCCACCTCCCAGGTTCAAGCGATTCTCCTGCCTCAGCCTCCTGAGTAGCTGGGATTACAGGCATGTGCCACCACGCTCGGCTACTTTTGTATTTTTAGTAGAGACGGGGTTTCTCCATGTTGGTCATGCTGGTCTTGAACTCCCGACCTCAGGTGATCCACCCACCTCAGCCTCCCAAAGTACTGGGATTACAGGCACGAGCCACTGTGCCCGGCCTGATCAGCTACATTCCTAATTAAACTACAGGTTTACGAAGTCAACAATATGAGAACATAATATCTGCATTCCTAAATTCAGGAAAAATGCCTGAGCTAACTATCCTGTTACGTTAATTTTGGTAGTAAGACATTTTTAAATTCAAAAGCATACTTATTTCAAAGAGATGGCAAAGTGAACTGGGTGATTACAAGTGCTGAGAAATATAGTGTCAATACATTTGTTAAATAAAACTTTTATTCTGAATTAATTATGAACATACAGAAAAGCTGCAAAAACAGAACAGTGCCCATCTGCTCCTTATACAGGCTCCTGTAATGTTTATGGTTTACATAACCATAATAAGATGATCAAAACTGGGAAATTAACACTGGTACAATGCTATTTACCAACCTGAGAACCTTACTTTCATTGTTTTTCCACCAATGTCCTTTCTTTCTGGATTTTTTTTTTTCTTTTTTTGAGACAGGGTCTCACTCTGTCTTGTAGGCTGAAGCGCAGTGGCACAAACAGGGCTCACTGCAACCTCAAACTCCTGGGCTCACTGCAACCTCAAACTCCTGGGCTCAAGTGATCCTCCCTCTTCAGCCTCCCAGGTAGCTGGGACTGTAGGTATGCACCACTATACCCAGCTAATTTTCTGTTCCTTTTCCTGAAATCTGCTTTAATCCAAGATCCCACAATTCATTTAGTTGACATTTCCCCTCAAATACATCTATAACTGCTCAGTCTTTCCTTGTCTTTCATCATCTTGACATATTTAAAGTGTACTGCTCAGTTATGTCGTAAAATGTCCCAGAATTTGCATTTGTCTGGCATTCTCTCATTACTGGAATGAGGTTACACATTTTTGGAAAGAATAACACAGAAATGATATCGTGTCCCTCTCAGTGCCTTGTATCAAGGGGTTCATGAGGTCGATGTCTCTTTATTACTGGTAATGTTAACTCTGAACACTTTGTTAAGGTGTCCTGGTAGGTTTCTTCACTGAAAAGTTATGGTCTTCTGTTAAAATAAACACCTTTTTAGGGAAAACATTTTGAGACTATGAAAGCCATGTTTAACCTCAAACTTTCACACACTAACTTTCACAACCATCAGTTTGTCTCATGGTGATTTTCTTTTGGTCTATTTCCATCTATACTTATTAATTGAAATTCTTCTATGAGAAAGAGCCGTCTGTCCATATGCCATTTATTTATGTATTTGATTACTTATTTATATCAGTATAAACTCATGGATATGTATTTCATTCACGATTAAAATACCTTTTTTTTTTTTTTTTTGCTCACGTTTCATTTCTTTTTTAAAACTGCCAGTCTCCTTTGTGTAGATTCACCATGGTGAATTTAAGCACTCTCCCACCTATAGGCAATTAGGTTTTCAAAATTTTGCAATTACGAATAATGTTATAAGTCACCTTGTACATATGTATTTTTATATTTTTGGACATGTATATGCATATAAATCTACGACATGGGATAGCTAGGTCAAAAGATCTGCACATGTATATCATATATAACCCATATAAAAAAATCACTTTGAGGCCTGGTGCAGTGGCTCACGCCTATAATCCCAGCACCCTGGGAGGCCAAGGTGGGAGCATCACTTGAGGCCAGGAGTTCGAGACCAGCCTGGGCAACATAGTTAAGACTCAGTCTCTATTTAAAAAAAGAAAAAAAAAATCACTTTGGGAACTTTAATAATATTTAAATGCAAAGAGGCTTCTGAGACCAAAAAGTGTGAGATAAGTTACTATAAATCACAGTAATTAACTGTCCAGAACACAAAGGTAGAAATAGGATACAACTGAGTGGCAACATGACATCGTAAGGAAGAGTATTCATATCTAAGGCCATGATAAATGACAAAAAGGTGTTTAGAATCTCTGGGATCCTCAGATTCCCTCAGTTTTTCAGGTGTCATTTTCATTTCACATGTAAGACAGTGTTTAATCCAATCAGAACATTTTTAATGCGTTGAACCAAAAACAAAAAGCAAAGTAACCACTTACTTCTAAACTCACTTTCTGCAAAAAGGAATTACTTTTGGTACTATCTGAAGTATTCAAAGAATGGAAAATTGAAAAGAAATGAAACTGTCTTTTCAGAGCACTTTCAATATAAATGTGGAATTCTGAATTAAATAAACACAGTACAAGGACAATAAAGGAATGGATGCTACATATAACTAATACAAATGAATCTCACAAATAATGATCAACAAAAGAAGTGACAAAAGAATAAATATAATAATTCCATTTATTGAAGTACAAAATATACAAAACTAAATTATACTTTTTGATATATGTGCAGGTCATAAAGAAAAGCAAAGAAGAAGAAAAGTCAGAATAGTAATCTCTAGAGGAACAGAAGAGAAAAATGATAGCAAAGAAATACACATAAGATTTCTGGGATGCCAACAATACTCCAATTTCTTGAGATGATCATTTTATAAGTATTCTTTACAAGGTACATCTACGTGTGCATGTGCATACTTTTAAAAATGTATTTTATTTTTCAGAGTTAAAAAAGAGAAAAAATAGAAAAGTAGTACTACTGCTCTCTGGCAAACTGTAGCTTCTACCTGCAACAGTGAAGCCAGTGATGAACTTAACATCACAACTGGCAGTCGCTGAATAACAAAAAGTGAAAATGAACCCTGCAGGTCAAGTGTTAATCTTCACAAACAAAATAAATTTACTACGTGCTTATTAACGTAACTAGCAAAATTGACCTTTGAATATCAAAACGGCATCTGATAAAGATTAAACATAAACTATTCAAAACATTAAGTATAAGGCCAGGTGTGCTGGTTCACACCTGTAATCCCAGCACTTGTAGAGGCCGAGGCAGGCAGATCACATGACGCTAGGACCAGCCTGGCCAACATGGTGAAACCCCGTCTCTAATAAAAACAGACACACAAAATTAGCCAGGCATGGTGGCACACGCCTGGAATCCCAGCTACTTGGGTGGCTGAGGCATGAGAATCACTTGAACCCGGTAGAAGGAGGCTGCAGTGAGCTGAGATCACACCACTGCACTCCTGCCTGGGTCATAGAGCAAGACCCTGTCTTAAAAACAAACAAACAAACAAACAATTAAGTACAAAACACTTAATGAATATTTTAATCCTAGAATTATTATACTTAATGTAGAAATACTAAAATAATTCCTTCAAAAAACAGAAATAAGGTAGTAATGTTTCCTTTACTTCTCCTATTTCATGAAAACATCAACAGATCACCTAAATAGCCAGAAATTTAAAACACAAAACATTGTGATAAAAATGAATAAAATGAGAAGACATAATTAATTGCTATTCTACTATTCTATGACACACCAAAAATATAACCAGTCATTCGATTACGATTGTGTGACAATTATTAAATACTTCTAGAGTACCAAGTCTTCTTTAACAATAATACAGAATACTTCAATCACGTGGCATATTAACTTCAATCTGGAATTATGTGCCTGAGAATGATGGTTAATGTGTATGCTATGTAAATTACTCACTCACCACAACTCTCCTAGCATTATTTCACATCAAATTAGAGTACGGTACCAGAAAACTGTGTACCTAGGTGATATTACTGGGTACTGTGGCACTGCCACTACAGAGTTTTAACTTCACAGCCTTGGTCTTAGCTCTACATAGAAAAAAATATAAATATGGCCATACGTATTAGGTTTCCAAAGCTAATCATGAAAACTTCATCCACAGTAACACTTTGGATACAGAATTGGCGTTCAAAGTGTTTCTAAATGTGGTTTCAAACTTCAGCACTATTTGCCGTGTGGGCCGAAAAATTCTTTGCTGTGGGGGCTATCCGGAGAACTACAGGATATTTAGCAGCACCCCAGCACTCTACTCACTAGATGCCAGTAGCACCCCTCAAGTTGCAAATGTCCCCAGACAGTGCCAAAGATTCCTTAGCGCCAAAATTGGGCCTTACTTGAGAACCACTGCTCTAAATGAAGTAACATGAGGCAAATTTCTCACAAAATCCTACCGGAAAAATTAAAAGTTCTCTCCTAATGAAGTGAGTGCCTCCTTTTACAAGAAAATTATAGCATCTCTCACGTTTCATTACATCCCTACATAGGACCTCAGTATCTTCTGGGGATTGGTTCTAACACTCCCCTGGAATATGAAAATCCACAGATGCGCAAGTCCCTGATACAAAATGCTGTCGTATTTGCAGATAATCTATGCACATCTTCGCATATATTTTAAATCATCTCTCGATTTCTTCTAATAACCAATACAATGTAAACACTATGTAAACAGCTGTTACACTATATTATTTTCTATTTATTTTTTATTGTTGTATTATTCTGTTTTATTGGTGTTTTTTTCCATAATATTGTCAATCCACCGTTGGCTGAATCCAAAAATGCAGAACCTATGGATATGGAGGACCCACTGTACCTGTTATGTTACTACTACCTAGTCCAATCCTGTTAACATTTGCTCTTATAGAAGCTTTTACATGTATCATCTCATTAATGCTCACAACCTTTAGAGACAGGAGCTCTGTAAGGAATTTGACTCCGTTTTCATAAGGAGAAACGTTATTTTACAGGCGAATACAATAAAGAGCATTTGCTAATACTTTTTTCATCTTTTTATGGCTTGAAGTTTCATTTGCCTTTTTCTTCTCTATTATCTACCACAAATCTTTAATAATTTGGTTGTAATCTGGATATTAGCTTTCTTTAGAAAATATTTTATATTCCTTAAATCTTTTTTAACATGATAAATAATAAACATAAATAGGAATAAAAAGAGGAATGAATTTAGTTCCTGGCTGGAGATGACTAAATAAATTACAACTGATAATATTCTTTAAGTTATTAGTATAATTTAACAAACTAAAGACACTCAAATGATGTTTCAAAGGTTGCTGAAAAAACTGATAAATTTACCTAGAAAAAAAGTTTTGAGATAAAGTTAATGACGTTGAAGATGACCTACTGACTTTGTAAACAAAGGGCAAAAGAAATGCAAAAAGGCTGGGCTCACGCCTATAATCCCAGCACTTTGGTAGGCCGAGGCGGCTGGATCACCTGAGGTCAGGAGTTCCAGACCAGCCTGGCCAACATGGTGAAACCCCATCTCCACTAAAAATTCAAAAAAATTAGCCAGGTGCGTAATCCCAGCTTCTCGGGAGGCTGAGGCAGGAGAATCACTTGAACCCAGGAGGTGAAGGTTGCAGCAAACTGAGATCACACCACTGCACTCCAGCCTTGGGGACAGGGCAAGAGACTCCGTCACAAAAAAAGAAGAAGAAGAAGAAGAAATGCGAAAAATTGGATTAAAGACAAAACAATCAATCTAGAATGAAATGGAAACTTCTATGTGATTATGTAGCATATGATTAGGTAGATTTAAAATTTTTTTAAAGAATACCTATTTACTAAGTGCTACCAGGAGAACTGGGTATCAGGGTAAAGAAAGAGTACTTTAAATCTATGTTTTGTTAAGTTAAATAAATTCCACATGCATTAAAACAATGAACATTTACAAGAAACAAACACATACACACAGCTAAAGAACTAAAAGAAACACTAGTATGCTTGACTCTGTTGCAAATGGGAGATTAAGTGAAAAAATTGCCTTGAAAGGACAAGATAAGCAATTTAAAATATTTTTTTGAAAAGATGTTTCAACAACAAAATCTAATAAATTTCAAAAGAAAAATGACTGAAAAAGAAAAAATACGTAACAATCATCATTCCTCAATGTAATTCATAACATATCAATTCAAAGGAGGTGATATGAAAAGATCTTCATGATAGGTAGCAAATGTAATTAAAATTTGACACGGAAATTTCAGATAATAAATCATTACATGTGAAAAACGGACAGTGTCACCGAACAAATGAAATATAACAACTTGAAGACACCATTATATGTAAAATGAGCAAAAAATTAAATAGAACCAAAGTGGCTATAGGGAAAAGAGAATGCCTGCAAACTGCTGGAGGTACTATAAATTAGTTCATCTTTGGTAACAAAAATTTAAGAAAAGCTACAACACTTCATATACTTTGAGTAAGTTTGCTCTGAGGAATAGACAAAGGAAATCACCAAATTGGGTACAATTTATCTGTACAAATTTGCTCTGTGACAATTGAAAATTAAGAAATGTCCAGAAAAAGAGGAACATGTATAAAGCTACTGAACTCTGGATTCAACTGAAAATAATAAGTACAAGCATCATTATGAAACATATAACTCATGGAAATGTTTAAATGATACAAAGTTTTTAAAAAGCAAAATACGGAAGAGTGTATATATATTAGTATTACAAATAAGTAAAATTAAAGTTTAAAAGAAAATGTAGAGGGATATAAACAAATATATATTATGGATTACTTTTTCTAGTATGTTAATTAAAAGTTATAATTTTTAGACAAAAGCAAAGGTATATGACCAAAGCTATATGACCTTCAGTTTAAAAACAGAAGAAACCAACTCCATGAAATTCAAGCAGAGATATGAAAAAAGAGTTACTTGGAAAATACAGAAAATATTTCTCAAGTAAAGGGAAAACACAAATCAGGAGCTTGGCTAAGAAATGAACCCAGAGTCACAGGCTCCACTCCAGGGCTACGCAAATATGGTTAAAAAGCTAGTTTAGAACTGAAAGACACACTAAAGTCTAAGAGTGAAGTCTTATCTGTCTTAAGACTCATTTTACAGATATGAAAGTTTCAAGTGGTTAAGTGATATCTTTCTTTTCCAGCATTTTATTAGGGACAATTTCAAACGTGCAAAAGTATAGGAAAGATAATATCATACACCCCATGTCACCATCACTCAGCTTCAATAAACTATCAAAAAATGGCCAATGTTTCCCCTACTACCATTGGAATTTTAAAAAGTAAATCCCAGTGTTAGGGCATTGGTGTCCCAGCAATCTCCAAATTATTTTTATAGTTCCCGGATTTAAAAATACTTTGTTTTAAACAACTGTGCTCATTAGTCTTTCTTATGCTCAAACTGTCTATCCTAGGCCAGTGATAGCCCCTTCATTCTTGCTCCTCTGTCCATCCTTATATGACCCCAGTAGTCTTTGATAGGTTCTTAATTTTTCATATCGCATGATGCTATAGCGCAGTGATTTTTCAAAATGTGGTTCCTGGTCCAGGAGTGTTATCATCACCCAGGAACTTATTAGAAATGCAAATTCATGGGGCTTTCCCCAAACTTACTGAATCAAAACCCCTAGGGACAGGAGACAGCAATCTATTTTTCTAATAGCCCTGCATGTAACTCCAACGCACACAAGTTTGAGAACCACTAATTTAGGTTTATCTTGTACATTTCTTGCTCTAATCCTGGAATGAGTAACTTCTCCAAGAATTCGTAACTTCTTTTATTTTTATTTAATTTATTTTAGAGACAGGGCCTTGCCCTGTCACGTACGCTCGAGTATAGTGCCACAATCACAGCTCACTGCAAGCTTGAACTCCTGGGATAAAGCAATCCTCCAGTCTCAGCCTCTAAAGTAGCTGGGACCATACGTGTACACCATCCTGCCAGGCTAATTTCTTAAATTTTTTTAGAGGCAGGGTCTATGTTGCTCAGGTTGGTCTTGAACTCCTGGTCTCAAGTGATCCTTCATCTCACCTCCCGAGTCGCTAGGATTAGCATAAGCCACGATGGCCGGCTGTATTTCTTCATTATGTTGTGGTAAATGACAACCCAGTGGTAGGGAGTACCCCTAACACCCAGATTGCGATCTCTAAATATGATCCATAGGGCCAGGCACAGTGGCTCACGCCTATAGTCCTAGCCCTTTGGGAGGCTGACGCAGGAGGTTCGTGTGGAGCCAGGAGTTCGAGAATAGCCTAAGGCAACATAGTGAGACTTTGTCTCTACAAAAAATTAAAAAATTACAAGCCTGCAGTCCCAGCTACTTGGGAGGCTGAGACAGGAGGATCACACAACTGCACTCCGGCCTAGGTGACAGAGTAAGACTGTCTGTCAAATAAGTAAATAAATAAATAAACAGAAATATACTTAAGTAACTGAGTAGTTAGTAAAAGAACTGAGATCAGATCCTAAGTATCCTAACTTGTAGTCCAGTGCTCTTTTCACGGTATTTGAATGAATTACATCTCTGTGTAACTTGCACATGGCCATCAGCTATCTTTTTCATAACTTTGGTATCTATAATTTACTTAGACACCTTGGGGAAGCCAGTCATCCACTCTAAATTAGTTTTCCCTATATGTAAAATATAAATAATATAATCTATCTTATTTATCTTTTAGTTTATATAAAAAGGAAATAAGAGATTACATATGAAAGCACTTTTGGTGTTATAACAACTGACAGAAGATTAGAAGAGTATCTTTGGTTTATAAAGACAGACTGCTAATAGAAAACATTAAATGATGAGCAGGGGAAGAAAGACAAATGAAACAGTTAAAAGTGCTAACATAAAGAGAGGCTTGCCTTATCATAAAATAAATACTTTCTAGAATTAAACAACAATGTGGCCATAGTTCAAGAAGGGAGGTTAAATTGAAATCCTAGAAACAGACTCATCATTAATTTCATGAAATATAAAGACATCAATTCAAGTTTGTGAGCAATAAAATAATTCCCTATAAACATTCTTGTGAAGTTGTTAGCAATAAAGAAAAAATATCCTCACCACACAAATACCACAAAATGAATTAAAAAGTAAAGGTAAAAATATGAAAGCACAGAACAACTTAAAAGTATTTATGTGTAAATATATACTCTCAAAATATGGATAAACTAAGCAAAAAATCCATGGGAGGAAAAGCTAACAATGGAAGAGAGATTTAAATTACATTAACAAGCAAAAGAAAATTCAAGACTTGAAAAAACAATGTCACTGGTAATCAGAGAAATATAAATTAACACAGAATGAAATATTTACCACTCATCAGATTTGTATTTTGTTAAAGAAAAAAAAAGAGGAAGAACAGAAAGATGAGAAAACTGCCAATATTAACTGTTATTGGCAAGGATGAGGAAAAACGGGCATGCTGCTTTTTTCAAAATTTGGTGCATTTGAGGAAATTTATACTTTTTCTATAAACATAATCAGTAAAAGTTACATAAAAAAGGAATGAGAAAAAGAAGTAAAAAGTAGAGTCTTCTTCATATGTTAAAAGAATTTGTTGTAAAGCCTCAAAATGGCTTCTACATAGTAACCCCTCCAAATCTCTCCAGTAAAGATTGTAATTGTGGCATATACACAGTATCAGACCCAATTAGAAATTGTTAACTAGAGAAAAACAATCTGGCAGTGGCTTAGTCTTAGCATGGCTTTCAGAGACTCCAGCACGTTTATGGTATTCTTCCCTATAATCTAAACCTTCATTCTGAAGCATTATGATCAAGACAAAGAGGACAGTCTACAGATTCAGGAAGTCCCAGTTAAAATCACGGCTGAGCCATTTAGAAGTTGTGTGCATTTACGTAAGTAACACAATGTCTCTGAATCTATTTCCCCCGGTGCAAAATGTATACAATACCACCTGCTCCACTTGGATTACTGTGAAGGCTAAAACAAAATGAATGACCAGAGTCTAGTTTCAAATACTGAGGACCTAACTGACATTTATAATATGGTAGCTGCTACTGCTGTTATTGAGCCTGGTTTAATTAATCTGTGAATAATTAGGTTTAGGCATCAATTATCACTCCACTGAAGTGAAAAAATACAGTTTATATGTCACATTCTGTATGACTGTAAAATATTCTTACTAAATTGAATATTTAAAAAGAGGAAAGGAAGGAAAGATAGAGGGAGGTTAGAGAGGTAGAAGGAAAAGAGAAAGGAAGAATAGAAAAAAGGAAGAAAGACACAAACCAAGATTAGCAATCCATTTTAATGAATGGAACTGGCAAAGAGGTATACTGACAACCCTGAAGCCTAATATAACCCACTCATTAAACTGTCATTGAACTTACCAATTAAGTGTGATCAACTTGAAGCAAGATGAACTTTCTCCTATGCTGAGGTGTCCTCATAAAGCTGTGGAATAAAACTTGCATTTTCTATTTAAAGCCATTCCTTCATTGCTAAACAGTTGGTCTGAGAGGAAGGCAGCAAGCAGGGTTAGAAAGAGAAAAAAGAGGAGGATAAAGATGAAGAGAAAAACCACATGCGATTACGGATCAAATGTCTTCACCCGATCCTTTCAGATTCTCCTTGTGTTCTAACCTGTAGCTGCTGAGAGCTGTCATTGAGATTGTCCTCCCGTCGTCGCGCCTCCTCTAACATTTGTGCACTCTTCTTTTTTTCCACCTGTTCCTTGTGCTTCAGATTTGCTACCTTCTTATTCTGGTCTTTCACTTGCCTAATGACAGAAGGAGAAAAATCAAGCTTTGCATATGTATGTATAGAAACAAATATGTTTATCTAGAGACTTATACCAGTGACAATAAGGAATCGCTGAAAACCAACAAATAAATACATGCTGCGAAATTTTTCAACAATTCCAAATTCGTTCCTGTCAATGGTAGCACGTTCGTTTACAAAAATAAGTTTTCCCATAAAGAACATGTATTTCAGCATGTATTCTATGAAGAACAATGAAATCATAAAACAAAAGAAAGGCATGGGATAATTTGAAATGACTAAAAAGAAACCAAGTCAGAGATTTTGGAAATACGGAAGCAGTATTTTTGACATCGATGCACTGAAATATTAGAATGGCTGATAGAAAAAGAAAGCTTTGTAAAACAACTCTAATTTTACCATTATTAAATATTTCAAACATTCAATACACTGTATATAATGTAGATGTATATGAAAATAATGACATAAAAATCCATAAACCTAGCTTAAGAAATGGAACATCATATTTACTTCTGAAGCTCCCTATTGTGTCTCTCTCTACTATCGGTCTATCCTCCATTAATAAGAACAACCTATATCTCAAAATTTATGTTTAACATCCCTTTGCTTTTATTATTGTTTTGCTACATATATGTATATGAACTGTTCATTTATAGTTTACATGTTTTTGAGCTTTATAAAGATAAATAATTATTCATTTTTCTTTTTAGTACAGAATGATATTCAATATTATTCCCTCTCAATCGGTTTCGAGACTTAGACCATTCAGAGTGTAATGTATCTTTTAATCTTCTCCACTTCCACTGAGGTATGAAATAATATATGGCAATTATTTTAATCTACTCCCCAGAAGATGACAATTGCATTGTTTCCATTTTCTTGCCATTTTAAATAATGCTGCTAGGTGCACTCTGATATACCTGGGCAGGAATATCTCTAAGGTATAGGCCTAGGAACTGAATTGCTAGGAAATACAGTAGGTACACCTTATTTTATTTTATTTTCCAAGAAGCTATATTAATTTATACTCTTGCTAGCTGTGCACAACAGTTGGCCATTATACCTCTCCACATCCATTAATACATGGTACTGACTTTCTAAATGTTTCCAATAGGGTAGAAAAAAAATAGTACCTCATTATAGTTTTACAATGCATGTTTCTAACCACCTAGGCTGAATATCTTATCATACAGTATTTGGTCATTCCTGTTTCCACTTCTGTGAAACAGCTATTTGTGTCTTTGTCCACTTTTTAAATTAACATATCTTTTTCTTAATGACTTGTAGGTATTCTTTATACATTACAGATAATAATACTTTATCCGTTATATGTTATGTAAGTGTTTTCTTCTAGTCTGTGATTTCTTTACATCTTTTCATTGATAGAATTCAATTTTATTTTTTTTCCAAGATGGGATCTCACTCAGTCGCCAAGGCTAGTGTGCAGCGGCACAATCTCCGCTCATTGCAGCCTTGACCCCCCAGGCTCAGGTGATTCTCCCACCTCAGCCTCCTGAACAGCTGGAATTACAGGCACATGCCACCACACCCAGCTAATTTGTAGTAGAGATGAGGTTTCACTATGTTGCCTACGCTGGTCTTGAACTCCTGGACTCAAGCAATCCACTGGCCTCTGCCTCCCAGGGCTGGGATTACAGGCATGAGTCACCATGTCCAGCCTAAAACTTTTAATTGTTTCGAATGTATCAATCTTCTCCTTTATAATATACAATTCTGTGACATTTCCACAAAATCTTGTCCATCCAAGTTCATAAAGATATTCCCCTAAAACGACGTTAACTTTGTCTTTCATGTTGCAGTCATTAATCCATCTGAAACCGAGGTTGCATATGTTATAAGGTAAAAACATACTTCCATTTTGGGGGGTTTGGTATAAGAATAATATTTCATTTTTTACATGTATTTATAATGAATTTTCCCAGGAATATTTACATGCATTGCCACTTCTGGCGTGTACCAAGTTTCTATATGCATGTGTACCTGTTTTGTGGCTATGTTTGTCTATTTCTGTGCCAGATCTATACCACCTTAATTACTATACCTTTACAAAAAGTAATTAGCAAGGCAAGGCTCCCTACCTTTTTCTTCTTCAAAACTGTCTTGGCTATTCTTGGCGCTTTACGCTTCTCATAGAAATTTCAGAACTAGCCCGTCAAGTTCCACCAAACCAACCAACCAACTACAGCAACAAAAAACCCAACAGCAGCCTCTGGGATTTTGATTCCAATTACATTGAAGCAATGTCAGTTTGGGAAAAACTTCATGCTTTTGGATCTTTCAATTCATTAACATACTACAGATGCTCCTCAACTTACCATTGGGCTATATCCCAATAAACCCACCATAAGTTGAAAATATCCTAAGTCCAAAATGCATTTAAAACACCTAATCTGGAAAGTAGCAGTTGTTTACTCTCCTGGTTGTGTGGCTAACTGGGATCTGTGGCTCACTGCCACTGTCCAGCATCACAAGAGAGTATCATATTACATACCAATAGCACAGGAAAAGATCAAAATTCAAAGCATGGTTTTACTGAACGTGTATCACTTTTGCACTATCGTTAAGTTGAAAACTTGTCAGTGTGTTTATCTATTTGTTTAGGTCTCCTTAAAAGGCTTCTAACAAAGCATTATATTTTCCTCCATAAAAAATGTGTATATATTTTATTTCTATGTACATTATACGTTTTGCCATCATTTAAAATTCCAGACATCATGTCATTATATCCTTATACATGCTTCCTGATGCATCTCCAAAAAAGAGCACGTTTAACAACATAAATTGTAACATAATTAACAATTCCTCAATATCAATATAATATATAGTCCATATTCAAATTTCCCCATTTGAATCAAAGTTTATTTTTTACAGCTACTTTATTTGAATCAAAATACAAAAAATGCCCATACATTGTGCTTATTTGTCAGATCCTTCAAATCCCTACTAATCTAGAGAAAAGTCTCTTACCTCCTCCAATGTACCCTTTTTGAATGCCAGTGATTTTTTTAAAAAGGAAATCAATTATTCCATACAACGACTCACATTCTGGATTGTACGTTTGCTTCTTCATGATGAAATTCAACTTGTTTCTCTATATCTCTTGCTTTTTGTTTGTTTTGATACTGAATATTAGCTTTAAAGACTTGAATATATTCAATTTTCATTTTTAGGTAAAAATAATAATTAATGGTGTTGTGTAACTGACATTGCCTCACATCTGACAGCATATAATATAATGTCTGGTTTTCTTACTCTTTTTTTTTTTTTTTTTTTGAGACAGGGTCTCACTCTGTTGCCCAGGCTGGAGTGCAGTGGCGCAATGTTGGCTGACTGCAACCTCCACCTCTCGGGTTCAAGCCATTCTGGTGCCTCAGCCTCCATGCAACAACACACCTGGCTAATTTTTGTATTTTTAGTAGAGAAGGGGTTTCACCATGTGGGCCAAGCTGGTCTCAAACTCCTGGCCTCAAGTGACCCACCCGCCTCGGCCTCCCAAAGTGCTGGGATTACAGGCATGAGGCACTGTGCCTGGTCCTTGGTTTTCTCACTCTTAAAGAGGCTAAGATTAACTAGTGCATTAAGGCAGTGACAGCCTGGTCTCTTCTGTGTGTAGAGTTCACCTTTTATCAACCTTTCACCTAATGGCTCCATGCACTAATGAACTTTTCCTGAATAAATTATTGTAGTAACTTTTTAAAATTACATTTTCTAGTGGCTTTTTGCTGGCATATAAACAGGAACATGATTCCCCTATATGGGTATTATATCTAGAAAACCTGTTAAACGCTCTTGCTAATTCTAATTATTTTTCTATAGATTTTTTATTTTTCTATATATTCGGTTTACAGTTATATAACATATCACCGAAGTAAACCAATAAAGCCCTTATGACTGATCACAAAGGAATGAAGATTCATGAAATGACTGATGGAATTAAAGATAATCATCCTAAAGAAACTCAATGAGACTCAAGAGAACCCAGAAACAAAAATCAGGAATCTCAACAAAAATTAGGAAAACAATACATGAACAAAACAAATAGTTTAATAAAGGAATAGAAACTCTAAAGAACCAAACAGAAATCTTGAAACTGAAGAATACATTGACAACTGAAAAAAAAAATTAATAGTTTCAATAGGAAACTCAGTTATGCAGAAGAAAGCATCAAGGAACTCAAACACACATCATTTAAAATTATCCAGTTAGAGAAACTAAAGAGAAAAATGAATTAAAAACGACGAAAGCATACAGAAGCTCCGATGCAGCATTAAATGAATGAGGATGTGCATTACCAAGGTCCCAACAGGAGAACAGAAGAAATACCTAGCTCACGTAAATGAATGTTTGCTGCCTGAGAATTTCTCAAATCTTGAAAGAAATATGGACATCTAGATTCATGAAGCTCAAAAGCTCAAGTCAAAGAAAATTACACTGAAACACATAATAATTGAATTCTGAAAAATCAAAGGCAAAGAGGAAATTTTGAAAGCAGCAGGAGAAAAGCAACCTATAATACAAGGAAACTCGCAACACACATACACACCACCATTACCACCACCAACAAGGCAATCAGTGGATTTCTCCGCAGAAACCTTGCAGATCAGGAGGGAATGAGATGATATAGTCAAAGTGCTAATAGACAAAAACTGCCAGCCAAGAATATTATACATAAGAAAGTTGTTGCTGGGCACAGTGGTTCACGCCTGTAATCCCAGCACTTTAGGAGGCCGAGGTGGGTGGATCATGAGGTCAGGAGATCGAGACTATCCTGGCTAACACGGTGAAACCCCATCTCTACTAAAAATACAAAAATTAGCTGGGCGTGGTGGCGAGCGCCTGTAGTCCCAGCTACTCGGGAGGTGGAGGCAGGAGAATTGCTAGAACCCAGGAGGCGGAGATTGCAGTGAGCCAAGAACATGCCACTGCACTCCTGCCTGGGCAACAGAGCGAGACTCCATCTCAAAAAAAAAATTGCTTTACTTCTCTGAGAAACAAATAATACAATATCAAGGAGTCAGAGGTGCCATCAGAGGGAAAAAAAAAAAGTTGTCCTTCAGAAATAAAGATGAGATAAAGACATTTCCAGACAAACAAAAGCTGACAGAGTTCATCGCACTAGACCTGTCTTATAAGAAATGCTAAAGGGAGCTGAGTTGAAACTAAAGGACACTAAATAAAAACATGAAAACACATTAAAGTATAAAACTCACTGGTAAAAATAAATATACAGTCAAATTCAGAATACTGCAATGCTGTAATCGTGGTACATAAATCAATTTTAACTAGTATAAAAGTTAAAAGACAAAAGTATAAAAATAACTATAGCTACAATAATTTGTCAATGGGTACACAAATATAAAAAGATGTAAAGTGTGACATCAATAGCATCAACTGTGAAGGAGGGAGACATAAAATTGTAGAATTTTTGTAGGTAATTAAAGTTTAGTTATTACAACCTTAAAACAGCCTAAGATGTCTTATGTAACCCTCATAGTAACCACAAAGAAAACTAACCTCCAGGAACATATAAAAGATAGAAAGGAATTAAGCATACAATTACAAAAAAAAAAAAAATCATCAAATCACAAAGGAAGGCAGCAAGAGAGAAAGGAACAAAGGACCTACAAAACAGAGAACAACAAAATGGCCTTAACTATCAATAATTACTTTAAATGGATTAAATTCTCCAATCAAAAGATACAGAGTGGCTAACAGACTTTTTTAAGTATCCAACAATATGTTGCCTACAAGAGACTCACTTTAGCTGTAAGGACACACACAGGCTGAAAACAAAAGGATAGAAAAAGATATTCCATGGAAATGGTAACCAAAAAAGAATAGAAATGGGCTTACTTATATCAGACACAATAGACTTTCAGTCACAAGAGACAAAGAAGGTTATTATACAACAATAAATGGGTCAATTCATCAAGAGAATATTACAATTGTAAATGTATTAATATATATGCATCCAACCTTAGAGCACCTAAAAATATAAAGCAAATACTAACAGAACTGAAGGGAGAAACAGACAGCAATACAATAACAAGAGAGGACTTTACTACCCCACTTTTAACAATGGATAGGTCAAACAGTCTATCAATAAGAAAACATTAGACCTGAATATGAGTATAGAGCAAATAACAGACTATATGAAACATCCATCCAACAGCAGCAGAAAACATATCCTTCTCAAGTACACATAGAGCATTCCCCAGAATATATCATATGTTAGGCCACAAAATTAAGTGTTAAATCCAACTATGTTAAAATCATATCAAGTATGTTTTTCAACTACAATGGTATAAAATTAGAAATCAATAATAGGAGGGAAATTTAAAAATTCACAAATACATGGAAAGTAAACAATATACTCCTGACAAAACCAATGGGTCAAAGAAGAAATCAAAAGGAGAGTCAAAAAGTCAGGCCAAGCGCGGTGGCTCACGCCTTTAATCCCAGCACTTTGGGAGACTGAGGTGGGCGGATCACTTGAGGTCAGGGGTTTGAGACTAGCCTGGCCAACATGGTGAAACCCCATCTATATTAAGAATTAGCCAGGCGTGGTGGCACATGCCTGTAATCCCAGCTACTCAGGAGGCTGAGGCAGGAGAATCGCTTGAACCTGGGAGGCGGTGGTTGCAGTGAGCCAAGATTGTGCCATTGCACTCTAGCCTGGGTGACACAGTGAGACGCCAACTCAAAAAAAGAAAAAGAGTCAAAAAGTATCTTCAGGCAAATAAAATGAAAACACAGCATTCTAAAACCTATAGAATACAGCAAAGCAGTTCAAAGAGACAAGTTTATGGCAATAAACTTTAAGAAAAAAAAGATCTCAAACAACTTAACCTTACACCTCAAAAAAATAGAAAAAAGAACAACCTAAGCCCAAAGTTAGCTAAAGTAAGGAAATAATAAAGAGAAGAAATAAATGAGAGACCAGAAAGAAAATTCTAAAAAATCAACATAATAGTTGTTTGTCAAAAGATAATCAAAATTGACAAGCTTTGAGCTAGAATAACTGAGAAAGAGAATTCAAATAAACAAAATCAGACATGAAAGAGAAGACATTACAACTGATCCACAGGAGTACAAGGAGAATATTATGAAAATTAATACACCAACAACTTGGATAACCTAGAAGAAATGAATACATTTCTAGAAACATATACCCTAAAGACTGAATCATTAAAACAACGACAACAAAAAAAATGAAGACTTCTTTTTAAAAGAGATTCATTCTTGCTTTGTTGTCCAGGCTGGGGCACAGTGACACCATCATAGTTCATCAAAATTCTGGGGTCAAAGGATCCTCCTGCCTCAGCCTCTCAAGTTGCTACAACCACAGGCATGCACCGCTGCAACTAGTTAATTTTTTATTTTTTGTAGAGACCAGTCTTGCTATGTTGCCCAGTCTGGTCTCCAACTCCTGGTCTCAAGTGATCCTCCCACCTTGGCCTCCCAAAGTGCTGGGATTACAGCCACTGTACCTGGACGAGTGAAGAAATATTAATAGCTGAACAGACCAATAACAAGTAAGAAGACTAAAGCAGTAGTCAAAAACCTCCCAACAAAGAAAAGCTGAGGACCAGATGGCTTCATAGCTGATTTCCACCAAACACTTAAGCACAAGCTAGTACCAATTCTTCTCAAATTCATCCAAAGAATTAAAGAGGCAGGAACACTTCCAAACTCATTTTAAAAGGCCAGTATTGCCCTTATACCAAGGCCAGCTAAGGATACTATAAGAAAAGAAAATTACAGGTCAATAGTCCTGATGAAACTAGACGCAAAAGTTTCAACAAAATACTAGGAAACTGAATTCAACAGCACATTGAAAGGACCATTCACTATAATCAAGTGGTTATTTGCAAGGATAGTTCAAAATATACAAATTAATAAACGTCATACACCACACTAACAGAATGAACGATAAAAATCACACAATCATCTGAAAAAGTATTTGACAAAATTAAATATCCTTTCATGATAAAGACTCTCAATAAATTAGGTAAAGAAGGAATGTACCTCAACACAACAATAAAGGCCATATATGATTAGCCCACAGCCGATAAACCTAATGGTGAAAAGTTGAAAGCTTTTCCCCAACATCAGGAACAAGAAAAGGGAGTCCACTCTCACCACCTCTTCAACAGAATATTCGAAGTCCTAGTCAATTAGGCAAGAAAAAGAACTAAATGGCACACAAACTGGAAAATAAAAGATAAACTGTCTCTATTTGCAAATGACATGACCTCATACACAGAAAACCCTAAAGCCTGCATAAAAAAATTGTTAAAAACTATTATAGTAAGTTCAGTAAAGTTGCAGAATATAAAATATACAAAAATTAGTTGTTTCTATACACTAACGATGAACTATCTAAAAATAAATTTTAAAAATCTTATTTACAATAGCATCAAGAAGTTCACAGGAATAAACTTAAGTGGCTGAAAGATTTGTACACTAAAAACTAGTAGACAAAGGAATTGAAAAAGATACATACAAATGGAAAGATAATCTGTTCATGAATTGAAACAATTAATGTTAAAATGTCCATACTACTCAAAGCAATCTATGGATTCAATGCAGCCTCTATCAAAATACCAATGGCATTGTTTCACAAAAACAGAAAAAAGAATCCTAAACTTCGTATGGAACCATAATAGACCGTGAATAGCCAATTGTGAGTAAGAAGAACAAAGCTGGAGTCATCACACTTTCGGATTTGAAACTATGTTACAAATCTAAACACTGTGGTACTAGCATAAAAACAGACATCTATACCAATGGAACAGAATAGAAAACCCAGAAATAAATACATGCATTTACAGTTAATTGATCTTTGATAAAGATACCAAGAACACACATTGGGGAAAGTATAATCTCTTCAATAAATGGTGTTGGGGAAACTGGATATCTACATGCAGGAGAATGAAATTGGACCCTTATCCCTGACCATATACAGAAATTGACTCAAAATGGATTAGACTTAAACATAAGACCTAAAACTTTAAAACTAGTAGAAGAAAACATTGGGGAAAGAAAGCTTCCTGACGTTGGGCTGCACAATGATTTTTTGGACATGACCCCAAAAGCACAGGCAACAAAAGCAAGAATAGACAAATGGCACTGCATCAAACTAAAAGGCTTCTGCACAGCAATGCAAGCAATCAACAGAGTAAAGAGACAACTTACAGAATGGGAAAAAATGCTTGCAAACCTATCTGATAAGGAGTTAATATTCAAAATGTCTAGATAACTCAATAGCAAGAAAACAACCTGATTTTAAAATGGGCAAAGGATCTGAATAGACATTTCTCGAAAGAAGACTTTAAATGGCCAAATGGTCACCAGGTATATGGAAAAATGCTCAACA
Source organism: Gorilla gorilla gorilla (assembly GCF_029281585.2). Taxonomy (NCBI): domain Eukaryota; kingdom Metazoa; phylum Chordata; class Mammalia; order Primates; family Hominidae; genus Gorilla; species Gorilla gorilla. Next base: position 16,846,507 of record NC_073234.2, on the reverse strand, counting down.
GGCCAAAGGATAGCTAAATGTGAAAATACGCTCAACATCACAGGAAGATGCAAATCAAAACCACAATGAGATATCACCTCATACCAGTTAGAATGGATACCATGAAAAAGACAAAAGATAACAAGTATTGGCAAGGATGTGGAGAAAAGAGAATCCTGGTACACTGTTGGTGGGAGTGTAAATTGGCACAGCCATTATGGAAAACGGTAAGAAGGTTCCTCTAAACATTAAACAGAACTACCATATGACTCAGCAATGTCACTTCTGCTATATATCAAAAACAACTGAAATCAGGATCTGCACTCCCATATCACTGCAGTATTAGTCACGATAGCCAAAATGTGAAAACAACATAAGTGTGCATCAGATGAATGGATACAGAAAATGTGGCATATATAATCAAATGGAATATTTATCAGCCATAAAATAAAAAGCAGGCCAGGCACAGTGGCTCACACCTGTAATCCCAACACTTTGGGAGGCCGAGGCAGGTGGATCACTTGAGGCCAGAAGTTTGAGGCCAGCCTGGCCAACATGGCCAACATGGCGCAACCCCATCTCTACTAAAAATAGAAAAATTAGCCAGGCCTGGTGGTACACACCTGTAATCCCAGCTACTCAAGAGGCTGAGGCAGAAAAATTGCTTGAGCTCAGGAGGTGGAGGCTGCAGTGAGCCGAGACTACGCCACTGCATTCCAGCCTGGGTGACGGAATGAGACTGTTTCGAAACAAGAACAAAAGGGAAATACTGCCACTTGTGATATGAATGAACCTAAAAATATCAAACTCACAGAACTCAGAGAGAGTAGAACGGTGGTTTCTAGAGGGTTGGGAAAGGGGGAGATCGTGGAAGATGTTTGTCAAAGGGCATAAACTTTCAGTTACAGAAGATGAGTAAGTTCTGAAGATCCAGTGTACAGCATGGTAGACTATAATTAATAATACTGTACGGCGCACTTGAAATTTGCTAAGAGCAGATCTTAAGGGTTCTAACAACACACACAACAAGCGGTAACTATGTGAGGTGATAGAGGTGTTAATTAGCTTGATTGTGCTAATCCTTCACAATGTATACATGTATCAGATCATGTGGTACACCATACTTAAATGCACGCTATTTTATCGTTTATATCTCAATAAAGCTGGGAAAAATTATTCAAGATAAAATCATGAATTAATGACACAGATGATGAGATAATTCATTCTCCATTGAAAATGCACACTAAGAAGTTACATTTTAGATCTCCATTTTTGGCCATCTTCAATATCTACAGAAGAATTCGGCCACAGACAATACAATAAAATCAGCTATCACTAGAGGAAATAAAAAGAAAAATAATGTTTATATTTATTCTCCTTACTCTATAATTTTTTATTTCTCATTTTAACAATCTGATATCAATTATATTAACTAACGGAAAAAGCAGACTGGCTCCTGGCATTAGAGAAGACAAACAAATGGAGAAAAATTCTGTTTTTATGAATCAAATTGCTTTTTCTCAAAATTAAGTTCCTCCTAACATTCATTTACTAGATGCAAAAATTTTGCTCTGTTTTAAGAGAGAGAAGAAAATTTAAATGGTGCAGAAATTCCTTTCACCTTGCATTTGTGAATTATTCCAGATGGTGCTGGCAACCTTTAATGCCAATAGCAGTAGCCTGGTTATTTGGGGCATTATGACACATGGAATAAATAACTGAATTAAAACTACTAGACTATGTTTTGGTTAGAAGGCAGATATTTAATCCAATCAAAGCCAATTTCATTCCTCAGCACTTTTCATCACAATTATATCGAAGAGTAAGTGATTTTAAAAATCCTACTTTACCTACAAATCATAAAACTAGGTTATGGTGTTTTTAGTCGTGTTTCAGAAAAAACAATTCAAGAAATTCATTACCCTCATCCTATCCAATCAACCACTCCATATGTGTGTGTGTGTGTGTGTGTGTGTGTTTTAAGAGACAGCCTCATTTTGTTGTCCTGGCTGTAGTATAGTGGCGTGATCATAGCTCACTACAGCCTTGAACTCCTGGGCTCAAATGATCCTCCTACCTCAGCCTCCCAAGTAGCTGGGACTATAGGCACACATCACCATGCTCAGCTAATTTTTGTAGAGACAGCACCTTGCTGTGTTGCCCAGGCTGGTCTTGAACTCCTGGCCCCAAGTGATCCTCTCGTCTCAGACTCCTGAGTTGCTGAGATTACAGGTGTGAGCATTCCACCTGGCTCACAGACATACTAATGACTACCTCCATCAACTCCAAAAAGACATAATAAAATGCTAAAGAATACAGAGCATGATCCCAAATGTATGTATATACACACATATAATGAAGAATATTAAGATGGACAAATTAAGCATGTTTTTTTCTTTTTGTTTTTTGAAAATTCATTTTTTTCTTTTCTTTTCTTTCTTTCTTTCTTTTTTTTTAGACAAGGTCTCACTTACTCACCTAGGCTAAACTGTAGTGGCACAATCATAGCTCATTTCCCAGGCTCAAATGATCGTCCTATGTCAGCCTCCCAAGTAGCCGGGACTATAGACGTATGCCACCATGCCTGGCTAATTTTGTTATTGCTGTTTATTTTTTGTAGAGATGAGATCTCACTATGTTGCCCAGGCTGGTCTTAAACTCCTAGGCTCAAGCAATCCTCCAGCCTCGGCCTCCCAAAGTGCTGGGATCACAGGAGTGAGCTACAGCGCCCAGCCTATTTTTTTTTTCTTTTTTATTTTTTTTTTATAGTTTCTAAATTTTCTACTTCAGGCATAAAATATTTTAAAATTTTCTTTAAAAGTTGTTTCTAAAAAGAGATATGGTTGTATCTCAAAATAGGTTGTTTGCCTATATCAGACTAGATATACAAGGTAGTACAGTATGGCACATTTTTTTGGTTTTTGATTCTTTTAAGTTTTTGGTCTTTGATTTTCTTAATCCATTTTCTTTTCATATTTTAAATCTCCTATCTTTAGTTTCACCACTATTATTTCTTCACCTTCACTCTATAGGCTAAAGGATGACTATCAAGATAAAATGGTTTTATCTATGATAGGCAACCAAGAAAAGTACAGAAAATTGTGAGACAATTAAATCAATCTCTTGCCTACCCCCACCTTCTCGTCCTGTGTATGCGTGTCTGTCTGTGTACGTGTGTGCATGCACATGTTTTTATGAATGTATGCATAGTTCTGAATTCATGAATTAACTGGAAAAGATGAAAACACACAATGATTTTCTTGCCTCATTATTATCCTTTTCAATATTGTTTCTCTGGGAAGAGATATAAGAGGGAGTATCATCTAAATATACGTTAAAAGAGTAAAAGGAGGGTATTTCTGGAATGTATATTTAGGAAAAAACATTCTGAAACATAACAGAACTTGTGAAATGAGGAATTTCCTTCTTTTTCCTTATAAATAGATTAACATCTAGTTTGATTTGAATCTAAATTCTCAAGACAACCCAGATGTTAGTAAATTCCTATCGTGAGGTGCCATGGATTTAATGGTTTAGTAAATTTATTAAAACTCTCTCAACTGCTGTTTTGCCTGAACTAATCTGAATTTAATTCATAGTGAACGTAGATGTTTTACCATTCTTCAAGCAGGAAGAGGACAAATTAGAGCAATTCATAAATAAATTAATGCTTTAAAATTAGATTCACAATTGCTAAGCTCCCAACTATTATAATAAACAGTGAAATGATGAATAAAAGATTTAACTCTCTCCACCAGCACACAGATGTAAGCAAACAAAAGTGTAAGAAGACAGAAAAACGAAGATGGGAAAGAAAATAGTAGTTGAATTTTTACTGGTCTCTGCCACCAGAAGTTTTACAAAATGTGGTCCACCATCTTGCTATATAAAGTGTGATCCATGAACTTATATCATGAGTATCACCTTAGTGCTTGGTAGAAACACCCAATCTCAGGTTGACGCCAGACCTATTAAATCAGAATCTGCACTTTAACAAGGTTCCCAGGGGATATGAACACACACTAAATGCACAATGTTAAGAAACAACAGTCAATGCAGACTACGCCAGGCAGGCTTTGCCCATATTTACTTTGTTATTGCTGCCCCTAAGCCTCTGTCTCTTAAAATCCAAACTCAAATTTAGGTAAATCTATTAGATCACAACTATTATGGATGCTCCTAACTCCCATACCACTTTAACTGAATCTATCTTATGACATGTTGACTTGTTCTCCATATTAGGGACGGAGTCTACATACCTGTTTTACTGTACTTTATGAACATGCCTTCCTAGAGGTTAAAGTCCTCCTCTGATATATTTTCAAAATCCACAATTCCTAGCACAGTTCCTTGTGGTTTATAGGTGCTCATTAAACATTTGTTGAACAAATGCGTAAAAAGGAAACTAATCATACCCTACTGACAAATCCACCCAAAACAAAACTCTGAGGGAAAATACAGTTTGTTTGAAGCTCTAAAACAATGGAATTACTAAAAAATAAATATCTTCCTTGTATCTTAAACACCTAGCAAAATTAATTGGTAAAGGAATTTTTATTATCTGTCTTTAACTTACTCCTTCCTATTAAGAAACTAACAACATTTGTCAGAGGCTACACTTCTACTGGCCGTTTTGCTTTACCAAAAAGGAAGTTACATGTAGTTAGTGTTATACGTTACTATACCATAAAATCTCCCACACAAATTTAAGAAAAAATAGGATGCTTCTATTGTCAAATTTAAAAAAATATTATCAATTAAATTTCACTAAGGTATTTGTGTTTTCACTCAAGAAGAGAAGCTTAAGCTAGGGCTTAAATAGACAATAATTAAAAATAAAATGACATTGCTAAAGCACTGTGTATATTACATATAAACATCTATAATATTTATAAAATGTTACATATAGAGAATATGGGCCAGATGTGGTGGCTCACGTCTGTAATCCCAGCACTTTGGGGGGACAAGATGGGTGGATCACTTGAGATCAGGAGTTTGAGACCAGCCTCAAAACCCCGTATCTACCAAAAATACAAAAATTAGCTGGGCATGGTGGCACCTGTAATCCCAGCTACTCAGGAGTCTGAGGCACAGGAATTGCTTGAACCCAGGAAACGGAGGTTGCAGTGAGCCAAGATCGCGCCACTGCTCTCCAGTCTGGGTGACAGAGCGAGACCCTGTCTCCTCAAAAAAGAAAAAAAAAAAGAGAATATGTACACTCATAATAGTCCTACAGCACGTGATGATAATGCTTTGGTCAATAATAGACTGCATCTTGTATGCAGATGCATATAAGATTATAATACTGGATTGTTACTGATGTTTACATGTTTAGGTACACAAATGCCACTGTGTAATGCTGCCTACAGTATTCAGTACGGTAACATGCTGTACAGGATTATGGCCTAGGAGCAATAGTCTATACCTTACAGCCTAGCTGTGCAGTAGGCTAGACCATCTATGTTTGTGTTAGTATACGCTATATTTGTACAATGATACCACATAGTGATGTGTTTCTCAGAACCTATCATCCCAATTATTCAATGACTCATGACTATATATATTGCACACGTGCACACACATACACACACTCTCTCTCATTTTACCTTCTTCTAAAGAGCTCCACTCACAGTTAACATAAAAATTAAGACATAAAATTTTATAATACTACTTAAATATCTAATTGTGCTTTAAAAAATACCTGCCCAAAGAGTAACCAAAAAGCTAAAAATAAAATGCTAATAGTTTCACTTGTTATTTATCTAATTAAAATGCTTTTGACTATTTCAAAGCCATTTTAAATATGGGTTTTATTTTCACGGAACCATATTCCTAACTGTCTAAAGAAAACAAGTCATGATGAAAAGGAGAAAAGGTATCAATACAGAATGTAAAAGTGTTAATTACTTGGAGTTTTACATAAACACTTTTAACTTCTGCAAAAGTACTTTAAATGATCAATTCAACATTTTTTTAATCAGCAAGGAAACTGCAGGATAATTAGTCACATCTTACATTTAGTGTCTTTTATTTCTACACTTATTCTCACTACTACACTAATTTCTTTGAAGACAAGGACCCGATTTTATACACTCCATAGATCTGAGATGAGGACTGTCTTATGGCAATTAATCAATGTTTACTGAAGTGTTTTGACTTTTTTTAATGCTGGTTCTCAAGATAACTTTAATCTATGACCATTAATTCAACAAATATTTAATAAAAGCTTCCATGGGCCAGGTGCTATCTTCGAAAATATGGCCGTGAACAAAACAGACAAAAATCTCAGCCCTCACTGAGTTTACTGTCCACTGGAAAGAAAGAGAACATAAGAAAAATACATGGTATGTCAGACAGTGTAAGTCCAGTGGGAAAAATAAAAGAAGAAAGGAGATAAGGTGTGTAGGAATGGGTGGTGGGATTGGAATTTAAATCAAGTGCTCAGGAAAGGCTCCACTGCAAAGGCAACAGCTAAGCAAAGATGTGAAGGAAGTAAGGGAGTGAGCCTGAGTGTTCCTCACGAAGGAAACAGCAAATGCGAATGGGCACGAGGCCCAGGTGAAGCAGACAGGAGCAGCAGGCCACTAATGAGGAAGGCAGGGAATGAGGGCCACCGCCTCCAGCAAGGGTTAGCAAACTTCCCTTGTAAAGGATCAGAGAGCAAATATTTCACATTTTGTGAATCATGTAAAATCTGTCTCATATATTTTTCTTTTTTGTTACCCTTGAAAAATGTAAAACCCATTCTTAGCTTGCAGGTTTTACAAAAATAGGTGCCAGATGAGCTGTAGTTTGCCAATCCCTGCTGAAGAGCTTTGCAGGTCACTGGAAAAGTCTTTTTCATTTGGAAGCAATTACTTGTTATCACAAAGTACAAAAGAATTGCTCAAAAACACAAATAAAAATAACAGTAACCTAATAAACATTCAAGTTTCTCTCAACTGATGTAAAGCCACATATTTGTCCATAATTTAAAACTAGCATGCATTCTCAACTGTCAACTTTTTCAGAAAAGAGCCAGCCCTTGCACATCTATTCAGCAAATATTTACTGAATGCCTGCCAAGAGTTAAATACAGCTAAGGAAGAAAAAAGAATACAATGTCCCCACCCTCAACAAACATATTGAACTTATTTTTAAAAGGGGGAGGCGGGAACATAAACTAACAAAAAAGTATGTCATAGCACAGTGACATGTGCTAGGAAAAAAATTAAAACAAGCAATGTAATGGAGACACTGGATGTGACAAACAGTGTATTTCAGCTACAATGGTCAGGGAAGAGACATATAATGATCTAGGAGAAGAGGCACAGAGAATCATAACTACAAAGGCTTTGAGGATAGAAAATGCTTAGCTTGTTTTAACAACAACAAAAAAGCTGATAGGTGGAGTATATGGAAGGGGAGGTTGTGGTGGGGTTATAGGGGTGGCAAGAAGCCATAGGATACAGAGCCTAAGCTGTGGAAGGAGCTTGGGTTTCACTGTGTATGATGGGAGAACACAGGAAGGTTTTAACCAAGGAGTGACAATGTCTAAGAGTTCAGTTCAGGCCAGGTGCAGTGGCTCATGCCTGTACTCCCTGCTCTTTGGCAAAATCCTGTCTCTACAAAAAACACAAAAATTAGCCAGGCATGGTGGTGTGCACCTGTAGTCCCAGCTACTTGGGAGGCTGAGGTGGGAGGATGGCTTGAGCCTGGGAGGCAGAGGTTGCAGTGAGCTGAGATTACGCCAGGCTACTCTAGCCTGGGTAACAGTGAGACCCTGTCTCAAAAAAGAAAAAAAAAAAAAAAAAGAGAGAGAGTTCAGTCTGATTGCTACAGAGATGAGACTAGTACAGAAGATATAGAAGCAGACAGCCATTGGAAAACGGCTGCAGTAATTTGAGCAAGGGATAATGGTTCATAGAGAGAATCGAATGGAATCACTGAATTAAAGATACATTTTTGAGGTGTGATCGGGCTTACTAATAGATTTAATGTAGGGAGTAAGAAAAATCAAGGATTGCTTGGTGATTTATTGCCTGCACAATGAGTGAATGGTAGTACCATTTATTGAGGGTGGGAAACTGGGGAAGAAGAGGTTTTGAAAAAGGTAGGCCAGATCAAGAGATCTGTTCTGAGTAAAACTAAATTTGATATTTAACTAAAGACATTGTGTAGGTAATAAATAGAATATTCTGGAGCACCTTGTATATTATTAATTTGGTAGCTATTGCTGTGTTTTTGATAATGAATGCCTTAGACTTGAAGAAGTCTGAGGCCAGGCATGGTGGCTCACACTTGTAATTCCAGCACTTTGGGAGGCCAAGGCGGGTGGATCACCTGAGGTCAGTAGTTCAAGACCAGCCTGGCCAATATGGTGAAATCCTGTCTCCACTAAAAATACAAAAATTAGCCGGGCGTGGTGGTGCATGCCTGTAATCCCAGCTACTCAGGAGGCTGAGGCAGGAGAATTGCTTGAACCCAGGAGGTGGAGGTTGCAGTGAGCTGAGATGGCACCATTACCCTCCAGCCTGGGCGACAGAGACTCCATCTCAAAAAAAAGAAAAGTCTGAGAATATATATATATGAGAATAAGACTGAGAGTGGAGCCTTTTAGAGGTCTAGAGGAAAGTGGCAGAATCAGAAACACCACAAAAGGAATGACAGGTGAAAGAGGGAGAAAATAAGGAGACACTGGTATCAGAGATACCAGAAGAAAACAGTGTTTCAAGGAAGGAAATGTGTAGAATGATGCTGAAACGTAAAGTTAAGATGGGGCCATGGAAGTGATTTCTGTATTTGGTAACATGGATATTTATGATAACTTGACAAGAGCAGTTTCGTAGGAGTACTAAAAATGGGAGCCTGATTAAACAAACTTGAAGAAAGGTAAGGAAAGGCAGATAGCAACTACAGTCAATTTTTTGAATAAGATTTGCTGAGAACGGAAGAGAGAAACAGGGTGGCAACTAGAATAAGACATCTCATCAAGAGAACGATTTTTTTTTAAGACATTAAGTGGAACTCTAAAGGCAGGTTAGTACACTTGTGAACCAGGAGAAAGCAAAAATTTGAAAGGAGGGAGAAGGATAATGAGGGAGAAGCATCTTTAGGTTGGGCAACTGGAATAGGATTAACAGAAAAGGCAGCAGAGGTGAATTCAGGAATAGTGGCACTATTCAGGCAAAGGCTCCAGGTATAGATGCAAGTAGGCTGGTAGATTTGATGAGGAGACAAACCGGGTAGCATCCAATTATTTTAATTTTCTCAAAGTAATATCAAGTGAAGCCAGAAACTTTGAGTGGAGGCAAAGGATTTGCAGATTTGATAAGAGAACAGAATGATACAGTCACCTCCGAGAATGGGAAATCAAATCTAATAGTCCTCTTAATTAGGACTGCCTGCAGAATTAGGAGCAATTTGAGATCTGCGGCCATAAATTCAATGTGAGACCAGTCTGCAAAGCTTTGTGACTCTTCTTGCCCGGTAACATAAAGCTGCTCAGGGCAGAGGCAGTGTAGGAAGACACTTGCTTTAAATCAGGATTGAGGTTTAGCAAGCAAGTGTGACAAAAGAGAAAAGCAAGTAAGTCAAGGGGATTTAGAAGGGAGTAAGTATACTGCTGGACCATGAAATCTGACCCAGGTAAGGAAGGAAGTGTTAGGCCATACGAGGTTGAAAACAAACAAAAAAAAGTAGTAGGTTGTTGTTTCAAGGTCCTAATTAGATGGAATAATTGGAGTGGAGACGAGAGTAAGTGAACTGGGAAGACAGGAGGTGTTGGCCAGAGCTGAATTGTATCTTTCAGTATCACCATTCCAAGGTGGAGAATTCTGACGGGTAACAATCTATTCCACATTTAGAGGCAGGTTTACTCTACCCAGAACAGCTACACAATGCCCTAAATCAGAGAAATGACACTGTCTAGGAAGGGCAGCAGGCTAGAGGAAAAGCAAAGCAGAGAACCCACTCCCACATACCACAGCACAACTTATAGAGCTGTTTTTCCAAAACAGTCATTGTCCATTTCCCAAACTGTGTAAAGATAAGAATCTAGTACTGCTGGTACAGTCAGAATCAATTTACAAAGTCTGATAAAACAGACCAAGGACATGACACAATGCCATGACTGTACTGTGCCAAGAAATCTGAAGGTGTGGCTGAGAAATAGAAAACCAAAGAAAACCCTGCCTTAAAACGCAGGCTTGGCTTTTTGGATCTATGACAGAATAAATACATTGTCAACTTTTTTCACTGTTTAAAAAAAGGAGGAGAGGGAATACTTTTATGTTGTTCACTTCTGGATTTCTTGCTGATTAATTCATAATGACAGAGGAAAGCACGGAGCACTTTTATGGAGCAAAGCACCCATTTTTGTTAAGCATTATCATAATTTTTATCACTGTATCAAACAAGACATACAACCTTACACTTCTGAGTAAAATGTTCGTAGTAAGAGAAATAAGTGTATATAACCTCTTCCTCTACCTCTATTATTTTCTCCCTTAATTGTATTATTATTCTGCAACACTCCCACTTCATTTAATTTTCCTCTCCCTTTCATGTTTCTTGTTTATATGCCTCAGGCCTCACAGGATCAACCAGGGATTCAACCCTTCTTGGTAGAAGTCAGACATATAGTGGTTGCTAGCCCCATGACTTTGGAAAAGTAACGTACTAGTCTGAATAGACAATATGGCCTTTTATTTCCTGTTATCTTGTTTCACTCTTCCCAGCTGAAAAGTGTTTTTGCACATATCATTCCATTTACTCCCCCCGCCCCTCCCCCCCGACCCCACCAAGGCTATGTCAATGATGAAAGTTGTGAATGCTACAGTTGAATTATACTGCACCAATAGCATATGAAAATGTATATGCAGGAATAATATGCCATCCATATTTCTCCACCTGGTGATTTCACAGGGCTCAGCTTAAAAACTAACTTAATTTGGACATTTCACTCTAACATGCATAATACAGAAGTAACAGCTGGAGGCTAACTGTGGGAAATCAAGGCATAAAATCACTAATAAAAGCAGATCTGTTAAGTAAATGATAGTAACACCTTTTTCTGTGCAAATAAATATTAGTGATCAGAAAATCTCATATGTAGTTTTCTCAATAAATGTTAGTTAAAATAAAATAAAAATCATTAAATCAAATGGGTAGAATAGTATTAATCGCTAAAATATCCCAGTGAGATGGGAGAGAAGAATAAAGTTACGAGTTTCTGATTTCATTATTAAAGGATGCGCCTAGAGGAAAAGAACGGAAAGAAGGACAGGGGGAGACCAAAAAAAAGGTAACTTGTAAATCTGAAAATTTGGGGACAATTTATTTTCATACAAAAACATTTACATTCCATTTCCAAATAGTCTTTAACCAATAAGATTCTGGTTTTATGTAAAACATGACTTAATTTACAAAGATTCCATATGCACACAACTGAATTATAAAAGTTGTTTATATTCCCACACTTTTTGCTTTTTTTAGATTCATACTAACTACGTAATAAAATCCATATTCCCTTAATTAGCACAAAAGGTCTTTAACAATAACCTATATTTTTAATATTCCCTCATGCAGTAAGCATGAGGAAAAGATTCTTTTGTTTTTTTGCCTTTTCAGATGTCTTCATGTCCTTGCCCTTTCCCTTACCCTGTCTTTGCCGAGCATAAGAGCATACATGCACTCATTCTGCAAGAAGAAGCTTAAATGGCAGTATCTTGGCAAAGCTTTCCAGCACTCCCCTAAACAGAACTAATTCCTTCATCTCCATGAGCTAAAGGGTCTGTATCTAGATTATAGTATAATATAGTATAATTATAAAAGAAAATATTTTCTAGATCCACTGATTGTAATACTGTAAAAAATGCAAATATTAGATCTAGAGTTCCCAAACTGAATGCAATTCAAACCAAAAGACATAGTGCAAAGTACCAGTATTAATTGAATATGCTGTTAAATTGCTGCTCACAATGCACTCATGGTACTTATTACTATGGTCCAAGTTGTTTTGTTTTGAGCCATAAGATGATCCAACTGTCTCAGAAATTTTGTCAAATTACTTTTTAAAAAAACTTTGCTGCTTATAGTACATTGTGACATCATTTGAACTCTGCTTGGATAAAAAGCAACAGTATGGATTAGGCCCACCACTGTTCTTTTCTCATTGGCCCATGACAATTACAACAGTAATACCTGAAGACAATGAGATGATATCCATAAATATAAATGAACCTACATAGGGTATTTCATTGTAAGATAGTCACCCAGGTGATCCAGAATATGTATATAAACTTTTTTATTGTCACTGAAATGAAAATACAAAATCATAAAATTTACATGGTAACTTGTAAATCTCAGAATATGTTCAAGGTCTCCCAAGGGATGTGAGGACCCCTAACAGGAATACAAATGGTAGAGTGGTTAAAAGCAAAAGTTTTAAGGGCTAAAGAGCTCTAGGTTAAGTGCTGGTTCACTATTCATTATCTATATGATCTTTAGCCTCTCTAAGCTTCAGAGTGTTCTTATCTTTTTTATTTATGACATGGGAATAATGCCCATCTTTTATAGAATTGTGAGAAGTAAATAAAATAATGCATGAAAAATGATTAGCGTAAGATTTGGCACACTGCAAGAGGTTACTAACATCCTTTTTCTCCTCACCCCAAACATATATGTGTGTGTGTGTGTATGTGTATGTATACACACACACACATATTTATCTGTTTTATATGTTAATATATAAATTTAAATATCTAAATTTGCCCTTACACTAAGATCCAAACAAACATGGAATATGCTTCTTCTTCACTCTTTGATGGGAGGCTGGGAGGGGGGAGTGGAGGGAAGGAGGATACTATTGAAGTTATGTGTTACATGTTTATATCTAACTCTAGCGCTATGCTAAATATAATACCATAATAACCCTTACAAGTACTTATTATATACCAAGCACCTTAATGTTTATCACAGCATATTTATCATCTTATTCAAAATGTTTTATGAGGTTTTATTAACTCCACACTAAAAATGAAAAGAGCAAACCTTCAATAAAATTGAATCATTACCCAAAATCAGTTTTAAACATCCTAGAACTAGTACTCAAACTCAAGTCTGTCTGACTGTAACTACGATACTTCTAACCTCTCTACTATAGAAATTATAAGCAAATACTGTTTACCTGGGAGATCTCTGATACCAAATATTAAATGAAGATGGTGTACATAGTACATAAATCAGAAGGCAGAAACCCACTGCTCTACAGAGTTGTTACCTTACCAGGATTCTATTACCATGGTTAACAGCATGTCTTCCTCTGTTCTTAGGAAATTTCATCTTTCAGTGTCTTTTTTCTTTCCAAAAGTGCAGCATATCCAATGATGTAAGTACCCTGGCATTCTCATATGGATTCATTTCTTTTTTAAAAACTCAACTTTTCCTTTTTTTTTTTTCTTTTTTTTTGGAGACAGAGTCTCATTCTGTCACCAAGGCTGAGTGCAGTGGCGTGATCTCGGCTCACTGCAACCTCCGCCTCCTGGGTTCAAGTGACTCTTTTGCCTCTGCCTCCCGAGTAGCTGGGATTACAGGCATGCACCACCATGCCTGGCAATTTTTTATTTTTTTTTGAGATGGAGTCTTGCTATCTCGCCTAGGGTGGAGTGCAGTGGCAGCGATCTCGGCTCATTGCAACCTCTGCCTCCTGGGTTCATGAGATTCTCCTGCCTCAGCCTCCTAAGTAGCTAGGACCACAGGTGCCCACCACCACAACCAGGCAGTTTCTGTATTTTTAGTAGAGATGGGGTTTCACCATGTTGGCCCTGCTAGTCTCAAACTCCTAAGCTTGAGTAATCCGCCCACCTCGACCTCCCAAAGTGCTGGCATTACAGGCATGAGCCACCGCACCCGGTCTTAAAACTCAACTCCTCTGAAAGCAAGTTTCGACTCTACAACAGTATTTCTACTCACTCTTCCTTTTCAAAGCTACCACTTTCTTTCCACTTGAAATGATGAGTATGACCAGATGAGTTTAGATCTTCCATAGAATTTGTCTCTTCACTCACATTAGATGGTGAATGTGAAAGTGCACTTTAAGCTACTAGGTACTAAATAAATGTAAGACACTATGGGGTTTTTTTCCCTCTTTATGTGAGTAGTCAAAATGGAAGCCAAAAGATTTAGGCAGAAAGAGTCAGGAAATAATTTTACATCTAGAAAAAAAATACCGGTAAGTCAGAAAACTAGACTAAATGCTAGGTTACAGGTAAAGGTGAAGAAGACTAACCTCACAAAGGGCAGAATCGGGATTACTAGACAACTAAAACATATGCTTTAGGCATTGCCCAGGAGAAAATAGGCTCTGGGATGTAAGAGGATCACATTTACCTAAGCTTTGACAGCCTGCTAAGTTTTTTACATATTCACTACTCATTAAATAGACAAATATTTCATTAAATACTACCATTATATATCAAACACTGAGGATATGATTTTGAGAAAGCCAGGTAGGAAGGGGTCCCCAGAGAAACTCCAGCCAGCGGTGCCCCGGGAGGAGAGCACACTGGGATGGAGCTACAGAAATCTGCACGTTGTGCAGCAGGGAGGAGCCTGGCCCCTCCTTTTCCCGGGTGTAACCTGGGAGTCAATCTGCAACGCGGGAAGCACTCTAGCAAGGAATCTGGCCTGCAGAGAGGTCCTGTTTCCCCCTTTTCCTTTTCACCCAATAAAACCCTGTCCTACTCATCGTTCGAATCGTACGCAAGCCTAAATTTTCGTGGCTGTGTGACAAGGACCCCATCTTTAGCTGAACTAAGAAAAATTCCTGCAACAATTTCATGAATAAAAATTGTTCGTGCTCTCAAATACTTCCCAGACATCTAAGGAAATACAGTACATAACAAGTGCTATTAGAGTGGACAGGAAAGAGCCCTAAGCTAGTCTGGAGGTGGAGGTGGTGGTGATGGATCAGGAAAGGCTTCCTGGAAAAACAGTATCTGAACTTTCCTAAGGGATTAAGTCCAAGTTACTAGGCAGGTGATCCAGTACTAGGCAGAGAAGAACTACGAACAAAAACCTGAGGAAAAGGAGAATGTGTTATCTTGGGGAAAACCTCATGGTTCAGAATGACTATAGCTTAAAGTTGGAGGAGAGAGTAGAGTAAAAGAAAGCTAAAGGTAAGCAAAGCCAACCAATTATATGCTAAGCAAGGAATGTGTAGCTTACCCAAAGTATATAGGACTTATATAAGGAAGTGATATAATCAGATTTTCCAAAATTTGGAACAAGCTGAAAGGGAAACATAATGAGAGTGGACAGGAGGAAGCATTAGATAGCTTTTGCAGTAATGTAGGAAAGAATCAACTTACTCTACTGTTGCATCAATAAACTAATAATGACAACAAGCAAGCTACTATGGTTTATATTTAATTGACCTCCTTTAAATAAGGTAAAGAGCCTGTGGTGAATTTTCCTCTCACAACACATTGTATAGAACTTCTGATTACGGCCGGGCACAGAGGCTCGCACCTGTAATCCCAGCACTTTGGGAGGCCAAGGATGGTGGATCACCTCAGATCAGGAGTTTGAGACCAGCCTGGCCAACATGACGAAACCATGTCTCTACTAAAAATACAAAAAAAAAAAATTAGCTGGACGTGGTGGTGAGTGCCTGTAATCCCAGCTACTAGAGAGGCTGAGGCAAAAGAATCGCTTGAACCCTGGAGGCAGAGGTTGCAGTGAGCCAAGATTGCGCCATTGCACTCCAGCCTGGGTGACAAAAGCGAAACTCCATCTCAGAAAAAAGACAAAAAGTTCTGATTATATCCAAGTTATATCATTATGATCACTTCCCCAAGCCAATTGTACCTTCTAGTTTTCTTGGAAAGTCATCTGCAAAGTACTTTCCTTTTAACATCTCAACTTAGGCTGGGCACGGTGGCTCACGCCTATAATCCCAGCACTTTGGGAGGCCAAGGCGGGTGGATCACCTGAGGTGGGAATTCGAGACCAGCCTGACCAACAATGGAGAAACCCTGTCTCTCCTAAAAATACAAAATTAGCCGGGCATGGGGGTGCACGCCTGTAATCCTAGCTACTCCAGAGGCTGAGGCAGGAGAATCGCTTGAAAACAGGAGGTGGAGGTTGCGGTAAGCCGAGATTGTGCCATTGCACTCCAGCCTGGGCAATAAGAGAGAAACTCTGTCTCAAAAAATATATATATATATCAATTTAAAAGATTGCATTTGAAGGGGATTATTTTTCACTAACACTTTCAAAATAGTTGTGTAACATACTTAAGTGATTTTTGAATATAGAAACTTACAATAACAAACACTGAAATTTGTAATACCTAGGCCAAACAGCTAGCTACATTTTTTTTTTTTTTTTTTTTTTTTTGAGACAGAGGCTCACTCTGTTGCTAGGCATGGCACAATCTCAGCTCACTGCAACCTCCACCTCCCGGGTTCAAGAGATTCTCCTGCCTCAGCCTCCTGAGTAGCTGGGACTACAGGTGCGTGCCACCACAGCCAACTAATTTTTGTATTTTTTAGTTTCACCATGTTGGCCAGGCTGGTCTTGATTTCTTGACCTCGTGATCCGTCTGCCTCGGCCTCCCAGAATGCTGGGATTACAGGCGTCAGCCACCATGCCCAGCCCCAGCTAAAGAATCTTAAAACTGTCTTTTGTAGCCATTGACAGCAACTATCCCAAACACACCAGAAAATAATAATAACAATCCCATATTAATGAAGGAAAGCGAAGTAAAGAAAAATTAAACACACATTTCCCTCCTGCCTATGACAGGAGTCAAGTTTCTGAATCCCATTACACTACACCTTAAAGATGAGATCTGCTTGCAAAAAGAACTAGTTTTGCGATCTTTGCTATCATGCTCAAACATCTGACAACCCAGACAAGAGCTGGAAGGTTAAAACAAAAGAATACAACTTCACCAACAAAGAAAATGCCAACAGTGGATAAACACTGCAGCTTAAAAAGACCGTCTTAAAGAGAGAGCAATCCCGACGTACACACAAGTAAACCACATCACTTACAGGTCTGCCAGCTGCCAGTGAAGGCCACTGATTTCCTCGTCTGTTTCTCCCAAAGCACAATCTCAAATTCTGAGACCTCAAAGCCACATACATGGACAACAGAAACTGGAGGTTGGAAGGAAGGTTTCTGTGAAAGCATAAGCCATACCCAAGAAGCAACTCAATAGTTCTGAAGTTTGTGACTCTTTTCTCCAGTTGCCTCACCCTAAATTTCTTGTCACTTTGTTCCACTGTTCAATATGCTTTTATACATTTAAAGCAACAAGGCAACAGGTGCCAGTGAAAACAGTACTTTTGCTCTAACATCCTAAAATCTTAACCTGACACTCGTACCCATGCCAATAGAAAACCTCAGACGTCCTTTAACAAAGGCAAAGGGTCGCCTTAATATCCTAAACCCAAGGAAAGGTCGATTTTTATAACAAGTTCAAATATGAGCTAGTATAAATAAATCAACAGAGATATTGTTAAATGTTTGTGAATTTTTTAAAAAAGGAGAAAAATCTATTTGAAAAACGTTAACTCACTAAAGTCTTATGAGTCAAAGCACGCTCAACAGACCAACAGTATCAGTACCAACTGGGAGCTTTTCGAAAGGTAGAAAAATTCAGGCCCCAACCAAATCCATCAAATAAGAACTCTATTTTAACAAGCTCCCATCCAATTTGTATGACACTTAAGTTTGAGAAGCACTGTTCTAAAGGATCTTATAAAATAATCAAATTACCCAATATCTGAAATACAAGTTGTGTTATAGAGCATTTCTTGAGCAAGGCAGAAAATGTTGATAAACAGGACAACACAAATGAATAAACTAGTCAATACTATAGGAACATCTCATACAACAGGCTACAAATGGTGACAGACTAGCCAATCTCACCTAAGAATTAGAGCAGAAAAAAAAATGCTATGAAGAAATCCCAAACATTGCTACATGAAACCATAAGTTTGTTTAACTGTGTGAATTCCAAATGTATTGATAATCATAGGGAACAATACATACCAATAGCCCCCTTGCAAATAAAGCCATCATGAGACTGCTTTAAAAACCGTTTATCACGCCTGTAATCCCAGCACTTTGGGTGGCCGAGGCGGGTGGATCATCTGAGGTCAGGAGTTCAAGACCAGCCTGGCCAACATGGTGAAACCGTGCCGGGCGGATCACGAGGTCAGGAGTTCGAGACCAGCCTGAGCAACGTGGCGAAACCCTGTCTCTACTAAAAATACAAAAATTAGCTGGGCATGGTGGCACACCCCTGTAATCCCAGCTACTCAGGAGGCTAAGACAGGGGAATTGCCTGAATCTGGGAGGTAGAGGTTGCAGTGAGCTGAGATCACGTCACTGCACTCTAGCCTGGGAGACAGGGCAAGACTCCCCCTCAAAAAAAAAAAAAATTAGCTGGGCGTGGTGGCAAGTGCCTGTAATCCCGGCTACTCGGGAGGCTAAGGCAGGAGAATCACTTGAACCCAAGAGGCGGAGGTTGCTTGAAAGCAGTGAGCTGAGATTGCGCCACTGCACTCCAGCCTGGGTAACAAGAGAAAGACTCCGTCTCAAAACAAAACAAAAAAAACAGTTTAATTGCCGATTGCAATATCATTATTTTATTCAGAATTAATCAATTTCCCATACAAGACAGGCTTAGTATAATCAAAAGAAGACATAACTGGAGCACACCAACAGCTGCCAAATAAGAGATAGAGCTGCATGCAGTTTCCACTCCAAGACCACACATTCTGCTTCTCCAGACACTGTGCATACCAAATAATACAAGTAATCCAACCCTCCGCCCCCATGCTCCAAGGATCTAAAAAGCATAAATTTAAAAAGGTATTACAACCTGCATGTCATCTCTAGATGTCACAAAAACATAACAGAACAAGATATAGAGCAGGGGTGTCTAATCTTTTTACTTCCCTGGGCCACACTGGAAGAGTAAGAATTATCGGCCTACACATAAAATACACTAACACTAATAATAGTTGATGAGCTTAAAAACATGCAAAAAAAGCTGATAATGTTTTAAGAAAGTTTACAAATTTGTTTTGGGCCACATTCAAAGCTGACCTGAGCTGCATGCAGGCCATGGGCTGTGGGCCATGGGTTGGACAAGCTTGATACAGAGGAAAGGAAAGTGTGAAGTAAACTTGAAATGAGACAAACTAGATTTGTACCCTAGATTCTGCCACTTAGTAGCTATGACCCGAAGTAAATCATCTCATCTCTCTAAAGTCAATTTTCTGATCTGTGAAATGGGAAAATGTCATCCAATTCATATAGTTGTTATGAGTTGAAGTGAGATAAAGAATGTGATAGCATTTTTAAGTGTCAAACTGTAATCAGAAATCAGACGTGTTTCTGTGGTTTTACTGAGATGGAGGGGGTGGGTGCCAGAGTAAGTATGGCCCAATAGTTATTATAAGACATATTAAAAGATGATTTGTGGTTTATATGAAATTTAACTGGGCATCCATATTTTTATTTGCTAAATCTGGCAACTCTATAAAAACTCAAATTTTGACCAATTTTAAAATTATTCTTTCTTCCCTTCTCTGTTGAATTTGCCATCTTCAGCTGATTTACAGAATTTGTGGTGATCTACAACCGTGGTGATCTACAATTGCTATCTAAAAAAACATTTACCATTTATCAATGCATGATAGCATAAAACTATCATTTTCAGTAGAAGAGTTAGGAAGATCAGCACAAGTCTGCATTCACATATTTTTTTCCCACCAATGAGTTATTCAAAAGAGTACACTACTACACCAGCAGATGTTATTTAACAGACAAGATGATACACTTGCTTGTGCAGACTATTACAAAAACACTAGGCACTATTATTTGAAAGAAAAATAATAAGAAATACACTCTTGAACAATAGAGTTGCTTAAAAAAGCTAAAGGAATGAAAAGTGGAAGCTAAAAATGCAAATAATAACAGATCATTCTCCTGGGTTATAAACTCTTGCCCATAAGTCAAACTCCTTGTAAATAGATTTTACGGGGTCAGAAATTTTCTAGGGCCTATAAAAAAAAGCTTTAGCTAAAAAAATAAGAAACTAACCCTTTCAAAATTACAATTACATCTATTTTTGTGAGTGATATATCTTATGATGAGGTTTTAGCAACTAGTGCCTTTTCTTAATGAAATCAGACAATAATGTAAAAAATCTTTTTAAAGTGTGTAATCAGAGAAATAACTATTTGAATTAGATTTTAGAAATTAATGTGAAATGTTTTCCTCAAACTATATAAAAGAGACTATAACAATGGGATTTTTTTGGGGGCAAAGTATAAAAGTATTTTAACTTTTAACAACATAGGGACTCTGGTCTTAACCCATTTATGCCTAGTGTTCTATTATTGGAATGCTAAGCTTGTGGGAGTTATTTATATCCTACTGCTCAAGGTCATCACGAAGCTCTGATTCTTCACACACAAAAAATGTACAACCTCTGGTATAAACGGGTTAATGAAGTTGTCAGGAACTATCACACATATTCCAAACATTTGTTTTAAAAACAAGTCTACAATGGTAACTGATAATTAAAACATAGATACTAATAATATTGAGCTCAATTTTAGACCTAAGTGTTAATGAGAATAAAGAGATGACATTTATAGCTCTCATCTCTGAATGACCGTTAGCCAAAAGAATTCTGAACCAAATCATATATTTTCATCTATACATGGAATAATTTCTTTGTATTCACTCTCTGGTGCTAATGTCATTGAACAGGAAATAAAAAGATGTGTATGTCTGAAGACAGAAAATGTGAGTCTTCAGTCAGTTTCACTCTAAATAAAATCTCACTACTCTGTACTGAATGCAAAGGAAGACAAAGGAGAGCAGGGGAGGAAGACAAAGGAGAGCAGGGGAAGAAGACAAGGGAGAAGAGAGGAATAAAAATAAACCTCTGCAAAATAGAAATGTTTAGTGGAGACACTAAAATACAAATACTACAGTTAAGCATCACTATTAACACAAAACAAGTGGTTAAAATAAACATGGAAAGGTTAAGTATCTTGCCCAAGGTCATATAATGAAGTCACCCAAACAATCCAGTATCAAAGCAGTAATAAATTATACTCTCTTTATGACCTATTCAACTGGACTTGGCAAAACCACAATTAAAATGGTAAAATGTTTCTATCTAGAAAAAAATACTGCACTAAATCATAATCTGGAATGAAGAGAGACTTTAAACTTTTGCATACTACAGCTAAGATGATCTTTGCCACTGAAAAAACAATGACTATTTTATTTTGTATTCCTTGGAAAATAAACTTATTTAGAAATAAGTATGATTTAATGGCATTTGCTGCTGGGTAAAAGTGAACTAAAATAAACCAGCTAACAATATTACAATTAATATAACCTGTAACTCAGTGAATTATGTATATACCAATGGCTTCACGGTCAAATTCTTCTGAAGCTTTTCCCAGGGTTTCATTTAGAGAGACTGAGAGCAAAACCAGTCGTGCAAAGGACTAACTATGGGACAAATGATAAAACTTCCCACTAAAATGAGTCAGCTTGAAGCTTAAGTTAGAGATGAAAGTTCTCTAAACACAAGGCAAAACACTTCATGAAATTTTTATACTAAAACTCAACTGCTTTCAGATTTTGCCACCTAATTGGAATTACTTAAGTGGTACCCATACTGTTCTACTACAATATGTGGAGAAAATGTTTAGAGTAGAAATGGGAAAATCTATTTTTTAAATGCAGTATTTGTGTTTGCTATTTTTATTACAAACACTTTAAGATTCCTTCTGTAATGAATACAGCTTACTCAAAATGGGCAGGGGGCATAAATTTTTTTCAATTTATTTTCTTTTTTGGGGGGCTAACTCTTTAACACTTATCCCAGTGTAACCCATATGCTAGCTGTTGAGTCAAAGAGGTACTTTTATAAACAGCAAATATATATCTATATATATATATACACACACACACACACAGATATATATATATATACACACACACATATATATAATCACTATTATTATTAGGCAGTTCTAGGTAAAACACATATGATATTAACAGGCTCATTTCTGAATCCTATCAGAAATCCTCACACTTTATATTGCCATGGCTCATATGCAAAATAAGTAACTTTTTAAATGCAGATTTTTGTTTTGTGCCGCTTCTCTCACTATTTACTTACTAATGAAGATGGGCAAGTTACTTAATGGTCTCTGCACTTGTGCTTTTTCAACTAAAAAATCAAAATAATAAATCTCTCTTCATAGTTGCTGAGATCAATTGAAACAAAATATGTTCCGCTACAGTGCCTCTGGCACATATAAATAGCAGTAATCGTTGCTGGTTTTGTTATCACTAGTTCTACCACCCAGCAGAGTCACAAAATGAAACCAAAATTTAAAGGATGTGGGTGTGTGTGTGTCTGAAAGTTTGTCTCAGTAAATAATTCAAGGTTTCTTCTATAAAGCTATACAGTTGTGACTTTCCGTCCACCATTTTTGCAGCACTTTATCCCGTTTAATAGCCAGAATGTCTCTATTGAATGTTCAATTAAATTAACACAATTCTTTTTCCCCTCCTCTTTCCTCGTAATGCTCTTTTCATCTCCACTTCTCTCTCAGTCAAAACCTGGCCATCTGGTTCTTGCTCTCTGACTACTCACACTACCTTTTCAAAGCACAAAACTCTGAACACACTCTTCTGATAAACCCAATACCCTTGACATTTTATCCTCACAGCTAGATTTCTAGATATCTCTCTCCTGAAATATGTTCAGTTCCCTATAAGAATTCCAGATAATGTTCGCAAATAACGCTCAATCACATCATCTTTGTTTTAGTGCAAGCATACTGACCTTGAGGTGAGACTGAAGGAAACAGCAAATCCAGGAAGAAAATGTGAAAAAGAAAGTTAAAAGAATTAATAAGGACAATATTCAGAAATATTATTCATGGACATCATAAAATGCAGGATTAGAGAAGGGAAGGAGTCACAAATTCTATACAGTCACTAAAAAAGAATTATTTCAGATTTTCAACTCTCAACAAATTTACTTTCTTATTAGATTACACCATTGTATTTTAATGAAAGTTTCTAAAAAAAAAAAAAAGTTGTCTAAAATTTACCATTTCCTGGGGCAGGAAAAAAAAAAACAATTTCTTAAACACTAAGAAAAATAGAGAAGGTTAGCCATCTCATTCTCATTTAAGTAGTCAGAGTCGGCTTTAAGTAACTGCACAATTTTAGTCTGCTTAGTTTTATAGACACCCACCTTATAACCAACTATGCCTTAACCACCCCATTCCATTAAGAGGATCCAAGTTATCTAAAAGCAAAAGCAGAAAAACACAGCTTCTGTAGAATACAGAACTTTAATGTACTCGAAATAATTTTCTCAAATGTTAAAACATAATTTTCTCCTAATAACAACTAGTATTTCTCACTCCAAATCTACTAAAATCCTCAAATGGTGCAATCTAAAAGCAATAATGAACAAGAATACACAGGCTTGTTTACATCAATTCAGTTCCAATGCTGCTTAGCAGTAGGAGATATAAAGCAGTCATGCTTAATATTCCTGCATAGCATGTAGCCCTTACAGTTCATTACTGCCTTTTACAACAACAAACAGTTTTTCTCTTTTCAAAAAGTAATCAGTTTCACTGAAATTAGTATGATCCTCCAAATAGTTAGGGCTTCTAACGACCAGTATCATCTGTACTAGCTTCATGGTCTAAATTGTACCTTAAGAATCTGAAACAAAATATCTATTTCTTGAATGCAAGCACCATTTCCATTTATACTTTAATGTTTTCTAAGACTTAGTGATGTCTTGCAAAAGTATAATTCAGTACTTACAAGTTTCAAAAAGTCATTGTGAGAATAAAAAAAGATAAGAAGGACAAGATTTGTTACCTTGTAACATGAAGAGATGAAAAACAGAAACAAAATGACTTGCTGGCAATCACATGGTGCCTGAGTGGCAGATACAGAAAAAGAATGTAGCAGCCGGGCAGGCACAGTGGCTCACGCCTGTAACCCCAACACTTTGGGAGACCGAGGCACGCAGATCACCTGAGGTCAGGAGTTTGAGACCAGCCTAGCCAACACGGTGAAACCCCATCTCTACTAAAAATACAAAAATTAGCCAGGCTTGGTGGCACACGCCTGTAGTCCCAGGTACTCAGGAGGCTGAGGCACAAGAATCGGTTGAACCCGGGAGGTGGAGGCTGCAGTGAGCCGAGATTGTGCCACTGCACTCCAGCCTGGGCAACAGAGCAAGACTCCGTCTCAAAAAGAGTAAGAATGTAGATCTGCTGACATCTCACCTGGGCATAATTTATCTGTTCTATGATGCTTCCTTAGGAGTCTATAAAACTCCATGAACGTTTAGCATCTATAACGCAGTGTAAAATGCAGACAATGTTCAAAGGCAGAAAGAAGCCGATCTCTAAATGATTGTTCCCAATGATCCTTTTATCTCATTGGTCGTGACACAGGAAGTCAAAATAATTTTAGATGAACAAGGACATTAACTGAGTCTTCTTTGTATGCAAGTTTTTATATAACACACAGGTAAATCCATGGGAAAAAATGGAATGCATTCCTGCCAGAAAGCAACTTTAATTATTAATTTAATTTTTACCTACTTTATTATTCATGAATCATATTTCACTTTAGCGTCAAATTACAACTCTTTTTTTTTTTCCTTTTTGAGACAGGGCTTCACCTGTCACCTAGGCTAGAGTGCAGTGGCACAATCTTGGCTCACTGCAAACTCTACTTCCCAGACTCAAGTGATCCTCCCACCTCAGCCTCCCAAATAGCTGGGACTATAGGCATACACCACCATACCTGGCTAATATTTGTATTTTTTGTAGAGACGAGGTTTCGCCATGTGCCTAAGCTGGTCTCGAACTCCTGGGCTCAAGCAATCCACCCACTTTCACCTCCCAAAGTGCTAGGATTACAGGCATGAGCCACCACGTCCGGCTAAACTGTAACTCTTGGGAAATAACTTTAGGCAAAAAAATCTGTACATCGAATTATATGTAATCCTAATGTTTATACTTTTAGGTAAAACATTACAGTAGCCATTAAACACAGATTCCTGTAAGACCACAGTAACAAACTATAAGGTGTTGTGCCCACAGGAAACTTTGGGAAAATAACCTAACAGAATTGACTACAAAAAGCTTTGTAACTTATTCTCCTTTTAAAGGAAATCTATGATATTCATCAAGGAGGAAGAAGAAAGAAACAAGCAGCTTCCCCAGAAAGCAAGCTGAAGCAAGCAGGATCAGATAAAGAACCAGTCATCTTCAGTTGTAATATGCTGGCATCTTTCTTTTCCTTTTCAGTTTTTTCATTTTTTAAACACAGACCATTCTCCCTCAAGCAAGAGCACACATTATATAATTACTCTGAGCCACCATCCGCAGCCCCAGTCATCTCTCTTCCACTCTAACCACATTAAGAGCATATTCTCTGACACTATACTTCATGGATTGAAGATGCATATCCATAAATTTAAAAGTAAGAATATTTTCCTCTAAAGAGACACTTTCCTCATGAATTATATAGCAGTTTATGTCAAACTTGCATACGGCTTAATTTCTATATGGTAGATCTTTGAAGACACAGTAAATGACTATCAATTCAAAATTTAAGGAAAAATATTTACAAGAATAAAGACTAAATACCTAGGTTTACATTTTCAGGTTACACTATGCAATAGATGCCTGAATATAATGTGATACTAGCATAAAGTAATATCATAAAGCCCATTTTGCCAATGAGATGGTCCAAAAGAAACCGTTTTCGGTCAACGTAAATAAACTCAGCATATAGGTAAACCAGTCAAATATCTGATTTACAATTTATACTAGTAAATACATTCACTTGGTTACTACACGTACATTTAAAATGAAATATATGACAAAATAATCTTAATTTAGAAATACTACTTTCTCCTACTCCCACATTCAACAAAACAATTTTATTCACTCTTTGAATGCATTCTTAACATCAATTCACCAAGGATAGAAGACACATCATAGTAAAAAGTATTTTATATTACTGAGAAAGAAAAAAAGTTATACCAATTAGATTATACCATGCCATTTACTTGTATGTGTATCCAAATTTCAGAGATGTTAAAATACAAAAACAAGGTCAGAAATGGCATTTCATTGTGACAAAAAGGAGAAAGGGAAAGTTATCTACACTTTTGTTTAATCTACAAATCTAAAAGTAATTCAACTGAATTATATTAAATTGTATAAGAATATAGGCAGATGAATGTACTTACATTTTTACAGAAGGAAAAACATGTGCAAATATATATGTATGCATATATAAACATGTACATGTGTAAACATACTATGTACATATAAAAGAAATATAAAAATATTTTCAATATAATATCAAGGTATGGGAGACTACTGAATCTCTCTTTTTAATTTCTAAAGGGTCTGAATATTATGGGCAATGGTAAGAAAAGGAAATGTGGGCTGGGCGCTGTGGCTCATGCCTGAAATCCCAGCACTTTGGGAGGCCGAGGCAGGCGGATCACGAGGTCAGGAGATCGAGACCATCCTGGCTAACACACTGAAACCCCGTCTCTACTAAAAATACAAAAAACTAGCCGGCTGTGGTGGCGGGAGCCTGTAGTCCCAGCTACTCAGGAGGGTGAGGCAGGAGAATGGTGTGAACCCGGGAGGCGGAGCTGGCAGTGAGCCGAGATCGTGCCACTGCACTCCAGCCTGGGCGACAGAGAGAGACTCCACCTCAGAAAAAAAAAAAAGAAAAAGAAAAGGAAATGTGAGATGATTAGATAGCAGAATGAGAAAAGAGTGCTGCTTCTCTTTTATAACATATATACATTGGTCTCTCTAATGTACAGTCACAGGACAGAATGTGATAGGTACTACTGGAAAAGCACAAGTAAAGGAAAGAGAGATTACTAGTGAAAGGAGGTCAGTAAAGTTTTCTTTTTCAAAAAAAGTAACATTTAAAATAGGTCAGATTCCCACAAACAAATAAAGGGAACAAAACTTTCAGTCAAAGAGAAAAAGAGTAAGAAAAGACAGATAAGAAAAAAAGCATTCATCTTCAAAATTCGACTGCTATCAAGCCAAAAATTGGTAATATCATCCTATAAACTAGTTCAAGTTTGCCAACACATTTTAGAAGATTTATGAAAAATAAAAACCTCCATTTTCACTGTATAAAAATTTTAGAAACTACTTGTAAAATCTTTAAAAGAAAATTTAAAAACTCAAAAGGCAATAATCTTTAGGCATTAAGTTGAAGCCTAGCAGCTATTTTCCCAAATGCCATCAGAAAAGTTCTCTTTCTCTTACACATACACACGTGCAAATAACACTCCCAGATTAAAAATCACTATCGGCATGATAGGAAAATGACCTCATTCATTCTTTGTGTTCCAAAAAAAAAAAAAAAGTTATGTAATCTGTTCATAGGATTTGGGCTAATCTTGTTGATTTTTGTTTTTAATCAAGGGTGTTCTTAGTATGCTCAGAATTTAGCCCAAATCCTATGAACAGATTACATAACTTTTTTTTTTTTTGAGATGGGAGTTTCACTCTTGTTGCCCAGGCTGAAGTGCAATGGCTCAGTCTCAGCTCACTGCAACCTCTGCCTCCCAGGTTCAAGCAATTCTTGTGCCTCAGCCTACCAAACAGCTGGGATTACAGGTGCCTGCCACCATGCCCGGCTAATTTTTTTTTTGTATTTTTTAGTAGAGACAGGGTTTCACCATGTTGGTCAGGCTGGTCTCGAACTCCTGACCTCAGGTGATCCACCTGCCTCAGCCTCCCAAAGTGCTGGGATTACAGGCGTGAACCACCGTGCCTGGCCATAACATTTTTTTTAACAAAGTCAGTTGTTTATAAATCAAAATATAACTCCCTTAAAAACAATACTATAAATACACACTAGGTTGTCTTGGTAGTCCACAAAATTAAAGTTTAATCATGATGTAAAAGCCAAGAGCTAATAGTTCCAGATGAGTGACATGGTTTGGCTCTATGTCCCCACCCAAATCTCATGTTGAATTGTGATCCCCAGTGTTGGAGGTGGGGCCTGGTGGGAAGTGACTGGATCATGAGGGTGGTTTGTAATGGTTTAGCATCATCCCCCTAGTGCTGTCTTGTGATAGAGTTCTCACAAGATCTGGTTGTTTGAAAGTGTGTAGCACCTCCCCCTTTGCTGGCTCTCTCTCTCCTGCCGGCCATGTAAATGTGCCTGCTTCCCCTTCACCTTCTGCTATGACTGTAAGTTTCCTGAGGCTACTCCAGAAGCAGACGCCTGTACAGCCCGCAGAAACATGAGCCAATTAAAACTATTTTCTTTATAAATTACCCAGTCTCAAGTATGTCTTTATAGCAGCATGAGAACGAACTAATACAATGAGGTATGGAAAAGATGGTTAGCAAAGAAGATAAAATTAACCACCACAAAACAGAAAAACAAAGTTACCTCCATCATAACTACTCACAAGGCTAGCCCTAAGAATTTTATGTATATACGAACAACAAAACTGATCTCCAGTTCTCCTATCTTTCTCAGAATAATTGTAGCAGTGCAATATTTTGGCCTTCCCTCTGTATTCTGTATCTCTCTACTAGAGTTGGAGGACCTGAAATTAGTATTAATAGTTTAGGATCCAAAATTACTTATTAGCCTTCCAACCAAATAACCTCCCAAGCTACTATCATTTAATATTGGCTTCGAACATGGAAAGACCAAAGACTTAAGAGTCCAAATTTCAGGGCTGGCTGCAGTGGCTCACCTCTGTAATCGTATCACTTTGGGATGCAGAGGCAGATGGATCACTTGAGCCCAGGAGTTCGAGACCAGCCTAGGCTATCTGGCAAAAACCCATCTCTACAAAAAAAATACAAAAACTAGTTGGGCATGCTGGCATGCGCCTCTAGTCTCAGCTACCCAGGAGGTTGAGGTGGGCGGATCACCTGAGCCCAAGAGGTCAAGGCTGCAGTGAGCAGTGATCGTGCCACTGCACTCCACCCTGGATGAGAGAGACCCTGCCTCAAAAAAAAAGGCAACAAAAACAAAACAAAACAAAACAAAAAAAACAGTCCAAAGTTCAACAAGTCTTTTCTTTCTGATACTACTACATTCTGGGCACATGATAACTGGGATGACCAGCCTCTGTGGTATGTTAAGTGATACCTTCCAGTAGAGCTCAACCAGACCTTAAGGAACTAAAATTTCATCGCTGGAATTTCTAGCTATTAGACAAGCTATAGATAAACGCCAATGCTAGCATAATCTATAAATGAAATGACAATAGCTTCTGTATTGATGGAGTCTTAGTCTCTTTGAGCCTGACGTATCCCTTTAACTGAGTCCAGACTGAGAGAAGCACTAAAAAGTACATGTGTAGAAAAACTGGCCCCTAGCAGCAAAACAACCCACATGCCAGTTCCGCAGTACCTGTCCTGTAAGTGGGCATTCCAGCACGTGGGAAAGACTGTGGCCTCAGTAAGATCCTCAAGTGAACAGACTCTGAATCGTCTAGCTGTCTACACCCTCCTCTTCTAGGAGGTGAGGTCATTAATGAAAACTGAACACCTGAAAAGGATTTCTTTTCAGGAAGGAGAAACGGACACTGGAATTGTTAGGCATGACTCTGCTACCTACTTATGTAATACAGGACCAGTTGTTTAACCTCAAACATCTGTATAACAAAAATCTAGGCCAGGCACAATGGTTCATCCCTGTAACCCCGGCACTTTGGGAGGCCAAGGCGGGCGGATCACTTGAGGCCAGGAGTTCGAGACCACCCTGGTTAAGATGGTGAAACCCCATCTCTACTAAAAATACAAAAATTAGCTGGGCATGGTGGTGTATGCCTGTATTCCCAGCTACTCGGAAGGCTGACGCACAAGAATCGCTTGGGCCCGGGAGGTGGAGGTTGCAGTGAGCTGAGATCATACCATTGCACTCCAGCCTGGGTGACAGAGGGAAAATCTGTCTTTAAAAAAAAAAAAATATATATATATATATATATATATGTAGAGAGAGTGAGAGAGAGCCAGAGAGAGAGAGCCAGACAGAGAAGAGAGAGAGAGAGAGAGAGAGACAGAGAAATAGCGTGCGCACATGCACCAGGTGTGGTGGCTCATGCCTGTAATCCCAGCACTTTGGGAGGCCGAGGGTATCACTTGAGCCCAGGAGTTCAAGACCAGCCTAGACAGCATAGTGAGGCACCAGCCCTAGAAAACAATTAAGCAATTAGCTGGGCATGGTGGTGCGTGCCTGTGGTCCCACCTACTCAAGACACCGAGGTAGGAGGACCGCTTGAGGCCGGGGGGTCTGGGCTATAGTGAGCTGTCATCAGGCCACTACACTCCAGCCTGAGCCACAGAGTGAGACTCTGTCAAAAAAAAAAAAAAAACTACATAAGAAACCTTTCCAACACATACCCCCCCCAACCCAAAAAGTCATGATGTAGACAGGGCAGCTAAAATGAACAAATATAACTAAACAAATTGCATTACAATTTTTGGGTATCTTCCTTAGATTCAAAATACATCCCCCTTTAAAGTAGCTGCCTAGTCGGAGGCAAAAATCTGCTATATGTATTCCTCTCAAAAGACGAAAGGGTGAGATCTGTTCCAGGCATTTGGGTGGGGGATGAGGTGGAGGCAGAGACAAAGGAGAATAAAGAGGACTACGACAAAGGAAAAGCAGGACTGATACCTGAGTGGGCTGATTTGAAAAGAATGGCATAGAATAATCTATGACTGGTTTAACTATTACCCTCAAATTACCACCTTATTTTCAAAGAACCAAAATCAGCACAGTGAGGAAGTTATTCCTGATTTGGGGGAGTAATTAAAATACTAGGGAAATTATTTTTTGATTTGGAAGGTATTAGGTAGACAAAGAAATCCCAATTTGGTCAGGGCTCCTGTGTTGTCCCGGCTTTCAGCAGCATTGATCCTTATTTGACTTACCAAAAAACTTTAACTCTTTTCAGAATGATTGCTTCCATTACAAAAAAAAAAGGTGGGGGGGGAGGGCAGAAATAAGTATATAATTATATCCATTTGAATGCACTGGGTTGGAAGTAACGGAGAATCCTCATTCAAACTGGCTTAAACAATCAGAAATTGTCCTATCTCACATAACAAGCAGCACAGAGGCAGTTTCAGGAATAGTCCATTTCAGTTCCAACTCTGCTTTGCTGAGGTTTTGTTAACTGTCACTCTCTGGACGCTGGCTTCATCTTAGGTTGGCAGAAGTAGCTGCAGCAATTATGGGTATCACATCCCGACAAGATAATGTTCAGGAGAAAGGGGTCATCTTTCTTCTTGCAAGTCTGTCTTATAAGAAAATCATTCCCCGAAGCCTCCCTGTGGTTTTTCCTTCCAATCACTAATGCATATGTGCTCAATGCGAAACTAGTCACTAAGAAAGAGAATGCTATTATCCTGATTGGCTTTAAAAAATCTCAATCTACTTCTGGAGCTGAGGAAATAGGGAATTACACATACTTGTGGTTATGTTAGAATGGGAAAGTAGAAAATTAAATGTTAAGGCAAAAGGGAGAAACTGAAGTTTAATGTATAAAATTAATTTTAAAAGTAGGTCTCAGATCTGCAGAGGCTGGGACTAGGGTTGGGAAGAGATTTGCTGTAAAGGGGCAAAAGGGAACTTTTGGGGGTGAGGAAATGTTCTATATATCTTGATCATGGTGGTAGTCACGTAAGTGTATAGATTTGTCAAAGCTCAAACAATCAGCTTAAAATGGGTGCATTTTATTGTATGTAAATTATGCCTCAAAGTTGTTGAGGTTTTTTTAGGGGCTTCTGCAGACTTCTTATACAGCCCCTCCTTCAAATCGCTGCTCACATATCAATAACTTTATCAGACAGGTCTTTCTCAACTATCCCATAAATAATCACTTGGCTGAATTTCAAAACACACCCTGCCCCCACCCCCAAAAAAATCTATATCCATTAAAATCCCGGTTCTTATATTCCCTCAAATCAGGAAATATAGTAAATCCACAATTCCTATTAATCTTTAGATCACACAATAATAGACTCTACTATTCTTTGGATCACTGAAAACTTCTAACTTTGATAAACCAAAGGCAACCTTTGTTATCTAAATTATATGAAAATCAGATGGTTGCCATTCTCTGAATACAAGTTTTGAATGGCATATTGAATCTAACAACCTCATATTAGAGTAAAATTGAGTATTTCTGCTGCAAACACTAAACTCTGTGAATCCGTTAGTCATGGTATTAGAAAAAAGGTAACAAAGCACATTAAAAAGCAAAATTATAAGGCACAATACAATATACGGCACAGAGGACAATGTTCCCAGGGTGGTGCTATAACATGGGAACATTCAGCTAAGATGGACAGCGTGAGTGAAAAAGCAGACAGCAAGCAATCCTGTATCAGCCTCCAGTACGCTTCTAAGTACTTTATTTATTTTATTTTATTTTATTTTATTTTATTTTATTCATTTTTTGAGACAGAGTCTCGCTCTGTCACCCAGGCTGGAGTGCGATGGCATGATCTTGGCTCACCGCAACCTCCACCTCCTGAGTTCAAGCGATTCTCCTGCCTCAGCCTCCCGAGTAGCTGGGACTACAGGCATGTGCCATCATGCCTGGCTAATTTTTGTGTTTTTAGTAGAGACGGGGTTTCACCATGTTGGCCAGGCTGGTCTCAAACTCCTGACCTCAGGTGATCCGCCTGCCTCAGGCCTCTCAAAGTGCTGGGATTACAGGCGTGAGCCACTGCACCCAGCCACTCTAAGTATTTTAAACATGACAGCAAAGAAAAGCCTAGTCACTATCAATCTAAATAGAAACTCTAATATGCTCATTTTAGGAGAGAAATTCTCAGTTACATTCAGGGTTCCTGAGGCTACTCTAAATTTATCTACTTATCTAACGACTTTTCAAGCTCTGGTTTGTTTGTTTATTTGTATACTATCCAGAACCATCAGATGATGACTTTTTTGAAATATTAACTTGTCTATGTTACAGTGCCCAGTTATTCCATCAAATATTAATCTAGATGGTGCTTGTGAAGGTAGTTTGCTGACATAATTAAAGCCTCTAATCAAATTAAGTAAAAAAGACTATCCTGGATTATCCCAATGGGCATAAATGAATCCTTTGGAAAGATTTTAAAACAGGGCTGAGGTTTCCCAGGAGAGAAAAGAAATTCTGCCTGTGGACCACAGCTTTGGCTTGTGCCTGCAACAGGTTCCATCCTGCTCACGATCTTCTCTTCCTGATAGCCTGCCACAGGGATTTCAGTCTTGCTTAGCCAGCCCCACGATTTTACAAGACTATTCTCTGTAATAAATCTCTTAATATATGTAGGCATATATTAATATATATAAATATACGTATAAATCTCATAATATATGTATGCTTGTGTGTGTTTATATATGAGTGTGTGTATATATGTATTTATCTATCTCTATATATGTGTGTGTGTGTGTGTATATATATATATATATATCCTACTAATTCTGCTTCTCACTGAATTCCAACTAATATGCACCACAGTATGGAACATGAATTTAGAAGTACTACTTCTTAGATTTAATTGGGGAAAATATTTTATATTTACAGATGTATTAATGGGCTTATCCAATCTTCTTTTTAAAATTGCAGTGGGTCAAGAGAGTAGGACAACACTAAATCATCTTCTGACAAGAACTCTTATTTTCTGTAACAGCCAACATGGGAAGGACCTATTTATTTATTTCTTTAGATCACAAAGAACAGGCCTGGGAATCCTTCATAATACAATCGGAACCATTTAATATTGGAGATCCTTTTATAAGAAGCACTATAAAATGCAAAGAATACTAAGGATTTTCTTGAGTTCAATTTTTGTAACAGTCTCCTTTCATTTTTGCACTTAGCGGGTTGCTGAACACCCTTAAGAAATTAATTCTACATGCTGAATCTACAGTGTGGCACTACAGTTACATTAGCTGAGGAACTATTTAAAGACTAAAACAAAGACTAAAACAATCACAACTAGCAATATCAGAACTTTACCAGAACGAACACAGACTGACTGTATCAAAAAGCAGGATACCTAAAGAGGTACAGTACAACTTGACATATAATCAGCTGTTCTTTAACTCTGATCAAGCAAAATTCCAAACAAGCCCCAGCAGTAGCAAGAGCAGCAGCAGCAATTCACTCTAGTATAAGACTGTAACCTTACTTAATGCTCACTTTCCCAGGAAGTCCCAAACAAAACCCCCTGATGGTACAGGGACAGAAACCTGGCATGGAGGGTACAATTTGCACGAGACTGGCTTTCTGAGAAAC